>NW_020271199.1:240899-512480 GCF_002803265.2 Melanaphis sacchari | reverse complement strand
TACTACTACTACTACTACTACTACTACTACTACTACGGCTACTACTACTACTACTACTACTACTACTACTACACTACTACTACTACGTATTACTATGGACGCGAGCGTATGTGTGCGTGTGTCGTCGGCGGCGGGCGGCTGTTCGTGACGGGATTGGGTGGGGCGGTGGAAGCGGCGTCGCGAGGGTGAAGGGCAGCGAGGCCGAGACCGAGCAACGCGCGCGCTCCGGAGATCAACAAACTCTCCGAGGTTGGATTATTATTACTATTACTATTATTATTATTATTATTATTATTACTATTATTATTATTATTACTATTATTATTATTTCATCCTGGCCCGGCGGCGTGATCGGCTGCGGAAGATGACGGAACACTATAACCATGCAGTAACCATTACGCAACACCCGTTACCGGGTCTGCGATAACCGTATTTTCCGTCTTTGTCGTCTCTTTCTGTTTTTCGCTCGCGCATCGCCTCTCACTCGCACCCTCCGATACTCGCTCAACTCGTTCTCTCTCACGCTTCTCTCTCTCACACACCCTCTCTCTTTCTCTCGCCCCTCGGCCATTCCTCGCGCCGCCGTCTCACGCACTCGCGCTCCCTCGTCGATCGTTCCGCCGGCCCCCCCACTCGCGCGGTTTACGCTGCTTTGCCGCGCCGCCGATCGTTTATTCCCAGCAGGCAGCTGCTGCCGCCGTCGCCACCGCGTCGAACGCGTATATTGCCGTCCGGCCTCGACTCGTTCGCGATCGCGATCCGGTTAACGGGAGACGAGAGCCGCCGAGATACAATATTATAGAATATTCGTCGGACGGACCCCTCGTGATCCGTGGACACGATGCCCGACAACGATTACCTATAATAATAATAATAATGAGCGGTACATAATAATATATTATGTGATATTATATTTTACATTCGGAGCGACATTATTGAATTACATTTTAAAAAGGTGTTATTATATTCGTAATATTATAATGTTCAAGAGGCGAGTTTGCGTGTGTGTGCAGAGCGTAATAACATCGCGGCATACCTCTTTTATGCGTATATATATTTTCGTATTTATCACTCGGCGACACAAAACGCACGGCTGAATGGAGCAAAAACTAATAGTTATAATAATTATTAATGATAATATGGTTAGTGAAAATACGTCTGTGAACAGCCGCGATGTAACAGAATAGTAAAAAGAAACTGCCTATATTATAACATCGTAATAATATTACCTACTCGTACAGCGTACAGGAACCGTCAAAAACATGGTGGAACGCCCGTGCAAATAATGTCCTTTTGCCCGTGTGTACGTTTATCGTTCGTCGTAGATGATATTACTATGCCACGCATTGTAAATTATAACGTTTGGTTTAAACTCCTAGAGTATACTCCTATTTAATAAAGCCGTTTTTAAAAATTTTATAAACGTACATTTATCTCAGTCATTGCGCATTGAAAGTAAAAATCGCTCTACACGACTACACGATTATAAAGGAATATTAAGAATTCTTGTGAACGCATTCGTGGAAAATTTGCATTTACATACTCATCTAAGATAAAACAACTTATAGTATAATTTACTAAAATAAATCTTGGCTCATTATTTTGGGTAAGCTGCTTCTAGTCCTCAAAACGCAAACTTACAGAACTAGTCGAGATTGTGTCAAATTAGTTCTTCCAGAAATCCAATTGTAGGTTTCAAATATTTAGTAACTGAACCAACTATATCATTGTTTTTGCCCAACCACGGCTATATGTCTAAATGTATGTTTTATACTTGCGCCAAAATGCATTTCAATTTTCAACTATACAAAGATGAATTATGTATTTATGTATGTAATGAACTAATGATAAATAATACCTAACAAAGAAGTACTTATAGACATCACTCAACATATTTACTCTAAAAGATTTGAATTCGAATCGTAAGTAAAAGAGATATCTGCAGCAATGCAGCATACATATAATATTATCATTTACCTACTATATACGATATAACTTACATTTCAATAATTTGCAGAAACTGCTCGGAAAAGATTACAATGTACAAAGGTCAACAAGGTAGGTACTTTTTTTGTTGTATAAAAAACAAGTATAAGCAAGCATATTATTACAATGGGCGATGCCCGAGAAGATTTGATGAGTCATATATATATATATACAAACTACAAAATGAGATCATTCGTGCTTATTAACAGGAGGCTCCGTCATTTTTTTCTATGAAACGAAGAAAAAGTTTCTTTATGCATGACTGGGAAAGTAATAGTTATACATGACTTATAATTTCAATAAATAATTCATAATATTGTTAAAATAGATAAATTAATAACTAGCCCTTTAACACTTTAACAGCATCAAATACAGAAAATTGGGGATATTTACTTACTGGGTTATACTTATGTCTATAAATAATACATCACCGCTATATACATAATAGGTTGAGTTAGACTATTATGTTACTGCTTATCATTTAAATCAATCTATAGCTAAATTTTTCTTGATTTCAGTTATAACTTATAAATATTCATTATAGTTAAGTCATAAATTAAGAAATGGATTAATATAATATAATTATTTCTACCCGCATGTATGTTTATGAACATTTATTTAGATTTATTATCCATATTTAAAATTTTAAAACTAAGAATGACTCATTAGGTACCTATACTATAGTACCTAACTTAAATAGCCGTTTATAAGTTATAACTTTAACATTATAAATACATAGTAAATCATGAACATAAAAATATAAAATATTATATTTCTGTTTTCTGTATAATACGTATACATACATTTTTCTCAGTTCCTTCAGTAATATTTTCCCGGAACCTTGTCGTGCCTGTCAGGGCCTCTGACCTACAATATAATATGCAATCAACTCAACACTTACTATTAGTATAATATTGCAATGAATACCTAAGCATATACAAGTTTACGTAGTTTACGATCTACGAGTACAATATAAACATTTTATATACCTACCTACCTACCTATTTATATATATCAATAATTACAGGTAATTTCATAACATATACATTATGCATATATAAAATATATATAATTATGAGAGATATTGCAAACTACGTATAGGTAAATACTACCTATTTGTTATAAATAATAATATATGCATTTAGTGCCAAGCAGGTCTTAGTAATTTTTGCGATCATAGCGTAGGTAGTATAGACTAGGTAGCTGTCTAATATCTATCGACTAACGGCTATCGCTATAGTATTATACCTATGTGGCTATGTCCTATATATATATATACATACATAAAGCAATGATAACAACATATGATTTGTTTTCCTTCGTATATTACCATTTATGAAGTTGATTATTATGGCATGCGTGTCGTTATATGTATTATCGCATGCCGCATACCTTAACGTTAGTTGCGATCGCAATGGTACATAATGTATTATCCCGATCTGTGATTCGTAAAATGAATAATTTATTTTAAACAGATAGTTCATTTATAGTAAGACAAGAAGTTAAAATAACAAAAAAGCAGACACGAATATGAACATTAAAATTATATAGGCAGTAGGCACCTCTATTCATCTATTAATAGAAATTAATGGGAACACCTAAAACATAAATACCTGAATGCCAGTAATTTTGCATCAGATTTTACACGCAAAAAATATTTAAATTAACACGAATGGGTAACAACAAACGAGTTTTAAATTAACAATTTACCAATGGAGCTCAAATACTTCAAATTAAGTATCTACTATATATCCATTTAAACCATAAACTATAAAGTACAAATAATACGCTTATATTTAATATATACGTAATGTAATTACGTTAAAACGTCCTAAAATTCAAAAATACACGCTTTTAGTCCCAGTAATTTTATTTACCAGTAAATATACACTATTATTTGCAAATTTAAAACCATTTTAACACATAGCAATTAGTAATTACTAATTAGTTATATAAATAAGAAGCAAAATACGATAGGAAAAGTTGCAAAACAATTGATGCCTTAATTTACATAATATAATATGGTATATAATGCATAAATGCATGATATATGTGTGTATAGGTTACGCAAAAATATTGAGTTAATGCTTAGTATAATGATGTATTGTCGTATTTATGTTTACCTTGTATTAATTCGCAATTAAATTTAAAAATTAAAATTGATATAAGATTAATATAAAATTATACTTCACATTCTAAACGTACTATACAACAGAAAGAAGATAATATATTGTCAATTTTTTGAAAAAAATACTTTTATACCTATATTTATTGTTGATTCGTTTTCTGAATTAAAATAAAAATCATTCTAAGTATTAAACAAGCCTTTTAAGCATGTAATGTGTCTGTGATGTGAAATGTAAATATTTTGTCGATAGTAAATACCAGAATTACGTTTAAGAATTTAAAATTAAAAACATTTAATTAATATTTATTTAAGTTCTAAGCATTCATAAAGCCCTTTTGCCTTTGGGTTTAGCGGTTTACCTATATGTATATGATGAGCAGATGAGCTGCAATCGAGATGTTAGTATTTAACCACACAAATAAATAAATAATTCAATACTATTGTAAATTATAATTTATAGTATTAATACAATACTATAGATTTTATAGTATCTACAACTGTAGGTATACCTATGTTACCGGTGGACTCGAGTGTCGTGAATATGTATATTATGATACATTGATATAATTACTTTTTTATTTCATGTTTAATAAAAAATGAAGTATGAAAAATAAAATACTTATTCCACGTACCTACTGTAGGACAAAATGCCAGTATGGGTTTACGTGCCTATTATATTTTGTGATAGGTAGAGGCGTAGAGCCTGTATAGATATACACATTTTTCGAACGTCGAACAAGCTATCGATCGGTTTCCAGCCGCGCATCTGTCACGAAACGTCTGTCGAAAATAATACCGTCTGCGGACCGCCCGACTATTGTAGAATATGTTATGCCGACATTTTCTTTGTGACACTATATAGTTTATAAAATAATAGTTCAAATAATTTAAGCACAGAAGAAGGTTGAGAGTGTACACTGTACTTTGTAAAAGGAATATTGTATACTCATATATGATTTAAACACTCTAAACTATCAGTGGTAATTTATAATAACATGGTATAATTACTAATTGATAGTTGATGTTTATCATAATAAATACTAATTCCATTTACACGGTTTAAAAATCGTTCGTTACTTAAAGATCACTAATAAATTTTATCATTATCGTTAAATGATACACCGTTATCCAACTACAACTAAACCGTAATAAAAATTATTAACACTCATTATTATTCATACAAATTTTGAGTATAAATATTTTAAAAATAATCTTTTTTTTTAAATTTAACCTAACTTAGTAGTTTTAACAATGATTAAGTTTTTAACTTAATCACTATGTCTACTGTTTTATATTATCATCTTATAAATGTACAACATAGATTTTCATTCAGTAAGACCATTTTTTTGTTTTTATCTTAAATATCAGAACGTTGAGCGAATACACTTTATTTTTTAGTAAGTTATGACTTATGAGGATTTTTATATTTTAATATTTTACACATTTGTATAATTGGTTAAAAACTAATAAAATTATAAAAACCAACGAGAGAACACACATAATATTCTTACCTTTAAGTTTAATTATACTTCAATTTACTCTAATGTTTAAACTAACAACACAAAATTGATTTTTCTGAACTCAAATTGTATGTTTTACGTAGGTATGTAACTTGTAAGACGGATATAACACATGGAGTGTGAAGTCATTTTAACGAATTAATTTTTAACTGATTAACGTACATTTTATACGTTACCTACACTTTCACTAAGAAAAACAAAATGGAAACCACTATCGTCAACTTTTAGAGCTGTTAGCATAATGTTATGAGACAGAAGAAAAACAAATCACTAAAAATAGCACCAACTTATATACAAATATACAATAATATTCAAAAAATAATTTTTATGGTTTTTCTTTAAGTTCATTATTTAAAATAAATACACTAAATTTAATGTGATCATTTTTAATTTAGTTCAGAGCTATTCATTCATAATCTTACAGAGGTTTTAATAATTTGAGTATTATTTATTTCATTATCAAATTGCAGCGAGAAAAGTATTTATTTTTTTTAAATAAACTAGTAACTACCTAGTTCAAGTCTTAGTTAATGGTTATCAAAATTAACTAGTTCAAGCTCATAAAATTTATCCAAGACTAAAATATGTTAAGAATAATTTTGTAGTCGGTGGATGCTAGACGATAGTGAATATTACAATAATGTAAAAAATACGAAAATTAAATTCATAAAATTAAGTACATTTAGTACAAGTATTTACTATAATGATATCAATAACAATTTTAAGAAAAATATAGAGAGGTTAGAAAAAAATCCATAATTTATTGTTACATATCTATAACTGCTGTGTGTCTGCATTTTTTAATAAACAATTATAAAAATAATTCTTTAGAAAAATATCCAGTTTTTTTATACGTTTGTACAAGTAAAGCAATATAATATCAATAAATTATTTTATGTTATTAAGTAACTTAAAGATCTTGAGTAGAGCAATGATCATATAGGTTTCACAATAAATTATGTGTTTACTTTATTTTTTTTATCTGAACCATGATTTCTAACTTTTAGAGACGAATCTGATAACAAAGTAGATTTTGTTTGTACTTTTTTTTTAATTATATACATAAATATATAATAATTATGATAAAAGTAAAATTTTACATAAAATCATTTATCAGAAATATCGATTTTGTTTTTGTGTTTAAATTTAGAATGACCGATAAGACATTTTAACTAAATGTTGGTAAATTTATTTTCAAGATGATAAAATTAAAAATATTTTGACTTTATTATACTATGGGCATTTTAAATTTTAGTTTCTAATATTATTAAATTTTGAGTATATAAGTTGATATAATATATCGTCGGTGAAACTGCAATACCTCGTAAGTCCAAAAAAGTCGAAAATAAGATATATACATCAAAATATTCGGAAAAAAATACTCTATACGATTGTTGTGTAAATATCTCGTATATCAAATTTCCAAAGAGGTTATAAATGTCAAACAATATATCGTATGTCATCTATCAAAATTATTGATACTAATATCTCGTATCTCCGTGTCATAATACATCGTATATCAGTTTTTAAAATTTTTGATACTAACATATCGTATCTCATAACAACATGTTATCATAATTAAATTTGTTAATTAATTATTAAGCTTATAACTTTATTAAGCTACTTAGAATTGTGTATTATTATACATATTTATGTTATGTATAAATGTATAATATATGATAATATACCTATAAAAAATAATAAGTGCAATATTTTTGGGAAAATATGTAATATAGGTACTTGAGCATACCTATAAAATATAAATACCTGTGAACATGCATATCATGAATACATTAAGAATACCGTTCAGTTTTAACTAGTTTAAGCTATCAGTAACTAGTGATGTACGTATGTGTAAAAATAATCAAAATCTCCGTCACTTTTGTACGACACCTATTGTTATTTGTTGACGATCTTCCGCAGTAAAGGATACCTACGTTTTAATTTCGAACGTAATAGTGCAACGCTCGTCGCGGCCCAAGGAGTATAGAGTTCAAGGTACCACTCCTATCAGGTTGTGACGTGGGGTGACCCGAATTCTACAGAACTAGCAAAGCATGATCAATGATCATAGATATTATATAATATTATACATGACTCAATGTATGACTGTAGATATGTACTGTCATCGGCTTGTATCAAAAACTCATAAATTTTAGTACTGTGCTTGAAAATATTTGGAACTCTTTATATCACATTAGCGACTTAATGCCCGAAACAAAATATAAATATATTTTGATCAAAAACACATTATTGACACATAGTCACTTTTTAATCTTATTTCAAAAATAATGTAAATAAATAGGTAATTTACATTTATATTTAGGTACCTATTATCCTAAAATAGTACAAAATCACAAAAAGTTAATTACCTACATAACACAAAAATTGCTCGATTGGATTTTGATTTTGAATAATTTATAATAGAAGGGTGTAGGAGTTTTCAATATGATTCTCCATCATAAAAATAAGCTGACGCTGACACCCCACAACTTTTAATTACAAATCAAAAATCATGATTCACGTTCCTATTTTCTAACAATAACAATCACAAATTTTTAATAATGATAATGGCGTTTTATTTTGCATTCCTCGCTATCGAATGATTTGCATTTAGAACTATCGATAGTATGTCATTATTTTTACCGCCGCCAAACGAATACGTTAATCGTTGGTTTACAAATTACAATTATGCGAATAATATCAAATTTGTTGATACTGACTACCCGAGTAAAGTGATAATACTATTATTATAATTAATTATTTAATATATTTTATTGACAGTCGGACGTTAATACCACGATTAAAGATCAATTGGTCTGGCTCTAGAATCTTTGTGTTACAGCGATTTTGAATTTACGATATTATTATCGTATTACTATCGATAGCCAATTTTCGATATCACGAATGATAATATTTAGAAAACAAAATGATTGTTGTGTTGTTCTTGTGAAAAAACGTTAGTTCAATTTGTCGGTTAACTATTTTCTAATATGTGGTCGTCAATACTGTTTTCGTAATTTCATACCGTTTTGCACCTAAATGGGAAACTTTTTATGCAACCATCAACCACACGGTCAGATTTATCGATCTCATTATTGCATCATAATTCAGTGTTAAACGCTGTTGTTTTAGGTGAGTATTCAATAACCGTTGAGCAAATTCATATAAATCACATTCAACTTCAATGTTTTGTTACCTACTAATATGCTAAAATTCATTTGTGATGTTATGTAACACCAAGTGATTAGTCATGTTGATGTTTCCTTAGCGATGAAATTATTGTTCCGCATATGAATATTTTCAGGTTAATTATTCTTTTTGGATAGTTTATAGTTTTCTTCAAAATCTATAGTTTTTCAGAATTTTAATTGTTTATTTTTTTTTATATAAATATAATTCACTTTATGTAGATTTCTGAAGTACTTATTACAAATAACATTGTGTCGAATGTAAATTAAATTGAATTGGTTAATGTATTATCTGTAGCACTCTAGGTATGTACGCATTCCTTTTACTCTTATCTACATCTTTATAATATGATTGTATTATGTACACTACTAATACTTTTAATATACTTATACTTGCCTTTTATATTGTATAACAAGCAATGAAAATATATATTTTGATTATTAACAACTAAGTAACACAGATTAAAATGTCTTATCCTATGTGAATGTTAATCATACATTAATTGTTTGATTATACCAGTGGTTTTTAACCTTTTTAACAATGTAGCACACTTCTTCTTCTACAAAATTTTTGCGGCACACCAATTCGTATAATACGTGAAACATTTATTTTTATATATAATACATACATATATATATATATATACAAAATTAACTCCATCAATAGACTTATGCGGCATACTTCAAAGGCGCTCGCGGTACACTGGTGTGCCGCGACACACCGGTTGAAAACCACTGAATTATACTGTTGGTGTAGTTTGTATACATACCTCAATTAAAATAAAACCATTACCTATGGATGTAAACTGTAAAGATTACTTATTTTATATTTTTTTTTTTCCAGTTGAAGGGGTCAATATCCTTGTATTAATAAGTTACTGTATATTATACAAGCATACCCATATTGATTATATTTATATCTTAGCTATAGTATTGTTATTCAATCTCAAACCATATAGTTTATTTGGTAAACAGTTGTTTTGTCCCCGTCAAAAAAACTTGCCCACGGACGTTTTATCCTCGACAATTATTAAGATAGGACGTTTCATGCCAGAAAGTTATTAGCAATAGGACTTTTGGTCCCTGATATACTTTAATAATAGAACATTTGGTTCTCAGGTTTTTTTTTAAATCATTATTATTTATTAATTTCTTCAAAGTTCATTATTTTACTAACAATTAATACATTAATTTTTAATGAACAATTTTGTAATGTTTAATATAGTATATAGGCTATAGGTAAGTACCTAATAAAGATTTTACGTGCACTATACAGCCCAATAGATTTGTGAACTGAAATTCTATATTTATATTTATACATTAAAATATTAAATGATAGGGTTTTTAAATAGGTGTAAGATATTTAGTATTATCAAAAGTTATTAAGATAAACCTATTTCTATTTAAATTTGTAATCATATTGTAAAGGATTTAAATATAATGACATTTTATGATATTTAAAAACATAGTTAGTTGACTTAAAATAAATGTATAATTTATCTTAATATTATATAGTATTTAATTTTAATTTATTCATTTTTACAACATTTTGTGTTGACTTAATATAACTATGATTTATTTAAATCTTGACTGTTTGATTATATTATATGAATGTTGATTATGTATATGTATATTTTGTATTATTGTTATTTAAACATTAAATATAATTGTTTAGATTATCAAATTATACCAGGGACCAAACATCTTATAGCTAATTACTCTCTGAGACGAAATTTCTTATCATAATAATTGCTGGGTATGAAATATCTGTGGACTGGTTTTTTTGGAGAGAGCGAAACGTCCGTGATTCATTTTATTTGATTACATTATAAATTACCTATCATAATACAAGTTTTTTGCATTGTAAACATATAATAACTTAAAATTAGTTATTTTTTTTAAGTTATAGGCAAAGTATAAAATCAGAATATTGCTTCTAAGTTACAACTGAACAATTTTAGATTCCGTATAATTGAATATTTTGTATGATATACTATGTCTATGTATTTAGTTATTAGTGATTATCAATAAAAAATTACAAATTAAAAATAAATTGTAAAACTTAACTCAGTTGTAAAAATTCTAAGACAATTATATAACTCAAAATTACAACTGGTTAAACCTAACTAACAATGTCTTTTGATCCATATGAAAATAAATAATAATAGATAATGTTATAAACAATAAAGTTGTGGGTTACACTCAATGGTTATTGATTGTATATCGTGTTAATTTCATTATTTGTTCAATAGATACATTTGATTTCATAATGATGAGCTCAATTATTTCTATTAAGTTAAATATAATTATAACCTCATTATACTTCATTTTGATATGATTTGTCTATTATTTGTATATATGTATAATTTAATTTGATTATAATATATTTAAAAATTATTTAAATGTTGTTTTAATATATTTTATAGTAGGTAGCTTATGACAAATATGGAATTAGATATTGATGAAATGCCTGATAACACTCCTCTAAAAAAGTATTCTAGTGAATTAGCTCAAGGTATGTATATAATTTATTTATATTTCATATAATTATTTATTTAAAAATAATATTTTTATTTAGATAAAATGATTATCAGAATAAAGAAGCAAGAACCAGATGTAGACATTGAAGGTAAAGATTCATCCACTGAGCATGATGAAGTTGTGTAAGTCAATTGATTAAAAAGTATAAAATGCAATAATCTGGGCTCTAATTTTATAGAATTTTATAATTATTATAGTATTCAGATAAAAATAATAGAGTAAGCTATAAATTTATTGTTCTTACATCAAAGATTCCGAGTATAAAATTTGATGTATGTTTTGGAGTATTTTAGGAAATTGTTGGTATTATTTTTTTTAACTTACATTTAAAATCAGATTTATTGAATTCTTCACAAACAAAAGTTTAATAAAGGAAGTTACTTAAAAATTAAAATTTAGTAGATAACAAGTTTACTGAAATCTTTATTTAGTGTTGAGATTAGGTTATTATTGATTTAAGATATTCAAAAATATCTCACTCGATCTTTACTATACTATGTGTATAACTGTTTTAAAAATATGTTGATTATTTTTAAAATATTAACAATCAATGCACTTTTAAAAATAAAATAAAAATAATTTTGCCATGAAATATTGAAAAAAAACATTTCAATTAAAATTTTACCTATATAAATATATTTTTTTAATTTAGTTATGTTTTGTCGAATACTATTGTGTATAGATTTTAAATCTTGATAACTGTTTTAAAAAAAAACCTAAATTGAAATAAAGGTTTAACAAATAATTTTTGTCAAAAAAAATAGGTTAAGAATAATTGTCTGTATTATAATATGGTGATATAAATTTAACTATATAGTTATTTAAATACTTAATCTAAAACAATTGAAGTGGTAAATTTTGCTAGTGTTAAATTTTTTCACTGTACCAGTTATGGTTAAGTTAAATACGTTTTGAGTGTAGCGTTTTGATTTAGTTTAATAAAAAATAATAAAACATTGTGAAAAAAATATTAACTTGGTGATTACTAATTAAGATATCATTACTGGTAATGATTAACTGATTACAGATTAAATCATCAGAACTGTACTATTTGCATATTTAGCTTAAACTAATTAAATTATATAAATTAAATGGCAATGCAATAAATAAAACTATTTTAATAAAATAGCATAATACTAAAAATGATAAACATTATACATAAGATAAAGATAAACAATTCTATACAAAACAATGTTAAGATGGAACAGTTTTTATTTTTTTAAATAATTTTGAATAGTACTTCTTACTGTTATAAAGTTAAATTTATTGGAAGATTAATTTATGGTTTTGTTACTTTATAAATCTAATATACCTAAATGACTAAAAAGTAATGAATAATAATTAATTTAAAAATACAATTTTTGTTTTTTTTTACTATATTTTTAAGGAATATTATTGCACATGTTTCAAAATTTATTGGGTTGTAACTTGTATTATAGTTTTTTTAAGTGCTATAAAGTTAAAACCCTTTTTAATAATAAATCAGAATATCTATAATAAAATAATTACACATAATATAGGTCATATACTTGTGAATTTGTTCAAAAAGTTAACAAAACTAAATCAGAGTTGATCGAAATATGTGATGAACCAATTGAAACTGTTCGTCAAGATGAAAACTTTAGTAAGTTAATTTAAAGTATTTGTTTTTTTATTTTGATTTAGTGAAAATCAGAATAGTTAACTTTTATACTATTATATTTTAGTAGAATGTATCAACTATAAATACAAGATTAATATTTTAAGTATGCTTATAAGATAATTCAATTATCTATTTATCTGATTTATCAGAGGACTTTTTATTTAAATTTTTTTAATCACTATTAAAATTTTCATAGTACCTGTATAATATTATCAAAACTATAAAACGATATTGATTAAACTACTAGACATTTCAAAATAATATTTAATAGCTTATTTATAATTTATTATTATGACTTATGAGTACTAAATTGATTTATATTATCATACGTTACTACAGTTAATTCGGAATTATAGAAATACAGTAAACTTAAAACAATCTTTTTATAGAGAAATGATAACTTAAAATTTTGGCTGATTTGTAAGCTTGGTACCCACGTTGTATTGAAACAATAATTAATTCCAGATTAACTGAATTATTTAGTGAGTCATCACTGTTATATTATATGTATAATATATCTGATTACAAATAATTAATTGTAGGATATATAATATTTTTAATAGTGTTTACTAATAAATTTGTTGATGGTTTTTAATATTTTAAATTTCTTTAGTTTTCAACATCCTGAAAATGTATATTTTCTCCATGTGATATCATTAATTTATAAAGCATAGATAGATTGTATGGTATGTAAATATATTTGATTACCTCTGAATGCCTCTTATTGTGTAAGCAATGCATTTCGTTGATGTATGGACTTTGAATGTGCAAGATTAATATTGGCATTTTTAGCTTTTAATATAATATTCCAGAAAGGCTAAAGAAATCTTAAAATATTGCACTCGCTTTTATGCAAGTTTCTTATTTTTTAACAATAAATTTAATTGTCTTGAACTGTTAGAACAAGTGAATTTTAAAATACTTATATTTAATTAAAAATTAAATTTTTTTTATTTTAATTTTTTTTTCCATCAATAATGTTTTTTAAATTGTATTAACAAACATTTTGGTTTTAAACTGCTGAAAAATTATTTTATTTAAATAATAGTATATCCAGCTATAACTAACTCTGACGATGAAGATACCAATGACGTGACATGGCAGCCACCATCTAATATTTTAACTCCTGGGGAACGCTTAACACGCAAACATATTAAGTGTTTGTATCCAAAAGTTGAAAAACCTTTATCAAAGAAAAAGAAATGTAAAAATAAAAAAAATAATGATGAAGTAGCAATTAAACGTTTGGTATGTAATTTGTAAAATAGTATCATTTATAAAATAATTACATTTTCATAATATTTTGTTTTCTTTAAACTAGAAAAAGGGTCGCTTACCAAAATGTAAGCAAGTTCTAGAAGACATAGACGTTTCAAAGCCAGCTACTGATTTTGTTAAAGCAGATGTAACAACTATTGGTGAATCAATAACAAAAAAAAATTGTGATTCACTAACTCCCAAAGGTAATACAATGAATAATATTATTTTGAAATTTTAGTATAAGATATATTTCTTAAAATTTAATATAATCAGACAGCGTGTAACCAAAATATTTTAATAAGAATATTTTACTTTAATTTTTAAATACAACTATAACTGAGGAAAACAGGACTATTATTCACACATCTATCGTGAAGTTATACAGTGTATAGTGTATGGTTTTAGACTTTTAGCAAGTAATATATTTTTAGATTAAACAGTTGTGATCGAAGAAGAATGTCTTAATAGAAGTATACTAAGCCAAAACTATCTATGTAGGAATGTTTTTGTGTTAAACTGCTAATAAATATCAATTGATTCTATAACTTTTACTTATGTATTCAACATTTAAATTTATGAATTGAAATCCCATGTTGTGTAGTTTTTTTTATTTACATTTGATCATAATATTATCATAAACTATAATTTTTATATTTCACAATGTTTTTTTTTAGTTGGTAAACCAAGAAAAGGTATGGCTACACCAAAACAACGTCTGGGACGTATCATCAAAATACACAAAATGATAAAATAACAACTCAAAAACAAAAGGAAAAATCAGAATAGAATGCATTTTTATATTTATGTGCCAAATAGTTTATATTTTTAATAAACAGTAGTAAGTTATGTTCCGATAAAGCAAATGTATATAGAAGTGTAAATTTAATAAAAACTACTTAAAAGTAATCTTACTTTTGATGTTATGTTGTGTACATTGAAACTTGTTATTAAAATATATATTTTACTCTACACATTAAATTTAAATTATTGAATATTTTTGTTAATATGTTCTTTAACCAATATTCCACTTTATGAAAATACTTAAATATTGATAAATTTTTATATAAACCAATATTTATTTATTTTATTAGTTAATTTCATATCATAAATAAGTTCAACAATTATGTTTTTAACTAAATTTGCTTATTGTATATATTAGAGACTACAAATAACATACTCTGTATTTTATTAGGTGTTTTTATATTACATGTAAGAATTTAAAAAACGTAAGTAGTAGTATTTTTTAAAATAAATTATTGTAGCTGCCCTTTGTTTTTAAATTAAATAAAGCCTACAAATGATTATAATAAAAGACATTTTGAGTTATAAGGTTATAACACTAATTAAATAGTCATTGTATTTTCTTTGTAACATTATTATGCTCACTGCTAAAATTTAAAATTTATTTTATTATGTTTAATTTTAATAACTTAAAATCATTTACTTCTAAGTATTTAATCATAATGATTTTAATGTATAAACTATTATAAACAAAATTTATACTAAGTAAAAATAAACTGTATAGCATGTTTGTATTTATATTATAGCAATAGTTATAAAGTTACAATTTAGGTACAATTTGTAAAAATATTCATTTTATTAAATATCTATGTATTTATATTTTTACTATAATTGTATCCATTTTAGAAATGAATCCTATTTTTGTAATTTGTATTTTATTTACACATCAATTTTAATTGTTTTTTTATGTAGAAGTACAAAGTTTTTTATGAAAAGTTTATTAAATAATATGTACAGACATTTGATTCAATGTTGAATCATTTTAAAAAACACAAGCCTTACTTAAAAAAAAAAAAAGATAATATTTATAATTTAAAATAATAACACCATTTTTTAATTTAAAAAATATATGCAATATAAATTTTACGATTGTTAACTGCATATCTTCTTATAATAAACATGTATTTATGTTTATACTTTAAAAAAATTACCTATTAACTCCAATATATCCAAAATCACATAAATATGTTGATCAATTGGTATGCAAGAGTATAATACCATAATAATATAATGTATATAATATGATTTTCAAATTTATACTGTGATTGAAGGCTAGAATTATCCAAAGTTGATAATTATATTATAATGATCTGTACTTCAATTAATATTTATTTGATCCATGGACAAAAACTAGTACCTATAGTTCAATTTTTATTTTTTTTTTATTTTTTGGAGGGGGGGAATTATTGAAATGTCTAATGGAATAATAATCTTTATATTGTTTAATTATGATCTAAACATTTTTTGATTTCTATTTTATAAACTAAAAGACATATTTAAGTGTAATTTAATTAGTATTTTATATTCAAATACACGGTAAATATACCATATTTAACTTTATCAAATCTAATTATCTCTCTTTTTAACATATTATCTAACTGTTTAAGTGTTATAAGTTATTTTTTATGTGAAGTAGTAATATAATATAACCACCCTTATATTTGACTTGAGAATAGAAAAAAAAAATCAAACCACTACTGGATTTAATAAAGTATATATTTGTACACCAGTGACATATCACATATGAATTATTATATGTTAACATTTATATTTTCTGTAACTATTTTAGAGAAATTAAAAATAAATCTAAAAAGACAGTAGTACTGTGGCTTGCTTATTATTTAAAATAAAATATAAAGAGAAAGTAAATAACTATACAGTAGTCAGTAAGTGTCAAGCATACCTATTATTTCATTCTGTAAGCCACTAATTACAATCATGTATTTGTTAAATTTGAATTTAATGATAAATCATTGGTTACTAGCTAAAGACAATATTTCTAGTTGAGATAGCCTTATTAGTTATTATTAAGTAAATTTTATGACATACTTTTATTACTATTAAGTAATTAATTTTACTAGTAGTTTAAGTTAAGTTGATTTATTTTTTGCTGAAAACATTACAATATTTGAAAATGTCATTTATATGTATAATCTAATAATATATGTTAAAATGTTAAAATATTTTTAAATTATTAAAACAAAATAACTAAAATCATTATTTTTGGTATTAATATTTTAATCTAATTTTGTCTGAATTTTACATAAACATATTATCTTTAAAAATATTATGTTTATTTATTTCTTAGATTTATTGATTACAGTATGAACTATGAATAAATTATCATTTTATGAAAAACCTTTAATTAGTTCTATTAAATTATCAAGTCTTAGTTATAAAAATTAAACATTATGTTACATTTTAACTATGAAATAATTTTCAATTTTTTGAGAATTTGAACTTCAAATACTTATAAAAGAGTTGTGCTTATGTATCTTAAACATTTTTAAATAGCTAAAAAAATAACTTAAAAAACTTTCTGTATTAAATGAGTTCGCCAAAGTGAAAATGTTACAAAATTTATTTTTATAATAAAACTAAAACAAAAAAAAAAAAATAAAAAATCAAACATAAATAAATAGCTCAAAAGAGTAGAAATATTTTAAAAAATTTTCATATATATAAGAAAATAAACAAAAATGATATAAGAAAAATTTGTATGAAAAATTGATGAAATTGTCATGTATTTGAGTTACACAGGAAAAACAAAATCGAACAATGATTTTGAAAAATAATGAAAATGTTTACTTTTAACCTACCTAAGTATCAACTAAATCCATTTTTACTAGAAACCACCATAAAGTTTAATATACAATCAATACTAGAAAAAGTGTCTTCAGAAACAAAAATAAATTATTGTAAAATCAATTCATTTTTAATTGCTTCTTTAAGAATTTAATCTGTCAAAGTTAAACATCTGACATCTGCTATCATATCACCAAGAACTATTATTATTAATATATTTCATGATAAAGTAGGTATACTTCTCTAATGTACTTTTCATTCTTATTTTTATGTTAATATCATGTCGGTACTCTGTAGCCACTAGCCAGTGGCGCCAATGTCAATTTCAAAAAATAAAATCTGAGATATAACTGACTGATATAAGGTACTAGTGAACAGTGACTTTATTACATTAAAATATATGGGACAAATTCCGTGCACTATCAATTATATTCAAATAAATAATTTGTATCTTTTACACCTAAGGACTACTATAGTCAAAACTGACTTGGGCCCATAAATTCAAAACAAAATTTCAATAAAATATGTTTAATTTATAATTCTGTTATGAAATATTTAATAATAATGATAATAATTTTTAATTATTATTACTAAAGACTAAAGCTACAAATTTATAGAAAAACTAAATTATTTTTAGATTACAGTTAAAACATAGCTTTTTTAAACACAAATTTTGAATTAGTTACTAATGAATTTAATTTTTATGTTATTTACATTTATGATTTATTGAGTTATTATTATTTTTTAATTCTTTACTATTAAAAGATAATTTTAATAATTTCCTTCAATCAAACATTTTACTCATATTTTATTTGTTCAATTTTTTTTTAAAAATATTTTACACATTTCATTAATACGCCGTACTTAACTATAATATCTTTTATACTTGAATATTTTATAGATCTCTATATTTTTTAGATTACCTATGATTCTTGATTATACTATTAAAGTGTATTTTATTTATATATTTTGTTGATTTTAATACTTTTTAAGGACATTTTTAGAGATTTATAATGTTTATTTTTATACTGCATTTTTTTTAGATTTTTAGATGTTTTAATACATTATAAATTCACATTTAAAAACCATAATCAACCATTTTAATTTTGTGCGAATAATGTTCGTGCTAAATGTATACGTCAATAGTCAATACTATGTTATTTCCTTACGAAATATAAATTATCGTATAATTTTGTATCAAATCAGCAACTGGTGAGTCGTGAGTAATAAAAGCAAATAATAATTTTTGTATTAGTTGTTTAATAAATTACATGTTGAAAATATGTTTGCAAATATTATGCACCACATTAGGTGTCCAGTGACCAGTGACAACGTCAACTCAAGTACCTAAGAGCATTACGAATGAAAAGATTTAAAATCTATTTAATAACTGAAGGCTGAAGTAAAGAGTTAATTAGGTTATGTTCCATAAATTTTTTTTCCAAATTTTAATGTTAGTTTTTAGATTGTCTCAATGGGTCAACATTGTTTACACTGAGAAGTGATTATTTGTCACGAATACATTTTTAAACTTTATGTCTCAAAATGTACGTCCATATTTACCGTGGATAAATAATATTTTTTTGATATCTATTGTTTGTATAGTACTATGATTGTGCTATATTCCATTATAATCATGCAATATGACTCGCTGGAAAACTTCGCTATCGTTTTTCTAACCCCCCCTCCCCGCTTCAACAATTGAAAAATCCTGAGAACGCCACTGAGTATTATGGTTACAAATGTTACGATGGCGTAGTCGCACTACGCGGCGCGAACAAGACGTTTAGAGTAGACGAGAGAGAGGAAATCGTCAGCATCGCTACAACAACGTATCCACTAACGCATTGCGCGTCTGCGCAGTAAGTCGTCACGCAGTAACGCACTACGCAGTGAATAATATTATATTTTAAATTATAGTAACGCTTGAACGCACCGGCACCGCAAAGTCGATAAGAACAGTGAAGTCTGCACGTGTGGTGTATTACTGTAAAGCGTGGTCGCACTGGCCGTACGGACGCCAGCGATGGCCGTTCGCGTCTGTGGACAGTGACGACAGTGTGGACTGTGGTCCGTCGCGTCGACTCTCGGCTGACGAAGCAAAAGAGAGATTGTCGGTCGCCGCCGCCGCCGCGATTTCAGCGCTCTCGTCTCGGCGATGTGATAATAATCATCATCATCGTCACCGCCGCCGTCACCACCACTACTCTCCAGTTACCGCACACCGTTTACGCGTAAACAATATTGTAGTACAACTACTCCTATCGTCCATTTTTTTTTCTCATTATCTTTACAGTTTTTTCCCAGTGATTTATCGAACTATAATATCATTAATATCTTCCCCGGTTCGTATTCTCGTCCGTCGCAATTCCACCGATTGTCGGGCTGTGCGTACCGTATTATCGGTCGTCCATCCGGTAAAACCCACTGGATCGCGATCTATTTCGTTCGATCGTTTCTCGTACGTGTCAAACCGTTGTCTGTTAACAGTGTAAGTTGTAATCCTGAAGACCCGTCGTCTTGTACGTATCCGTTTTGTACTGCACCGCGTCTCGAGTGACCGTCGGCTGTTTCTCGGGCCCGAATAAACATGACTTCCAACGACGATCTGATGCAAAAGACAATGTTGATCATCGAACACAAAATAAGAAACCTGGAAAAACGCAAGGTACATTGGACATCGTTTTATCGCCTTCATATGCAATTTTCTTCCATTATGACGAACGTTCAATATTAATCGTTTTCTTAATTGCTCTGACCATTATAAATAATAAATAATATTTATTCCACGTATGACAGTTTGGCGCTGCAGAATTTACTCATATTGTTATGATTGCTGTTTCAATTAAAATCTTATTAAGTTTTTCTATTTAAGCTAGTTGATAAATTGTTATACTCTTCAAGTTTAGCTTAATATCTTCAACACTTTTTATTATTTAAATCAAAAGTAGATTGTATGGTTGGTATTAATTATATAAATAGAAGTAGGTAATTAAAAAAATTGCGGATAGTATATTTTATGGAATATTTTAAAATATATGGTATTGTTCTCAATAATTTAATAATTTGCTATAGGGCATAGTACTTAATGTCAGCCATGTTGTTACAATAAGTGAAGTATAAAGTAGAATTTAGTAAGTAGTGAGCATAATACACGTGTATAAGCATTATTACAGAATCACATTAATCAATAAATTTTAATTCCTCCGATATACCAACTAATTGTTTGTAAAATTAGAAATACATTCTATGTAGTAAGATGTTTGTGGGCTAACAACAAAATATTTTTGCTCAATAAATCTATTAATGCCTCATATTTAGAGTTTCATTTAAATGCACAGGTTAGGTTCTTAGAATTATATTCAATAAAGTACAGAAAGATCTAATAAACCATTCATTTACTGAACTTAATGTATTACCATTTACCAGTTAAAAAAGTACTTATATGTTTTAATAATAATTATTGCTATGTATCTGAATAATCAATATTTGTTACAACCTATAAAATATAACTCAATCAGTTCATTTTATCGCTCAGCAACCATCAATATTTGTCAAAAATAGTAATGTGTAAATTATACTTTTTTTCAATATAATAATTTAATTTAAAAAAAAAATCGAAAACTATTGAAATTTTTGAATATTTTGCACTAAACTATGTGATAAAATACCACTTTATATTATTAATTATTTAAAGAAAAATTTCACAATATTTATTGAAATTTTATGATAAATTGGTAATGAAATATTTATAAAATAATAATATATAATAATACATTTTAAACAAGCTTATCAATACTATTTAGAATTTGTCACTTTTAAGTTTTAATCATAAAATGATTTAATATATTAACATTATTATAACTGTCATATAGTTCTTACTCTGTAATGAGTATAATTTAATATAAAATTTCTGGGCTACACGTGTTCTCTCAGGATTATTTATAGGTACTCATACAATATTATTTATTCATTTTTTTTTTTTTTTTTTATTATAGTTAACTATAAAATTATAAAAAAGTATCCTATCGATTCACAAGTATGCAATAATAACTTGATTTTTAAAAGTTTTTTCTCCTAATCTCCTAGTCACCTAATTTTAAAATTATGTATTTAAATGATATTTAATTATTATATTTTTATTTTTTTTTTAATTGTATTTAGCTTAAATTAGAAGGATACCTCCAACAACAAGAGGAAGGAGTGCAATTAAGTGATGATCAATTACTAGCTGCATCAAAATTTAGTGAAGTAGTTAGTACTTTGGATTTTGCAAGAAATCTGAAAGATCAGTTAAATACTCTTTTAATAACGGCAAAACAAATCAGAAACAGTACAAATGGTGAAAAGCTTCCTACTAAAGTTGATAGTAAAATCAAGCAAGTTTTAAATTTTCAGGTAATTTCTATAAAGTAAAATAAATAATTGAATGTTAAAAATAATAGTTTAATTACCAATCTAGTATATAGATACTAGTCGGTAAATTATTAACCCTACGTTACACGTATTCAATTTTAACACATGATAACATGTACATGGTCATTTTGACCGAGTATTGAAAATCATTACTCAAATTCAATATTTACAAAATTTAATATTATTTTGTTATTGGTATACTTTTTATTTAAATAGTAAGTCCTCATATTTACGATTTCAAGAAAAAAATTAAAAATTATAATATAAAATCAAAACATATCATTATAAAAATTATTATTTTGATTCAAAGTTTAATAACTTTTTTACATTTTTTAATTGAATTAATAATTACTTTGCATCATATATTGAATTTTTTTTTATAAAAATAAATACTGACTTGATAATATATCAATATATTTTGTCAACTAAAAATAATAACACTATTACATACGCCATAGTCGAATAGACAAGTAGATAACTTTAGCATTTAATTTTTGTTTTATTATAGTGATTGAAAATACCAAATTCATAAAATTATATCTAAAAGTATAAAAAGTTATTATTTGAAAAGTTCTACTGTTAAGTCATAATTCAAAAAATTGTTGAGTTATATTTAAAAATAAACCTAATCTGGTTATTTAGACAAGTCTGTAATGCATGGTTAAGTTACTTTGTTGAATATAGAGAAAATAATAAATAAATACTTTAAATTAATAATTTTATGTTGACTCATCAAATTGAAATACAAATAATTATTATAATAATTATAATTAATATTTTTGATATTTATATGTATATTTTATCATTAGGTGCATATTATTGAATTTAAATATTATACTTTATGTACCTATATCAACTATTAATTATGATGGAAAAGTTTTAAGGAAAGTAATTAAAATTACTTATTTATTTTAATATTTCAATATTCTAAAGTTTATTATACATAACTATAAGGAATATTATTATCACATTATTTCAATACAAGTCTTGTTTTGATGTTAACATATTATAGTTTAAGCAAGTGTTCATGTTCAATTTCATCTTAAACTTCTTCAGGAATGCAATAAGTCTATTTTCATTCATTGCTTCTATAAATTAGTTATTTATTTTATGAGTGTTCTTCTTGTTTTGTTATATTATTTTGAATATTTATCAATAACCCTCAAAACATTTTAAATAATATTTAATATAGAGTTTTACATAATTTCAATAACAAATTATTGTCAAAATGTATAAAATTGTTGTTGTTTTTTTTTTAATCTAACTTAATACAAATGAAGACTAAAACTTATGATTTGATAATAGGCTAGTTTTATTTAGTTTAATTGCTTAAAATAATTAATTAACATTTATACCTATTGTAGATATTTTCAAAATCCAATATTTAAAGAATTTATATCTTATTTCCAGAATATACTAGAAAGTATCAAAGATGACTCTGTGAAACAAGATTTATTAACTGGTAATAATGGTGCAGTACAATTGACTGATGATGAGCTCTCAAAATTGTCGCATTTTTCTAAAATGGTTTCACCTAAACGGCGAGTAGAAGAAGGAAAACCACTTTTTGAGGTAACTTGAATAAGAAAACAACACTCACAAATAATGTTGCTTTTTGAAAAAAATATGATGACTGGAGGTATAATCATGAAATTTTTAATTTACAACTATTGATGCTGTTTGAATATTTTAATAACTATTTATATTTTATATTAAAAAAAAAAAAAAAAAAACTGAAAAATTTGTGACTGTAGAAAACATAGCAAATACCAAAATAGTAAATGTTAAAACCTAATTAAGTGTATTTTTGCTTATTATACAAAAAAAAAAAAAAAATGAATAATAATAATTACATTAATAATATTATTGTTTTATTAAACAAAAATAACTATTGATAACATGTTTGAATTAATAAAACATAAACATACTACATTATTATTTAATATTTATATGTATAAACAATTGTTTTTGTAAAATAACCTTTACTTTTCTAGCTAATTATTTAATAAGTAAATGTAATAATAAATATGTAACTGCATATTTATTAATTGTCAAATGTATAATAGTAATACCGTTCTACTGTGAAAATGTTTTGGTGAAATAGTTCTCAAATTTTTATTGTTTTATTTTAAATTATAGGATCAACTTAAGACTGTTTCCAAACATTACATGAAGCTTATAGAAAGTAAGCCTAATATTGTAGCTGGTACAAGTTATGCACATTTAAAGGAATGTTTAATAAAAATTGAAAAAAGTGGTTATCTGAACAATATAGTTAAACTAAAACAAGTTGATAAAGAAGTTAGTACATTTTATATTATTACTGTCTAAATAATATATTTAATCATTACACTACATTATATTTAAGGTTAATACAATTAATGAAGATAATAGTTTAGAATTTCAAAATGTACACCAACCAGTAGTTTCCATAAGTAATGATTCACCAGACAACATACCAAGTAATTTATTAATAATTAATTTTTAATTATCATTAAGTTATTTTAACCATTATTACTTTTGTAGTTTCTAGTATTCCTAATGCAGAGTTCACTCCAAATAAAATTGAAACAATTTATTTTACAAATAACAATATTGGCGGAACTACAGTTGAACAAAACCTACAAAATAGTAAAAACACCTCAGATTTAGTATTCAATACATCATTTGACTTTTTACAAGTATTTATATAATTATTAAGATATTTTTAAAATAAGTAAAAATTCTTGATAAAATTTTTATTTTATATTTATTTTTTAGGATTCTCAGCTCGAAGAAGATATTATAAGTGTTGACCTAAATTCTATACCAACTCAAACATTTTCTTCTTCTATATATGGTAGTCATGGACCAACAGATGATGCAATTTTAAAAATACTCTCTACTCCTCCACAACACCAACCATTGGTATCTATTCCACTCTGTTTTTTTTTCAAATTAATTAAGTTATTAATAAACTCCCTTTTTTTAATCAGGAAACAAAACAAAATCATTTAGAAAATGTTGTGGATGTAAATATTTCTAGCTCTAATTCCTGGGCAGGAAAAACTGAAGTAAATTGGCAAAGTAGGACCGAATCAGGAGATAGTAATAATTTACCTAGAGAAAATTGGTCAATGGCTCAAATGATTAATAACGGCACAAATAATGATTGGCTCACAAAGAATAACTGGGTTCAGATGGCTGAAGTAGATAAACAAAATCAAGTACCAGTACAACCAACTCAACCATCACCCAAAAATACCTCTTCTAATTTCGGTTTAGTTACTAATGGTATATAAAATGATTATTAATCAGCTTCAACATTATAATATATTGTGTAAAGATAAGATATAGGTGTTTTTATAGTTTTAAATAATTTAATTTGGTTTAGTACTTTTTAGCTTAGTAGTATTTATTAGTAAAAGGTACAAATATAACAAAAAATGATAGTCAGCATAATATAATACAAAATTATTTTTAAAATAGTATCTACTTATTTTATAATATTAATTTCTTTTTAATGTTTAAATTTGTTTATAAACATGCAATATACGACTATCGCCTTCAGGTAATATAGAATTCCAATATAAAAAAGTCATATCTAATTTTACCCAATAGATTCAAATATATTAAAGTTGATTTAATACAAATTATCAATTTAGGATTTACAGAAAATCTCGATGAGTTATTGCAAAAATCAGTGGTTTTCAATAAACAAGAATCATACCCTGTTACTACTTCCTCTAATAATTCAACATATTATCAAACTAATTATGGGCAGCAATCGCTTGAACGTAATATTGGGCATTATACTAATTCTAACGGTAGTAATCCTAGAAGCCATTCAAATGATTACAATAAAAGATCTACTTCTATGAAACCTAAAGCTTCATATTCAGGAGAAGGTTAGTTATACATAATTATATTCGATAATAAGTACAAATTAACAATGTCTATTTATACAGGAGGACCATCTCGAGGTTATCAACAAGGTAACTCATATGTTTACAATAATCGCTCATATAAGTCCAATAGCAATACCAACACAAGTAATGAGTATTCTAGAATCTCACGGCAAACCTGATGAAAATCAAACTTCATGCAATCCATTGCCTCATTTAATATTTTACTGTGCAAAGTGGAACAGTAAACATTTTGTTCATTAAATATGAACTTATTACATAATACTAAAGAATCTATAAGCTTTTATTGGCTCTAGATAATACCAAATACTATTTTATTCTCTTAATTTTATTGCCCATATTTTTTCTATCTTTTTTAAGGATTTGAATTTACTGAACTCAAAATACGCACTTAGATATCTATATAAATATATAATTTTTTTTTTCTTGAATTGTGATTGTATACTTAAAAAATAGCAATTTAAAAATGCACGAAGTAGTTATATTTAATGTAATTTCAATTTTTTTGATTTAATTAATTTGATTTTTTTTTTTTTTTTGTGTATATTATTACAATTAATGTATCTTAAATTAATAAATTAAAAATTCAGGGAATATTTTTGGCTTTTTTTTGTTCTTGGTGGTGGTTTTCTATAGAATATATTATTTCATTATATTCTCTTCACAATGTTCATCATTATTATTTATATGTTATTAGAATAATGTAAGTAATAATGAAACTTAAGTTTAAAAAATATGTAACTAATGCATTTTGTGTATTTATACAAAAATACTTGACAAATTCCTTTATAGATTCCTTATTTTATTATATATATATATTTATAGTTTACATTTGTACATTTAATTAAAACTGAAATATATGTATGGCAATTATATAATAACATTATAGTGTATTTTTTTATCAATTCAATTTTATATATATAATGTAATTAATAAATACAAAATGCATTGCAAGTACGAATTTAAATTGGAGCTGTATACAGTTTTAGAATGATATAATCAGTTTGCTATGGAACCAATATTAATAATTACTGATGAAAAACATGTTTAATTTATGTGTTATATGTTGTAACAAATGTTTTTTATCATTAACTATTAGTTTATTTGTATTAAATTCTGTATTATAGAGATATTATGTTACGCATTAAGTAACGTGTATAGAGTGATTTTTTATTTTACAATATTAAATTTTGTAGTTGTACAATTTTATATTTTTTGATTATATTTTCAAAATAATTAGAAAATAAAATATTTGATAAAAAATGTACAAGAAGTTATGGTTTAAAATAATAAAGTGGAAATACAAAAATAATGAGTGAAATTATTCTATCTAATTTTTAAGAGTAATTGCTTTTTTAAATGTTATAGTTAATTTAAAATTGAAAGTATTAACTTGTGTTTTGGACTTGTATTAAAAAGTTTGATGTATAAATGCATTAGTTGCATTTTTTTAACTTTCTTCTTGTGTAATTATGTTTAACTAATAAGCTATTGGAAAAAAATCATGTATCAGATTCTAAATTCAAATGGGGTTCCATAAATATTTTACTCAGCTATTAAATTAATTTATTTTTTATACACCTCAGTATCGGTGCATACTACTTGCGTCCCAAATTGATAATAACAGATAACTTGCGTTCAAATAGTTTGGATGCAAGTTACTTGTCGTATATATTGATGTGTTAATCGCGTCTCGAATGATAATTTCGTAACGATATAATTTTATGGTTGGGCATACTTACATTAGAAAAAAACATATATCTATAGCTACCTACGTAAATTATTATATACAGATAATACGAAAATAAAACAGAGGTATGTATATTGTAATATAATTTGAAAAAAAAAATCTATAAATGTTATATAAATCAATATTAGGTACAAATTACGACATACATTAGTTATAATTTATAACTGTTTTAACTGCGAACTGTTTATAATTAAAAAAAAAAAAATAATAATTATAATTGCTTGGCATTTTGATATCTTTTATTGAGCTAAAATAAAAATTTAAAAAAAATTTTTTTTAGTTTTTTTTGGAATAATGATAAATTCCTTTGTTAATGATTTTGAGTTTTATATTCGATATTAATTGAAATATACAGACTAAGAAAGCAAAAATTAATTTTAAAAAAATATGCATAATATGCGTATAAAATCAATGGAATATGTATTTTTATAGCTAAAATTGACAAAATATGCAAAATTTGTATTTTCAATTTCTTAACTTGACATTGTACAGTTCAGATTTTCAACTTGGTCTGCTATAAATTGAGAGTATACAGAACAGTATGCAATTCATACAACTTCCGAGACCTAATTATAAATAACATACTGTTAATTTCTTTGTTGTAAAGTTTGGCAATTTGAATTTCGATAAATTTTATTTTATCTTCTTGGTCGCTTTTATATATATATATTTTTTTTTTGTGGTTTATTCGAACTGTTTATTAGAATATATGTATTAATTTTCATAGGAAAATAAATTAATAAATAGGGCTTAGACAAGTGCCCGATTATCAGTGATTATTGTGTAGAATTGTTGACCGCCAACAGCTGTGTTGTTTTGTTGGACACAGCATACTACAGTGAAATTTCCATTTAATTCGTTAAATAGAATTACATAATTTTTCTCATGTTAATTTTTTAGTTAATCTTAATTGTATATAATATTAAAAATAAATATAAAATATATTATATCTGTATAGTGCATATACGTATATTATGTATTTTTTAATCTTAATTTAAAAGGAATAATTCTCGAGTTTTGTTTTTTTATTATTTTTTTATAAATTATATTGTTTTCGTAAAATGTTTTGATTTCATTGAGTTTAAAAATATTTATATTAATAAATTAATAAATAATAATTTATATTTTTAAGTATACAAATAAATTCATTTTCTGGTATAATGGCCAGCGTCATTTATTCTGAAATTAATATATTTTGAAATAAAATAATACTGTAAAACTAAAAAATTTAAACTAAACTTAAATTTAACAATAAAGTAATGAAGATAAACACGTAATAGAACATTATTATCAGTCATTGCTCCGTTAGTCCAACGAGTAAATTATTATTTAATATCATACAAACGATTGGTATTATGAAATATTAAATATTTTTAGAAAATAGGTTTATGATTTTATTTTAATGTTGTATTTTTATGTTTGTACAATATTTTTTAACGATCATTTAAAAAATCTATTTAAAAATTTATAAAAATATAACCCAAATAATTTGGGCCAAATTTCAGTAAAATATAAAAAAATTACCTCAAATTAAAAAAAAATACAAAAAATACAAAATAAAAAATATATATTTGAACTCAGACGACCAAATCACTTTTTGTGCTTGAAAAGCTATATCCTGTAAATCCTAAAAAAATACAAAATCTTATACTATCCTAGCCTTATTCATTACACTACTTAATTACTTTAATAGCAATATAGCTATGTATGTATACAATAAAATATACTTGACAATACAGGCATCTGCTGATAGACTTTTTTCGTTTAGATTCCCTTTTTTAGCATACAATGTTTTATCATTGAATTCAAATTTAATACATATAGGTATTAGTGGTATTACGTTATTACAGTAATTGAGCGATCCCTTAACACCTATTATACATTTATACAGCAGAGCAGTATCGACTCATCAATGATGAATTAAAATCAAAAATAATATCTGTATGTTTAATTCTTTAATTTAATACTTAATTTATCTTAAGACTTAAATATGTATTGTAAATCAAATCAACACAAAATTACTATAGTTAAAGTAGCTGAGTAATAAAATGCATTATTGAAAATTATTGTGTACTTCTACCTTGGTACTTTAGAATCAAAAATTGTGTACAGTTTTATTTACATATTATGTTAAATATTATTATTAATACAATTTATTGAAATAAATGTTGAAGCAAATTTCTTATAATATTATATTTCATTTATACAGTGTCAATTAATTTTTTGACAAAATAATAATACAAATCTTCAATTTTCAATAACACTCACTGAGACATTACTATTTAAATATTTAAAACGGCAAAAGATTCACATTACATGTCTACACTCTACATTCCAAAAAGCCTGCATTTCTTTTGCCAAACAATTTAACAGTTGTTGTATTATACATTATAGATATGTATCAAATAAAATTAAGAAAATAATAATAATTACCGTAATAAATTATCTAATTTAACAATAAGTCTTAGTCAGTAAATATTAGTAAGCCTATAAATAATTATGTTTATCAATAATCAACATAGGAAAGTAGGTTGAGTCACGATAATAGGGACCTATATAAGAAATCAAGAAATAAGAGCGAAAAGGTATTCAGTGATGATGACTGCTCTATGCGGTTGCAGTATCTAATACCACAATTTAATAAAGTGTACATATTTTAAAAATTTTGTATGTCTCATTTGTATTAGCGTGCATTGAAGTGATTGGCGTATGTGTTATACAGTATACTGCATAGTATTATATTATAATTTATAACACATGTATGTATTACATAGTTACATATTAATATGATATAACAAACACAAATACACAATTTAACTGTATCTATATAAAGAAGGTTTGATTATTATATAAATATATTATAGAATATAGAGTAATAATTTCATAATTGGCAATAAAAAACAAAACATTTTCATAACACAGACATTTTGTCGACAAAGATAGGTACATAAAATTTAATTTAAATAACATACACATTATATTTATATAATTATATTCATTAGGTATATTATAATAATTTATAGATTTATTTTTCTTCAAGTTAAGTATACCTACTATAAAATAAATTAATATAAATGCCGTAAATCCTCAAAACCAGTAGGTACTTCCGAATTTCTAATTATGAACTCGGATTAAATGAAAATGCAACGGGTCTAAGTCTAGATTTTTACCTCGTATTGAAAAAAAAATTGCTAAACTTTCAAAGAAATTATTGCTAATGCAATACGATATATTTCTATACATGAATAACTGTAAACCTAATATTTTTGTTTTATACAAATGATTAGAAAATAAACTAAACGAATACAATTAATAATACAGAATAATATAAAATGTTATAAGATATAAAATAATATTTCATAATATATATATATATATAAAAATTATTTTAATGAAGTAGTTATTTTAGCTTTTGCACACGGACAATGTTCATGTTTTATAGCTTCCCGGTCCCGTTACTTTTACGTGTATTGCTGCCACGCCGCTGACGAAACAAGCAGTCTATTTACCATTAAAAAATGTTAACACAGCAACACACGTAGTCGTAGTGGTGGGGGTGGTCATGATCGTGTAGTATGTATTGTGCACACGGCAGGCAGCAATGTATGTGTCGATTTGTTATTACACGTAATACGAAAACGCAATAGTGATTAAGTTTTTGATTATCTTTACGCAAAAACCAATTACATTTTTTAAGATTAATAAAATAATGCTTAATAAAAATCAATTGGTGCACGAGTTCCACAAAAGTCGTAGATTAATCAATACTAGCAGTAATTGTGTATAGCAGAGTTGTCAATAATCGTACAAATCAAATTGTACTTGATATTTAAATTTGTTTTCTTCCAACATTAAATATGTAATAGCTCCATATTATTTTAATAATTATATATGTTACCGGCAGAGTAGTGAATATAGGCACTCTATAAATTCCCTAGGAATTCTATAGAATTTTTTTTAACTATTTGCCAATGTATTAAATTTAAATGGTAATTTATATTATGTCTAGGTATTCTATACAATTCCTAGGATTTCTATAAAACGCCTATACTATGTTAGGTAATGTGTTAAATCAAAATATGTTTATTATTCATATTTATTTATTTATTGCAGCATATATTGATGCATGACATTTATTACTAAATACATAAAATGTTATTTTTTACACATAAGCATTTTTTAGATTGATATTTTCAATTTATCATTCAATAAATTAACAGAATTTTTCGAATTTTCTTTAATTCAACATAAAAACGTTCAGACATTTTAATGTATCTTAATACGACAAACATTTAAAAAAAAGTAAAAATAAATAATATTTTTAAAAACGTATAATTTAATTTTCCTGTATACACCGAATAACATGATAATATGATTACCTAATATTAACGATAATACATCGCACATATGTTGTATGCAATAACATAATTGTCAAGATAAACATTAATCGTTGATTATAGAGGTACAATTATAGGTAAAAATCTAAGTTTTATATTAACTATAAATACTTTTCTTGCTCATTTTTGATACTTTGGATTTCTATATAATACCGGATTCAACAACACATGTTAGTAACATTAAATTACACGATTTTATTATACGTGATACAAACAGTGTAGGTAGGTATAATTGTATACGTCAAATATCATTGCATATTTTGGACTCTTTCGGATTACAAAAATTAAAAAAGATTTTGGACATTATTGAACACATGTTAAAATAAAAAATTATAATATATGAAAGGTGGTTTGGAAGATTACAGAAATTTTTTTGGTCGAAGGAGCGAAAATTTGGAAATACGACATAATTTTGAATTTTTCAAAATTTTGAAATTTTGGAAAGTATTTTGAAATCATATACCCTAAATAGCGTTATTAAGATTAAAAAGATTTGTTTGATATGTGGGCCGTTCCCGGTGGTACTGCAATACCGGGTCAACCCGCGGTGGAGCAGGAGCAAGCCCCAAAATCTCCACCAAATTTGAAAAAATTAGTTTAACATTTGAACCCTTCGATGAAGGGTGTATCAGATGTTAAGCTGATAAGAACAGATACTACACTTTGATCTTAGCCGATAGGCCGAGAAGCGATACATTTCCAACATCTTTAAAGATACTTAAAGAAAAATGCAAATCTAAAACATTTGCAGTTTCAAATTTGAACATTTTCGAAAATACGAAAAAATCGATTTTCGAAGAAATCCGATTTTGAAATATGGCTGTATATTTCAATAATTCATTTAAATACACCTCACCTGTCATCGATAATTAGTTTTAAATATATAATTTTGTAGATTAATTGTCGACAATTCGATTATATAAACAGTACAGCTCAATCGCGCTATCTAATGGCAATAAAAAACAACGCACACATCGAATGCTACTTATATGTATATAGTGACGATGTGCTGCGGTCAGCAGCCTGCGGAATAGGGAAGTACCTCGTCTCTTATGCATCGATTCCAATCGTGTATCGTTAGCGCTCTCTTGTTGTTCTTAAAAAAAAAAAAAAAATGTTTAAAATACAGTGCAACTTTTTCCAATCGAAAATTAGTGTATTGTTGGTATATTCATAAATCAAAAATGATTTAATAATCAACAATATTGCAAAATTATCGATTATTTGTTTGATATTGTGTATGTAATCATTTATAAATAAACATCAAAAACAATTTAATTATTTTATATTAAAATCCGAAATTTTGATTTTGTGTATACATATGTACTTTCTTGATTTTTAATTTTGGAATTAGTTTTTATAAAAACTTAAAATAAAAATACTCAAAACTCGCTTCAAAATTAAAACATCAAATTAAACCAGGTCTTGAAATCCAAAACATTTTTTTCAACTTTGATTTTGGTTTCGGATATCAGTATTTATTTTTCCGATTACGGTTTTGGTTATTGGTATTTATTTTCGATTTTGGGTATTACGAATAACAATAATAGTTGTACAATAATTATAATTTCTGTGCAACACGAGTTCTCTTTACGTAATACCCGTTATGATAAAATTAATATAGAGTTTATGGAAAAGATTATAAATCAATTAAATTTATGTTTCATTCTCAAATAATAATATTTGACATTATCTTAATTAATTTGAATTTAAATTTGATATACCAACCACAATGTTATACATGTCACCAAATACGGTGTATTATATTCATAGTTTAAATATCCTGTTTATTTATAAAATTAATTACAAAACTACATCAATGTTATACCTAAGTATAATTTATACAGCTATAACGTATATTATACATTTATATTTTATATACCATTGTCCATTATGTCCTATTAGTTATTTGTTTTTACTAGTTATTATTTATTTAGTCGTTATAGTATGCGGAATGATTTTATAATCTAATTACCCGCATATCCTATATTTTTACGTTACTAGCAGTCACCCGCGTGCTCCGTTCCTGTAGATAATCGTTTTCAAATACAATTATTTAAAATATAACAGTAAAAAATTAAAAAAAGTGGTACTAAAACCTTTAGCAGACAGTCAGGTAAACAGTAAAAAATTTGGTAACGATTGACGGTGTTGATTTGTATGCGTGACAAAAAATCGGGACTTGTTTTTAAAATATAGATACCACATTTTTATCACACTTCTGAAAAATTAAACGACTCAACAGTTGACTATTTAATAAAAGATTTTGAAATAATTTAAGTTGTATTAATTTATTTAAAACAGTTCAGCTATTTAAAATTTAAATGTTGGATATTAATTTATTTAATTTTATATTTATTGGTATTTATTTTTTTCGATTTCGGTTTTTAATGGTTTTAATCGGTATTCAAAATCAGTATCTAATATCGGTTTCAAGCTCTGATACATGGGTGCCCGCAGGAAATTTATCAGGGAGGAGCATAATGAAACCAAATACCAAAAAGCACATTAAAAAATTATATACTTTGCAAACTCCAAAATATGTCAGAATTATTCAATTATACTCTATTAATTCGTTATTAAATAACTTTCAACTACACACAATTCCAACAACTCTATGTTAACTGTATTATTTATTTCAATAATTGAAGTAGAGTCAGTAGAGACTTCATTAAGAGAATCACAAAGCTCGGGTTTTTTAAAAAAAGTATCTGATGTCCATAATACATAACAATGAAACAAAATATTAAATATACTAAATATGTACAATACGTACATAATTTAGTGTGGTCCGTATTTCACAGTAAACGGCGCATTGACAAATAATTTAATTTCACAATTATTACAATAATTTACAATGTTATAAATAATAATGTTGTACATTCGCCATTCGGTTTATTTTTAGACGTCTTATGCATAATATGTGTGTTCTGCGCGTTATTTTGTATGCTTTAAAATTTATTGTTATTACGACAAACAAGCGCTTAATTAATAATTTTATCTTTTCATTATTTCCAATAATTTTTGTATTGACCACCCCAATATACTTAAAGTAAAAATATCAATGAAATGTTTATTAAATCAAATAAGAGTTAAAATGTTCAATATTATATTTGAATTTCAGGAAGGCAAATATCCCGTCTTGTAACCGAGCGCCAATACCTTAATATTTTATTTTTATCTTTAAATTTGTTATATTATTAAAATTATCTACACAAAATTTATTCTGGTTAACACAACTTTGTTGTACGTTTGTAAAACGGAGACAATAAATACGGGTGTAGACTGTAGCTATTAGCCGTCCACTTCAGCTTATAAATTGTGATATATTGATTCCCATACCCGAATTGTGGAATAAAAATCCTTGGGATACAAATAACACAGTATACAAATAGAATTTCAGAAATATTTCTATGAAGTTGATAGAATAAACATTTTTAAAACATTGAATAAATAAATTGATATTTAATTACAATTTACAAAAGTAAAGATATTTACTTTTATCTACTTATGATTTCATAAAAATATTAAATTGAATATTGTAAAATTAAACAAATATAAAAAATAAAAATAATGCATAAAGTTTTATAAAATACCTACATCATGTAAAAGATTAAAAAATATTAATTGTAATATTTATTACTTTGTAGAAAAACATTCATGTATAATTTTTTTTAATTTTGTTTATTATTATATGAATAAAATTAAAAATTACACTATTTTTTTATAAGGTTGAAGTATATTACTTTATATTATCTTAAGTTCACATTTGAAGTTATCACATCATAGTTACATTATCATAAAAATATAAATAAATGATGTAATAATTAATTAATTTCATAATTAAATTTAAATTTTTTATCAAAATATTATATTTCGGACAGTGGCGGTGGTTATCGATTTGTTAATTTTCTTTTTTTTTTTAATCAACGACTATAATTATTTTTTTGGATATTACAACGACAACAGACCGATAATTCGACTTTTATTACCGTCTATGTGTATTGTAGTATATTATGTACACATTATACGTTATTCGTGTTATTGTATAATAACAATGCAAATATGTTGAAAATTATTATTAATATTTAATATACACTGATCGTTTCTAAATAGATTTGTTTTTCAACGTGTACAATGATTGTATCGTAAATTCAAATTTAAACACAGCCATTGCAAATATTTAATGTCGACAAAGTATACTCGTCACACAACACCTACTATACAACAGAGCTGTTACATGCCCGATTTTTAATATATATATATATACTAACCTTGGTTGCTATTCGAGTATTACTTTAATTTATTTTCAGTTTGATGATCTGAAGTCATAACACAATATATGAAAACATTTTATTGAGAGAACTGGAACAAAATATACACGGATATATACTACCGAAACTGTTTTATTAAATGGGTATTTACTATATAGATTATAGGGCATACGGCGGTAATGTAATTTGAAATAATTGAATTCTACCTTGCGATATCATTGTAGTATAGGTGTTCGTTATTCGTACATTTGAATGTTCTACACAATTTACACGTCAGCAGTTCGTCAAACAATTTTCAGACCCGAAGCAAACAACCATTAGGCCACCCATGCGTCTGTAGCTTAAAAATTAAAATGTTTGAAAAAATCGACTAGAGCGAGTACACAGATAATAATGGGTTGCATCGAAGTCCCCGACGACGGGTCAATTCGTTTTAACGTCAAAAAATCCTAACGACATATCAAATTGAAAGTAGTACAAGCTCCGACTTCGGCGATATTTAACGTGACTACCACCAGAATCGCCAGCTGTACAATAATCACGTCCCTAACGAACAGTGTGCGTATCGTTTGTGTCGAACACGGTCCGCGCGGGAGCGTTGTGTTATGTTTTTATGGCTCGCGGGCTGCTCACACCGCACCGGTGGCAGTAAACAAAACCGTGTCCGGTGGCACCGCAAAGCCAATAGAATTCGGCCGCGGACGCCGCCGCAGTGTGCACGGACCTTGAACCGTGTTTGTTATGGATTCCAGGGTTACTCCGTCCGCGTAATTATTATTGTTGTTTCCAATGCAATACGCACCGCCTCGGAACCATACTATTACTATGAAAATAATAATACGATATTCCAAACGGATCTCACAGCGGTGGCGGAGTGTAACTCCGAACGGTGTAGTGGATCGGCTAAAGAGAGAAAAAAAGACTGTACAACAATACACGAGTGAGAGCAGATCGACTCGAATTAGTCGGAATGTTGATTTATGTTTTCACGTGACCGATACAACAGAAAACACCTTCGTTTCAACCATTTATAATAGTTATTGTTTGATGGAGTTAACGATAAATCATTGACCTGTTCGATCGGTCATCACATGGTATTGTCGTCCGTGTTTAAATCGTTATCAACTGCTCTTTACGCACGACAAAATCACTAAAATTGTTTGTCTTATTTGGTCTTATCGTTGTGTACAATAGTGATGATAATGATATTATCGTGGTTTGGCTATGGTCGTCAGTCTGGGAATTCTTCATAGAGAAGGAAATCCGGAATGCATATTATTGTTTCGGTCACACAACTGTGTTGTTACTTCCTGTTGTTGATGGCATCTAATGCGGACTTTAACCGCTCGGAGCGGTGAGAAGGCTTATTTTGTTTTTACGTTATTACGGTATTCGACCAGATCGTTATGGTAGATGATATAAGATATTTGGTCATAATGTACGCGCATTTTAAATGTAATATCAATAATAGTTTCATCCTAGTATTGATCGATTTGTTGGCAACGCGACTTGTTACTGATATAATATGAACAGTAATTTGTCATTTCTTCGTATAAAACGTTATTACTGCAGTAAACACAAGCCCGGCACGGACGTTTATCGATTACGCACAATAGGCGTCTATCGGACCTTTTTACAACAAAACATTTCCGACTTGACAGCATTCAGCAGGTATCATGCAAAACGATATTGTGTTGCTGCTCACTAGTACGTTACGTTTTAGACGTAGATCACTTAGCGAGCTAGTGTCGGTCGGAGCGGTGTCTGTACACGGCGTACACAATGCTATACAAGCAATAGGCCATTGCAGCGCTCCTGGTGAACAACAAGCTCTTCGGATTTCGATCAGATTTTATCCACATCGTCGCAGTCTCGTTCGCCCGCCGTTGCCGGAGCTCCGGCGTTTCATCTAGCGGCCGATAGATGTCGTTTGTGAGCATCGTCGTTTACCGACGCAGCTTCGATGCGGTCGCTAGACGTTTTGGTCAAGTCGTATTCGTCGGATTTCGTGGTCGGTCGTCGAGACGAAGCTAAAAGTTTGCACTGGACGCGGTTTGGACTTACACCGACCCAATCTACTTGCGTCCTTATCTGGCACACCGGTGTGGTGTAAACACCAGCGCACTACACGGCTTCGTTACCAGGCCGATTGTTTATAAGGAACCGAGTGCCGATCAACGATAACTCCGGCTCCCTTTCAAATCGAAAAAATCTTTCGCCTTTTACTAAAGATTTCCGTGGAGGGGAGCACTCAAAGGAGTCTAGAAATGTAATTTTTTAAATAGCCCGACCTTCCGGTTGGGCTTCTGATACTACGAAAATATTTAACACTATTATGTAATATAATATCAATTATTTTGGTCGATACACATTGTCGTACATGTCGCCGTTGACTGTTACCACAACTTCACGGGTGATAACGGTTACCAGGTCTGAGCGTCTATCGTTTGAGAAACACCATACCTGATACCACATTTTCATTTCAGTTATTCTCTCTTATTTTCGATTTATTCTACACGGCGTGTGTAGGTGTTCACTTTGATTTCGGTCTACTGTCGTTGTGGTTTTTCGGGCGAAGTACTACCATTCATTGCGCCTGCGCGCGTCGGCACTCGTCGCGAGTTTATCACGGATTTGTCCAATACCTACTGTGATACGCAAAAAACATACGATACTTAAAAGTTTTCCCGAGAGCCGAGTGTTTATTTAATTACTTCAGATTTCGTCATTTGGTTATTCATCATTTTAACATTAAGCATAAACACATATTTTTTTGATAAGACGTATAGAAGAAAATAATATACACAAGTCATAAGTAGATTGTACTTACTATTTATGGATTAACAATAGCTATATATAATTACAATAATTAAGTTAACACTAATAATAAAAATAATATGTTCATTTAATGCATCACATTTTATGGTAAGTTACACGCGTTCAGTAATTGTTACAAAATAGTAAAGACTAATAAATAATATAAATAAATGTTATGTACTTAATAATAAAATAATTCAAAACTACTTTTCACTCGATTCGCTATAATACACTTAAATATGGAAATGGTGGTCAACTTTATATTTCCAATATGTAATAACTACGTATTAATTTTTAAATGAAATTTATTTAGTATTATTTGTTCTTATATTTTTTCTGTCTTACATTAGTAATGGATTTATAACGTGATGTATAATATTCTTTAACATGTTTAATTAATTGAGTCTTTTAATGGTTGAAGACATCTTGAGTAAGTGTATGTATTCAATTAATTGTCTTTTAATTTTATTTGTAATAATGATATATTTTTTTAAATCTTTATTTGTTGTTAAATTTAAATTAGGTATATATGTAATTTTATAACTCATTTTTACAAAAATAATAAAATAAAAACACATGGGTGCAAATAAAGTTTGAACATTAATATGAATGTGTATATCGGTTAATGATCTAGCTGTTGACGCCATAATGTTATTAATATTATTAAATAATAATAACAATGTTTTAATTTCAAAGTTCAAACCAATACATACATGGAAATTATCATTGTTATCAAAATATCACAGTTGTTTATATGTTCATAGCAACGATGTTAAAATTATGTTTATACGCAACTCTGTCTACTCCACTTAGTTACTTAAGCTTCAAACATTTTATACAGTAGCTGTATCTAGTGTATAATATGATTTAAGATTTATACAATCAAATTTGTTCACTTGATCGGTGGATCGGTGGGTAATTTGTGAAGTGTTTCTAATACTGTAATAAAAACCTTGGTAGATAGAGATAAAAAGAGTATTATTTTTAATAATAAATAAAGTTGTATAAATATATTTAAACAATGAATAACGATGTCCATTAATTTGTTATGATTAAAAAGAAAAAGCGGGCAAGTGGGTACCGCTCTGCTGTACATTAGGGGGTGGGGTGAACCTCGGACTGGGGTAGGTTAAATTTGAATGCAATGATAGGAAAAACGATTCTGAACGGAGATGATTTGTCAGTCTAGGATATATTATATTTAAATATTGTCATACATTCTATTTTGAAACAAATATTTTATTTTTCAATTAAGATGCATTTGCAAAAGTCATGGTTAATCAATTAATTATTAATTTTTATGAATTATACCTACAAAATAGTTTGCAAATATTTATGGTTTTGACGAATTTTTGTCAATATTTGAACTTAAAATGCTAATAAAAAAAAATTGTGCCTATTTATTCTTAAAATTTTTTGATCACTATAAGAATAACTTATGAGGAACTTTGTATTAAATGTTCAAGTATTTTGATTGGGCCAAAAAAAATTTATCGACACTTAAAAAAAAAATTTTCAGAAATATTGAAAATTTCAGTTGTCTATAAATAGCTCAAAAAAAGTCAAAATATTTTGAAAATTAAATTATGTAAAGAAAATTTCAATCTAAATAACTAGTAAAATTGTCAAGTATCTACGACTTATACTTTTTGAATATTAACAAATATTTAAAATCGTTTGAGGATAAATCGTTAACGTTATGCTATTTCGTAAAAATTTAAAATTCAAACGCACTTAAAATTTTTCCTATAATGATGCTTCGAGTTTTTATTATAGCTACTTGAAGGAAAACTTAGGGAAAACATAGTGTAGTATTTTTAATCCTTAGTTATAAACAAAAAAAATTTTATGATTTTTCAACTTCAAAATTACTTACAAATTTTCGCGTTTTCGATAGATTTCGTAAATATTTTAACTATAAACGTTTATAAAAAAAAATTGTGACTAACGATTTTTAATTTTTTTTAGCTATAATAAGAACAACTCATAAGGAACCTTATATTAAATTTTCAAAATTTTTTGGTCATCCAACTTTTTTTATCGATACTTCAAAAAAAAATTCTCATAAAAATTGATAATTAAAGTGGTCTATAAATAACTCAAAAAAAGTCAAAATTTTTTGAAAATTAAACTGTATATAGATAACACTAACATAAACATTTGGTGAAAATTTCAAGTATTTACAGTGATTATTTTTTGAATTACAACCATATAAAAAAATCGATTTGGTCGAAAACTGGTTTTGCATAAAAATTCTCGTTTTTTTGTAATTTTTTTTTTTGTTTTTTTTCGATTTTTTTGAAAACTGTTGGAAAATGTTTACTTTTTACCTCTATAATGCTCCAAGGATATTCACTTTGCCATCGGAAACCACCCTCGAAGTTTGAAATTGAAGTTTTATTTCGACTACTTATGCTGTACACAGACACAAAAAAAAAAACACACATCATTGTAAAATCAATACATTCATCACTCCGTTCAGAATCTAAAATGATTTTTAAGGACAGAATGCTTAGGTATATTATGAATTTTACTTTATGCAATGCTATTTTCAAAATTTTTAGATTAATTTTTAAATATTATTTATTTATGTCATGAATCCATTCATACTGTTAGGATTAGGTGGTATTGACTCACAAGTTAATAACAACAATATAATTTGGTATAAGTTATGCATATTATTATTTTAATTAAATATTAATTTATTATAAGCGTAATGTTTTTTTTGCTAAAAATTGAATCAATCTACTGTAATATTAATAGTAAATTACTTGTAATATCAATAAACATGAAATTAAGTCACCTAGTGATACTAGGTGACAGACCTTCTCTGCTCTGAATAGATTTTCGTGTATATAATATATTATTAAATTTAAATTTAATATTTTTTTAACATACAGTATCCTTGGCATATCCTATACAGCCAGTGGTATCTACTTGCCCACGTTTTTTATTCAATAAGAAATTAAAAACAAAAGTATATATATATTTATAAAAAAGTGATATTTATTTTTCGGTAGGTATATCTTGTTATTTTAATTGAAAAATTTTAAAACGTAATAACTTATAAGAATTTAATCATTTGTAAGTTTTTTTTAAAAAACCTAGGTATTTAAAGCTATTTATATATAGAATAAAATAATTTCAATTTTAGGTATGTATCTATGTTATAAGTTACATATTTTAATACATAACAATTATGTGATTTTTCAGTTTACATTTTCATGATAAAACTATCAACGAAGTTAGTGTGTTATCTATATCTATGTAAATTTGAGATTGAACACTAATTAAATTAAGAAAATTAAATTTGAATGTTTATTAGTTGGTTAATAAATAGGTAGCTGGTCTTAACAGCTTTTATATTTATTTTGATAAAGCTCCGCTCAAAGTGAATCAAAACTAGGTTTACCTACAACGATTGATTTATGAATTGAAATAAATAATTTGTTTTACTATGATTTTTATGGTAAGTTATCATTGTATAAAGGATGGACAAATTTAATGTGAACTGCGACAGTTTCCATAAAATAATAATAAAATATTATTATATTCAATGTGTTATACGATACAAAGTAGTTACAACAAAAATATTTTATTATTATCATAAACTTAAACAAATTATTCAACTATATTACACTATAAATGTTAAAAATATAAAAAGCTTGTTTAAAATATAGCTTTTTGACCGTGTAAAATAAAATTTATATAAATAGATTTCATGCCATGTTATAGTGGGTATATCATAAATGTATTAGCATTAAATTTCATATGTATAAAGAGGTACATTTTATAAAGCATCCGGTATTAATAATAAGGGAGAATAATGAATTTCCTGTAAAAATGGAAAGTGCTTTAACGCTGTATCGATTGAAGTTTTTTTTTTAGAACACTTTTGCCGATCCGACAGGCAGCGCTAATACATAAATGTGAAGTACCAAAAAGTTTACAGATTGTTACACACAATCCCTTTTTACATTATTTTTTATTATGATCTCTTTTCTGGCAGCGGTACAACATCCAGAATTCCATTTTGTGGCAGTTTATTTTGACCCACTGTAATACGTTTACGTTTGTCGTCACTGTGATATTTTTTTACGTAATTAATTAAATTTTAAATAAGATCTTACAAATTTTCTTTGTCATAAATATGTAGTATTTACTATTAATACTATACAAGAATTACGTGAATTAAACTACGAATTCCACTTGCGTTCATAAAGGTAAATTGTTTGTTTTATGAGTATGTAATTTACGATTATTATATTAAAAAAATGTAAATAAAATTTGATACATTTAAATTTAATCACGGAAAAGTAATTGTTTATTTTGGCAAAAAATAATAATTACAACGTAAGATCAATTTAGATGTTAACCATTTTTCTTTTGTTCAATATTTTATACTTTTTTAATGTTTTTAGGATTCTTTAAGGTATCATTCGTTAAAAAAAAACACTAAATGAATGGTTAATATAAAAAAAGTCTTGCCTATGTTGATATTAAAAAAATGTTTTAGTAAAAAGGACATTAATAATATAATACAAATACATAAATATATTTAAAAAGTTATTAACACATGTTTATTATCTGTAAATAGTAGTATAGCTATAAATTAAATATATAAGATATTTAAATGCATTTTTTTTTTAATTTATAGATTGTTATAATTCATCTGTACACATTAATTGTTTTAAAATCATTTATGAATAGCGACCATTACTTTTTTTTTATATGGAAAATGATACTTCAAACAAGTTAACAATATATACATGATCCAAATAATTTATTATTTTACTTGTGTTTATTAATCACAATTATATTTACAATAATTTACAATATTGGTTTGATAACAATTTGAGCGTGTAAACATTTAATAATTCAATTAGCGGCGAATAAATAAATATAAGTTTCTACCTCCAACATAAGTTGAAAATAATATTGAAAATGTTTTATGGTCATAATGTGAAGAACTATTTTATTCATTATTTTTGGTTACCCCTAATAATTACCTCGGATCTATCTTTTGGATTGCGACCATCAGATTGGAAACCACTGGTCACACTATCGTTATTATAAATTATAATAATTTTTATTTAAATTTAAAAAATATATTTTTAACTTTTTATTTTGTTTTATAATTCAATGTATCTATAAAAATATAATATTAACTAAATCTATAAGTGATAATTAATAAGTATCATTAAGTTTAGAATAACTACCACAAGTCACAAGTGTAATAACTAACAAATTATTTAATGATTATTATATTGAATTCTAACAAGTAGTAGTGGTACTTGCCAAAATGGTTTTTGTATTTATAGTAACAATATTGTTCACGGAAAACATGTATATTATACTATACATACACCTATGTAATGTACCTATGTAAAATACAATATACCATAAAAATCTAACCTTACAATTTTTATGAATTATACATTTATATTATAATAATGGTATTGAAAAAAAAAAGTTTTTAGTTAGTCACTGTATTTAAATAGAGTAATTATAAATTAAATATAAATAGCTAAGAATTAGTACCTATATTTGATTGTATCATTGAACTTACTTAATATAAGTAATGTTGAAAATGTAATTTTAAAATATATTATAATGTTAAATTAAACTTAGTCGTTATGCTAATAGTATTTGCAATTCTTTTTACTGAATTATTTGTTTTCTTTTAAATATTAATGTAAAATATCTATTTATCTATTTCACAGGGACTATGATTATCAGAAGTATATTTTTTGTAGTATTTGTATCATATTTTTCTATTTATTCGACAATTAAAATATGTGATCGAAAGCCACCTTCAATATCAACACCAAAAAGTACAAATCCACATACGTTTAGAATTGTGTTTAAAGGAAATGTAGAATTTTATACACCAGGAACAACATATACAGGTAATCAAAATCATAATTGTTATAAATAAGTGACTATTATTTATTAAAAAGAGAATGATTAGATAAGTTATTGATTTATAAAAAATATTTTTACAAAATTCGAATTTATCATTTAAAATTTATTATTACTTAATTCTAGTTTATTGATATAAATCAATAAATGTATAACAACATTTTTTTAAATTTCACCAATATATTATTTATTTATTATACGTTCCTTTGATTGTAAAAAATGTGCTAATTGTTTTATTATTATTTTTCATCTATTTTTTGGCTTTAAGATTTTGTGCGAAGCAATAAAATGTATTAATTTTGTTTGTTTTTATCTTTATTTTTGTGTGTATCTGTGTACATGTTTTAAAGCAATAAAAAAAAATTGCTTTGAAACCTTGAAGGTGGTTTCTGGTTGTTAATGAGAGGTAGTTGGCACTTTTTTGAGGTCAAAATCAATTTCTGATAAAATCAATTAAATTTTTTGTATTACCGTAAATACTTGATGTTTTTGCCAAATATTTATATTAGAATTTAGTAGATATGAGATAATTTTAAAATATTTTGGTTCTTCTATTGTTATTCTATTTTTAGATTTTAGATTTTTTCAATTTAAGTATGATATTTTTGTTTTGGCGTAAAATATTAAGCTATTAATATGGGTTTATTAATGGTTTTATTAAGATCTTGTATGTATGTGTATGTGTGTATATGTTTTTTATAATAATAATAATATGCTTTTTATATAGACATAAAATTAAAGTATAATTTGTGGAAAATTATTATAAACATATAAAGTTTATTTGTTTACTAAACGGCGTATTGTTTTTAAACAAATAATATTGAGTGTGCATTTTTATCTTACACCATTATTGAGAAAACCTATTTTTTTTATCGATCTCGCTTTCAACCTTGTATCATATTATATAAAATGAATTACCTATCGCAATTTATTTTGTTCATTATTATTATATTTTTGTTTTTATCATTACATACGTAAAATATTTATTTCGTTGGCTCTAGTTTTACTGCAAGGTGTTAAGACAATTCCAACTATAACTCCAAGTTTTACTAGTTTTATATTGATGGTTGAGGCTGAAGAGAGTCAGAATTATGACGACGAAAACAATGATTTAATAAGTGGAAAATTTCAACTTACTGGTGATGTAAGGACAAAAATTAGCGAAGTCTGCCCAAATACAGTTACTCAGACCTCTTTAATCCCAAAATCAGAAATACAAGTATTTTGGACAGCTCCGTCATCTGGTAGTGGGTGTGTTATATTTAGGTAAGTTTAAGATTATTCATTTTTGAAATAATTATTATTGTATGTTTCTATATAACTCAAATTTGATGTTTTAAACTTAGATATTTATTCGTATATACTATATACAGGGTGTTTCTAAAATAAATGAGGTTACTAGTATACGTGTACTCACTGTGATGGCCCAATGAAGATTTTTTTGAAATTTTTTTTCTATCTTCGAAATCTGGGTTTTTTTCATATTATCTTGAGTATAAAAATAAACATTATAGTTGTATTTTTTGTAAAATTCTCATACGAATCGAGATGTCACAATGGTTTTGAGCTTGTTACGCGTTTTTCACACTCGAATTTCCGACAAAAAAGTGGTGTGACACATCGATTTGCATGAGAACACTGCAAGATTAACAGTGGTGATAGACATTTGTTTTCAACATTTATGATTAATTAACTCATATTATATAATAAATACATTTTTGAATCAATCAGAGCTACCGTTGTTGAAAATCGTGATATTTGGTACATGGATGATGATCAGTTAAACAAAAGGATTTGCGAAGAAAGTAATGAAAGTAATGATGATAACGCTAACGTGGTATATGAGTGTTGTGCGTGTCATGAAGCTAAGTTTGAGGTTTGTATTTATGAGATTAATTTTAAGTTGAATTAATTGTAATTTGTAACCAGATATAAGTAAATAGAGTAGGTACTTGCTTGGTTATTTTACAAGCTTACAATTTTATTAAGTACAACATTTTATAGTTAACTTTTGAAGGATTATGGTCAAGACATACTCACCCTAAAGATTACCCGGATGATAATTGGCAGACTCGCTTTAGTGATGTTATTGGCGCTTCACATACAATTGATTATCGGTAAATTTATGATAAATAATATATAAATGTATAGTATATATATATATATAATTAAATAAGTATAAAAATACGACTAACAAGTATTAAACTTTTTTAAGATTTTGGGAACAAGATCAAGTAGCTTCCGATGGAATGAATAGTATTGCACTGAGTGGAACTACTTCAACTTTGGAATCTGAACTCAAATCTAAAGTGATAAAAAAATGTTGTGAACTTTACTTAATATAATTTACTAATACTTTGTTTTAGAGTGATAAAATTCGTACGATAATTAAAGCCAGAGGCATTAGCTATCCAAATGTGACTGGAAAGACATTTGCTGTATTTCGAGTGGATAGAGATCATCATTTAATTTCAGTAGTATCATTCATGTGTAAGAAATTAAATCATTCGTTAAATATTTTAAACTGCTTTTAGTATCATCTTAAGAAATGTTTCATTTAAAATTAGATCCATCGCCGGATTGGTTTGTTGGCATTTCGGGATTGGAATTGTGTTTACCAAATTGTAATTGGATTACGAATAAAACTATCAACTTGTACCCATGGGACGCTGGAATTGATAGTGGAATCACATATAATGTATATTATTTTATTCATTATAATAATATTATATACCAATATACCATCTGTTGTAATACATATTACAAAATAACACATTATAAAATTATTGACTTTGATATTTAGAAAAAGGAAATTAAATGTCTGATATGTACTAATTGATATTTGACATAATATATGAGTATAATCTTATTAATACAAATTTTAATAGATTAATATACTTACTAGTAACTCCAGCTAGATTAAAGAAAAGTGAATTTGCGTAAATCGTAAGTGGTAGAAACAATAAGTTCAATGGTGTTCAATTATAATTATTTTTAGTTATTTAAAAGGGGCCATTATAAAGTAAAGTTTAACTATTGCGCTTGATGGTCTTTTAATCCGGATTTGCTGTTAAAATATTTTTGTTGGTAAAATATAGAAATCTGAAAATTTTACATTGGACTTTTATTATTTTTTAAAATGTTAACTATAAACAATAATATTAAATTAATATTATAAATAAAAGCAGTTTATAGCATTCGGCTAAAAAATGTACTTAATAGGTATATAGAAAATATAAATTAATTAAATGGTAACAAAATTCTTTGAATTATCGGTTTTAATGTAATAATATTGGTACTATGAGGAAATTACTCGTTTTTATATCTAAATATACTTCTTTTGCTTAAAAGTAATTTATACTTATAATACTAAATTTATAGATATTTATTACCTATACATTTTTATTTTTCATGTTGATTATATTAAACCAATTGGGATATATGGTTTAATACGTTTCAACAATTATTGTCTTTGATTTTATTTATTAGAAATAATGTATAAATTTAATAATTATTGTAGTTGTTTTTTATAAATATTTGGAAAATAATATGTTTAATTTTATTTTAGTCATCCGATATGCCTCAAGTACCAATAATGAATATAGAAAGACTTTGGCCATCGAATACTAATGATGTACGTTCTCCATTTTATGATCAATCGGGTGTACAAATGAAACCTATTGCAAAACTTCATCTTGTGAGACAACGTCTTTATGAAAAAAGTTGTTCGGAAGAAGAGTCTAAAACCGAATCATCAGGTCTATTGCTAAGATTTTTATTTTATTTTATATTTGAATTAATGCACTGACTTATATGTTCTATACACTGTAAGTTTGTGATACTGGTCCATGGTCAGATTGGGACGAGTGTTCAGTGACTTGTGGCAAAGGTTATAGTACTAGATATAGGCAATATAAGAATCCAGAAGACATACATAAACCTCACTGTAGTAAACGATTGATGACACAACGTAAAGGATGTTATGTGCTTCCTTCGTGCGCGTAAGTTAAGCTCCTTTAAAAAAAAAATTGCTCTTCTATGAAATAATATAAATAATAAGATATAGATAATAAAAACTAAAATAATAATTAGTTAGATTGACTATAAAACCTTTTAAAAATAAAATAGAAAATATTATACGATTATAACATGGATAATATGGTAATATAAGTTTTTAAAAAAGTCAAGTGTTCGTTAACTGTTTTGGATCTATATATTATAATTAATTATTATTTGTGTAGAGATAAAAAAAATACCTTTTAATTATTTAAATGTCAAAAAGCAGTTAAAAAATAAATTTTTGAGCTTTTTTATGAGTGACTTATATGTTAAGACTGGGTTTTTTTTTAAATATTACTTTTCATAAATATTATTTATGTAACTATATGTATGTATATATTTTTTCAAACAAAATTCTTTAAATTCTCAGTTTATAAATTAGGCATGCGTACACTTTTAATTTATTAAATATTTATATTATCTTTCCTTACATTCTATAATATATTAGAACGAATATAATTTTTGTAACTTACTCTTTCGCTATAAGCTTTATGCTTAAGAGGACGCCACACCTGCATGTGTTATTTCTATCTTCCATATATATAACATAGCAAATTTTCGTTCAGCAGAATCCATTTTATGTTGTTAGCTTTAATATTAAAGTAAATTTACCTATTATCAAACTTAAGGGTAAGAATTTTATCCTGGCCATCACAAAGGCTTTTTATTAATATCATAATTTTAAAATGAGTTATGAGCATTTAAAAGTTTTAATATTTTTCATAGCTATAACTTAGTTTAAAATTAAAATATCAATAATAGCCTACGTGATGGTCTAGATAAAATTCTTACTTTTAAGTTTCTCTTAAAGAAGAAAATTATTTTCAAATTAAAATTAATTAATTTATCAATGTAGGTATTGATATATTTGAAAAAATAATAATAAAAAAATATTATAATAATATTATATTAATTAATACTTACATTAAAATCTATTGCCATACTTTTAATATATTTAAGAATTTTAGATGTTTTTAGAAGTTAACATTAATAAATAAAATAAAAATTATTTTTAGGATTAAGACTGAGGAGATTGATACAATTGATCCAAAATGTGATGTGACTGCTTTTGGCCAGTGGTCAGATTGCTCAGCAGAGTGTGGACCTGGTGTAATGGCAAGATTCCGGACATTATTAAATGAGGAAGTGACACCAAAATACTGTTTAGGTAGAATGTTCTTACAACAAACTACACAATGTGAATCAAAACCTTGCCAAGATGAACGTGATAACGTGGTTAGGATATAATTATCAATATTATATTATATTATTTAAGAACAATGAATGTCTGATGTTTTTAAACAATTTTAGGACTTGAATGTAATATGTAGTAATTGTTCGCTAACTAAATGGTCGTTGTGGTCACCTTGCAACATGAAATGTGGTACGGGTCAGAGGGAGAGGCATAGGATGAATTTAGACAGAACTGGAATGGCAGAGAATTGTGACCCTCGTTGTTATACACAGTCAATAAATTGTACCGATAATCCACCATGTGAAAACAATATACGAATGGGTAAAATGTGTTGATTTTAATAATTCATTACAAAGTTACACATTTTTGAAATTTTAAAAGTAAAAATATTTTAATATAATTTTACACGCTGCATATTAGAGGATATTTTGTTATTTGGAAACAGTTTTATGTTAAAGAAATATAATGTAACGGTACAACGCTCTCTAGTTTATAATATTAATCAAAAGAAAAATAGGTTTTGCAATTCATCCTTCGTTAACCGTATGTTTAACTGTACAACATTTAAAATAATGATTATATTTTGACATATATGTTTTATACCAAGTGTTTATTTTATTTAGAAACAACTATCTCACCAAGTTCTGAAAATACACCAGTAACATCTGTTACTATAAATCCTGACGATGTAAGTATAGACAGAATAAATAATAAGTTATTATTGATGAACTGTAAATGCATTTTACAAATACTTGTATTATGTTTTGAAAAATAAAAATGTAATTTACCAGATTAACTCAGCTAAAAGTTCCAGGATTAATTTGTTCGATATATAAAAGTAAACATTTAATTATTCATTATTAATTAATTAAGTTATGACACAACAGCTGTAATGCGCTTTTTAAAAATTAACTAAATAATACATTACTCAAAATTTGGTCTAATAGTAATTTATTGATTTATTATTTTAAATTTTTCAGTGTATATAATTCGAAGGACAATTCGAAAACAGTCAACAATAATACAGCAATTACTTTAATTAATTTATATATCATTAAAAGTGTTTTATTTTACAATTTAGATTTCAGACGATTCGACAGAAAAATGTTTTTTGTCAAATTGGAGTAAATTTTCCAGTTGCAATGCTGTTTGTGGTCCCGGTTTTAAAGAGCGTACACGAACTATTCTGGTTAGTAATTTTATTATTTAATAAGAAATTAATCCTTATAAAAACTTAACTTATATTGACTTTAACGTAGGTATTTAATTTGGATATGTTTAAAAAAAAAAATTGTATTACTTACAGTAGGGGTGGCCAGCGAGAAGAAACTCGCGAGCCGCCCAATTTAATGATAAATATGGAAAAGTCGAAATGAAAGAAAAGGTCATATTAATATAAATATATGATTATTGTAGATATCAGATGTAATAAAATGTGTAGAATGCAAACAATATAAGATATTAATGAATAACAAAAAATAAAAATATATATATATATAAATAAGTATTATATCGAGAACATTATTTCTTGTAAATTTTTTCTATAAATTGTAATCTAATAAAATATTATACTTTTTCAAATACATAAATTCATATTAATTTTTTTTTTTGTAAAAGTGTTTTTTATCTTATGATAAGATATGAGCCGCAGTTTGGCTACCCCTGACTTATAGCGTAAAAAAATAAAAATAATTATATTTGAACTTATGAGCATGAAAAAATATTAGGTATAAAAATATTAATGTAGTTAAAACCGATTGGAAAATTTTTTTGGGTTTAGAAGTTGTATTAATATTGCAGTTGAAATGTGTAAACATCAAAGTATTAATATTAACCGATATAACAAAAATGACAGACATTTACAGCTTTAAGAAAGCTTTTGCAAAATTAATATAATATATTAGTGAAGTTAATTTATTTTTAAAAAGTGATAATATTATAAAATGTTAATTCTGTTTTATATATTGACATGTTTTCTTTTTATTTCTTCTAAATATAAGTCTTTAATATCACCTTAACTTTGTTTATTACTTCTTAAATAATCTTCGTATTCATTACAAGGGTTGCTTGAAGGATGTAAACAAATCTATGTTTTAATATGTAACATTGTTTGATTTATTAGCAAATAAATACATTATCTAGTTAAAAATTAATTAATGAAAATATCCTATATTTTAGTCTCCAACGGATCCATTGGAACAAAAAAAATGTAGGAAAAAACTAGTTGATCGTCGAAACTGTAGAGGAAGACAATGTAGCAGTAAGTTCAAAATGCAATTAAATATCCTATTAAATATTATGATAAGAACAAATCAATAATATAATTTATTAATAGTAAACGTTTAAATTACTACAGAATTAAATATACAATAATATATTATTGTTAGATACCTACATGAAAAATGATTAACGATTTTGAATATATTGATTTAGTTAATCACATTCATGCAGAATGTTGAATCTATAATGAAAAAATTACAACACAAATTACAATTACCTAAAATACTATTAGGCTTAAAAATGTAACATATTAGTTGAAAAAATATAATACTAAATATTAACCAAATATTTGACGTTACTTTAATAGTATCAATTATATATATATTAATACTTTATATTTTTAAATTAATCTATGACTTTAATTGTTTGTTTTTATGATATACAGCATAACCCATTATTTTGATTAACTACGTAAGCATATATAAGTATTTAAAAACGGTGTACAACTCCATAGTAAAATTTTATTGTACATAGTTATAACTAAAATAACAACTTTTATAGTACTTTATAATCTTAATTTATTCATAATCTATAACTAGAAGCAAGTATTAATATTTATAGTTGTGTGTATGAATGTTGCTTAGGGCTCTAAACTTAAACGAATATTAATAATACATTTTGTAGTGATTTTATTATTATAAACATCAATCAATATTAAAATATGATACAGATTATCATAACAGATTTATGGTAAAAATTATTATTTTAATATGTTAAATGACCTAAACAAATGTTTAATTTCTAATTATTTATTCATAAGTTGTTATTTAAAAGAAATATATTGAGTATAGGTATTGTTTTTATTTTTATTTTTGATCGTTCAAAGTACCAATTATAGACCTGATTTCCTATTAAAAACCACTCTCAAAGCCCAAAGGTAAATATTGAAACATTTTTAACTGACACAAATGTCGATAATGAAAAGACAATAAAATATGCATACATTGTAATATCATTAATCATTATATTCATCTATCTACTCAAAAGTTAAAACTTTTACTAACTTTAATAATTTTACACTTTCAATCACCTTTAGAAATAAAGGAAAAATAAAACGGTTTCAATAAAAAAAGAATTATAAGTTTTTCAACCATCCACGTCTATTTGTATAAAAGTTGATTAATTATTTTTTCTATAAATAATACTCGTGATTGGAGTTGTACACATTTTTAACAAATATTGTGAATCGTGATAGTAAATATTATTTTAAATTTGATAAAACTGATTTTTATAGGATGTAATTATTCGCCATGGTCTGAGTGGTCATTATGCTCAGCATTGTGTGGTATGAATGCTGTACAACAACGTACAAGAGTTCCAGAAAATGTTGCGTGGACTTGGTGTAAAGATAGATTAGAACAACGTATTTGTTCAGCTTTAGCGTGTAAAACCGATTAGAAACTTTAAATTTTACTTAGAAATGTTTAATTTAAAAATTTAGTTTTATCAATCTATTAAACGATACTATTAGTGTGCTTTTAAAAAAATGATATATATTTTTTTTTAAACAATAGTATACTTTTTAGTGATTTCAGGACAACAGTACTAATTATCACTCAAAATAATCCTCAAATCATTCAAAAAGTATTTCGTTCAACAATATTACTAGTTTATATATGTATTTCATTATACTACGTATCATTTACCACCTTTTAAAAATATTTACCTAAATAACAAAAACGATTTTTTTAATTAATCTATGTATAATTGTGTTGTTTTCCCTAACATATTAATATAGAGAACATACGTAATTATACATAAATATTTATTTCAATAATAGATATTTAATAAATAATATAGTATTATATTATTCAAAATTAATTTTTTAAATTTTTTTTTCTGTAGATTATATAATTGACGAAATTTCATTTTGAACTAGTAAAAAAATCGAACTTCATCAATATCTGTACTCTAATTGTAATTATCTTTAATGAACGGTATATGTCGAATATAGCAATAAAATCAGTTTTTTTTTTTAAATTCAATTACATCAGATTAAATAGCAATAAATAATTTTGTACTTTATTTTAATGTTTATAATATATAAATAAATAATTGTACGTTTGTTAGTACTCAGTACTCTAGGAATTCACAGATTATACATTCACATATTAAGTTTGGTCGATGTTGCCATAAGTTTTTGTGTTGGGACCTACGTTCGTTTATGTGATAAATTTTGATTCAATGATGCATTTTATTGACTCACGAAACTCTAATTTTTTTTTTTTTGTACATTTAAATTTTTCATTGGTTACAGAAAACAAAACAGTTATTTACAATGGCAATCAATAATAAACAATTAGAATATAATGGAGACATGTATGTTTGTAGCTTATAAATTAAATAGCTACTATACTGATTTTGATAAAAATTTTAGAGATTATGTGGTATCAAATATGTTAAGAGAATAGTTTTAACTGCGTTATAAAATGGCTATATCCAAATTACTATAGGCGGATTACCCAACTCGGTTGAATTAGTTCACAAAGCAAGGTACACTGATGCTGATTTTTCCTTGAACTGAGATCCACCTAATACACAGCATTATTTTTATATTTGTTCATTTTTTAACATTCGAAGTAAGATTAATAGTTATTATTATATAATATTAAAGTAAAAACCACATTAATTTTAATAGAATGTCTTAGTATTAATTATTAATTAAATAACATTTGATTGATAAAAAAAAAAAATGGTAATAATATCCTAGGTAACAACTAACAATACATAGCTACGATTTGTCTCTAATCATAAAACATTTTATGACCCAATCATTCATCTGAATATAATATAGTAATATAATTGAAGTATTTCTGTTCTTACTCCGTATTAAATTTGTGCAATATGCATTAATTATATTTGTGTTTAATTTATAAGAACAATAAGCTATTTGTTAAAAATGTCTAATATGGAAATTGTAAACTCAATATCAGACGCAATGAACAAATCGTTTAATGAAATTAATAATAATTTACAAACAACCGAGAATAAAAGTAACTATATTAGATCAAAAGTATCAACTCAATCAACCCAATTTAAATCATTACTTTCGTGTGGTGGCCCAAGATTGCAAGAACTTCGATATGATATTGACGTTAATTATGCAATTGGACTGTTAAAAAAAGAAGATGAAAATGTTAATGTGTAAGTATTTAACATTTATTTAAATAAAACTTAGAAATCAATTGTATCATTAATGTTGAGTGAATATTAAATACTAAACTTACAAATCGTTATACCTACTTAGTTTTTATCAATGATTCACATAAAAAATGATAATTGAATTGTATCAATGGATTTAAATATTATATTGTTGATAACATCAAAAAAGGTAGGTTAAAGGTTTAAAAATATTCATGACTTGAAACAGTATTAGTAGTATTACGTATATTACGTATATTTATCACAAATTAATGACGTTAAAAACAAATAAACCTTTTATTTACTTTCTGATAAATGTATGTTCCATTTATGCACGGCTAGACAAGGTAATGATATTTTTAATTCAGTTTAATTAATTTAACTATTTTTTTTTTAACTATATTATTTTTTTAACTATAATTATCATTTTAATTTCAACTTGAATATGATGTATGAAATGTGTATTATAATGCTTAATTTACATTTATACTTAATTAAACTTTTAAAATTTAAAAATAAACAACAATAAAAAGTATAAAAAGTTAACTAGTAGTTTATTGTAGACTGTAGTAATGGAAATATAAAATTTAAATTCAACGATAAACCATTGCATAAAAAGTGATTTTGAACAAAGACAATTTGTCAGTCTATATTATTAAGTATGTTTATCATATACTTTATTGGTATTTTAGTAATTTATTTTACTATTTATAATACGGTATAAAGTATATAAATTATTATACATAGACAATATAAAATGAATCTAAATAATATTTTGAAAATTTCATTGTTGAGTTTAATAAAATAAAATAATATACGTACAAATACCAAGTCCTTAAAAATAAATAAAACCGTTATTCTTGTTTTAATATTTAATTTTATCAACATATAAACTTCAAATATCGATAAAAAAAATTTAGTTTTATATTTTTGAGTTTCGAGCTACTATTGGAGAGCTTTGTACTAAATTTTTAAACTTAAAGTATGAATATTAAACATTATTAATGAATTTTATACCTATGACAAAATAATTTGCAAACTTTAGCTATTTTGATACCAAAATTTTTTTTTTAAATTTGAACTTTAAACAATTGTAAACTTTTTTGACCATGCGCATTTATTTTTATTTTTATTGAAATAGAAAAATGTATTTAAACTAGTATAATATTAAACAAAATAAATTAATTCTAAAACTACTAATTTATTAATAATAAAAATATGTATGTACATTTTTAACCTGTATATACTGTATAATTAAAAAAAATACTAGAATTGTGTAGTATTTGTAATCATTGTTATTTAAAATATTATTCATATTATTTACTTTTTTTTAGTTTTCTCTACTTATGTTCAATTTATCCGCTTTGTTTAATATTAATAATTATTAGTATTTTATATTGTAATAATATTTTATTTTAAAGCATGTGTTCATTAGATTGTTTACTGTTACATAATTTAATGTTTAGGTATAGTCATTTACAAAACATTTTAAATAAGATATTATCAGAGAAACCTTCAAATCCACTAGAAAACTTTGAAAAATATAGCATAATGTTAAAACGTACATATATTCATAATGATGCTAATTTTGAACGCGTTTTTGTGGATAACATAAATCGGAATTATTGTTTTAAAAGTTTACAAATGTATAAGGTAAATTAAATATATATTCATAAATTTGAAGTAAAAAAAAAAACCAAATTGTGTATGGGTATTATTCAACTAAGAATTTCATTATAGGGGTATTATTTATTGAAATTTAATAATTAATCATTTTTGAAAGGTAATAGAAATAGGATTCTTTGAATAAAATTCAGTGGTTTTTTTTTTTTTTTAATTAAAACAATTTGTATTTAGTTTTCATGAGAACATATTATGATATGAAAAGATGGACTAGTAGGTATCATCAAATTCTATAAAACAAGAATACAGGAAAGCTATACTTTGAATATATGAGTTGCCTATTTAAAACATTTTATGGCGTTGAATCTAATATTAAGCCAAACACTAATAATTTCTGATTCAAATATATTAATATACATTAAAAATAAATTGACTATCTATTGATTTTGAGGTTTTTGAATTGTTTAAAAGTTTTGTTATAAAAAAATAATTTAAAATTTTCATCTTTATCATAGGCATATAACGTTCTCCCAATTTTCATTCATATAATTAATGTATAAAATTCAGTGAGATCAATTTTACTCGGATGGTAACAAATTGGCATCAAATCGGTCATTATCTTCATAGATATATAGTATTTAATTAATGTTTGTAAGCAATTTAGTTATAAACAACATATTATTATAATGTTTGAATTGAGGCAACAAGTAAAATGCTTTAAGTATGAAATAATTAAATAAAAATATGTTACATCAAAATCACACTTACGTTTTTAATACCTATATAAACAGAACTTTTACAGAACTCATTTATTTATTTACAGTAAAATTAGTATTAATATTTTTGGGATATATTTGTAAGTGGTATAAGAATATTTACTATTTAGCCACTTGTATTTTGTGAACTTAAATGTTAAGTATATAATTATATTAAATATATGATATTTATCGTACCAGCGCTTGGACATGGTTTACATCATAGGTAAATTACTAATTTGTACAATTCAAGGCACAGTAATAAAATTTGTATTTTTAGTGTGCTTCAAAAAAACAATTTGAACAACAAAAACAATATAATAAAAACAAAAGACATATTAGAAAATCAGAAATTGAACAACGCGAAGAAAAGAATACTATGAATAATGTTAATTCTATTGTGCAAGTCCAAAATCTTTGTGAAGTAAATTATATGTTCAATAAAGCTGGTTTTGGTCTTCCAATGGATGAAGCTACGTTGATATATCTAACTATGAATGAAATGGCTCAGTTAAATAAATTTGAAAGCATTAGGTATGGTTTTACAATATTATTATCAAGCTAAAAATAATTAAGCAATAACTATTCATAAATTATCTTTAGATTTTGGGGAAAAATATTTGGGATAAAAAAAATATATTATGTAATTGAATGCAAATGGTCAAACGCAGAATTAGAGCGTAAATTATTGGTAAAAATTGAAGTTACCTCTTTGATATACATTATAATTGTGAAATTTATTATTAATGGGATTTAGACTGTAAAGAATGTAAGCCATAACTCAAAATCATCAAAACAAATAGTTAATGATGTCACTCATGATAATTTGTTTCAACAAGAAACAAAATCAATAGATACAGAAAATTCCCAAGAGACAGTAAATGAATGTCAATCTATTATATCATCTCTTGATGATGAAATGGCTGAAAATTCAATTGATCAATACGATTCATGGATTTCTTTAAATGACAGTGATAGTTGCAAAACAACTCTGAAATCTTCGACAAAAACCACGTTAGAACCAGAAATGATCGGAGTCGGCGCCAACAAAAATGTAAATACTAAATTTATTTAAAACAATATTTAATAAACAATATTTATTTTGTAAAAGTAAAATTTATAGGTATATTTTGTTACAAATAAATTAAATACCAAATGGATTGAATTAGAATCGGTTGAACCACATCATATAGTTGAAGCGAAAAAAATAAAACGATATTTCACGGGAAAATTAAAAAATCCGGTCAGTATATCTATATAAATTAGATTATTATCAATTAAGTATGTTTTATTCTTTATTATACATAGATAAATAGTTTTCCAAAGTTCAATGGCTTAGAAAATGAATATCTTAGAGCTCAAATTGCGCGAATATCATCGAGCACTCAAATATCTCCACGTGGATATTATATTATAGATGAAAAAGATAAATCTTTGAGTGGAATATCAGATAAAAAATCTTCAATTGCATTAAATTCTAGCATAAAAAGTAGGATTAAAATTTATTAAACATATATATGATTAAGCATATATGATGGTTTAGGATTTTTATAATTTTTTTTACTTAATTTAAAAAAGATGATTCAATTATTTTTCTTTTACAACAGTTAAACAAAAAAATTAAATATAATGTAATTTTATCAAAAATTGGGAAAGAGTATAAGCAAAATTTGCAAAATACTATTACATCACTATTTATTAATAATACCATTTAGTATATTTTTTTTTAAACCAATATTCTGTTATTTTTATAAAAATATATGTCTTATTTTTATTAAATAATACATACTGGTATAAGTTAATTGTAATTGATAATTATAATATAACTATAATTATTAAATATTTTGATAAATATATTAAAATAAATAATATCTATTTTGTCGTAGTTAATAAAAATAATATAAATGTATTTTAATTTTGACACATTAAAATATACTCAATAAAATATTTTAAAACTAAAATATTTCCGAAAAATCATTTTTTAATGAAACATCTTATAGGTAATTTAGCATTTTTAATAAATGTTTAACAATACTTTTATTCTTATAATTATATTTTTTCATAGAATATTTTTGCTGGGACATTTCGACGTAGAGCCATTTATTAAATAGTATATATGTATAGCCAAAAAAATAGATGATTAACACAAAAATAGAACAAAATAATTCAAAATTTTATTATGTGTAATATTTATACACAAAATGAAATTATTAAGCTATAAATAATTTTGACAATGAATTGAATATAAAAGTAAATAAAGTAAAATTCTAAATATTCATAAAAATTAAATTGGGGTCTCATAAATTTAAGATAATATATTTAAAGAAACAATATATTAATATTATGAATACATTTAAATTTGAATTTTGGTTTTATATTTAGTTCCAGAAAATGATGATCTTGTTCGCAACGAAAATTTCAAACCCATATCTAATAATAATTTAACTAATTTAAGTTATTGGGTGCATAAGAATCCTCATATTGACATCAATGGAGTAACTAATAAATTAGGTTTTTCTACGTTGTCTGATTTAAATAAAAACGAAGACGATTTTGAAGAACTTGAAGAAGAGGAAAAAATTAGTTTTAATGAAAATATAATAAATTCTAAGGATGATTTATTTGGAAACGTAGGAAATGATATCTCTGTTGACAATACATCTGCATGGAAAGGTGTACTTTGCTCTCCGTTGAATTCTCGTTACTCTTATACAATAATGAAATCTCACATATGGCCTGGAGCTTTTGCAGTTGCTTATGATCTGTATGTATAATTTAAAACGTATTCAAAAAGTATTTACATATAAGTAGAACTTTGATAATAATCGATATTCTTAAAATAACTGTGCCTAATAATTTTAGGTCTTATATTTTTTAATAATTTAGCTAATAATTAATTTAATTACTATCAGTTACAATTGTAAAATTGTAATGAGAGATTTATTAATTTTACAATTATATGGTGTCTACTGTAAAAAAAAAAAAATAAATAAATAATAATAACTAAATAAATAAATAAAGCAATAACTTTTATTTAAAAAAAAAAAGGAAGTAAATAAATTTAATAGTCTTAGAGTTTTAATGAGATTTTACAACTGCAAGTATGTTTTCTTTTAAGTTTTAAGATGTTTATATTATATAGTTATAAACTATAATGATTATTATGGTAGTAAAAAGGTTAAAATGTTTCATTCAGTACCTAAATGATTTGCAAATACTCTCTATCGTATAATATGACATTAAAGATTAACTTAATCAATTTAATTTGTATGCATTCGATTATTTGAAATGTATGTTAATTTATTAACAATAAATAAATTTGAAGCACCAATATTTAATGTCAAGTAATTAGAACCTTTTTTAAATACCTTTCTACCTCACATTTCACGTTTTCATTTTTGCCATCTCACATTATCTTTAATTATAATCTAAAAAAAAACAAACATTATATTTTTAATATGCAATTTATTAAACAATGAATACAAATAAAATAGTTTTAGAGTCTTTAATTAAAGCAATGATATTATTCAAATCCTTACTCAAATAAGGAATACTTTATTCTTTATTATTATTGTTATTATTTATATTTTCAGTATATTAGCGATAATTTATAAAATGTTCACAATTTAATGTTAAAGAAGCTATTTTCTCTAACACAGTTTTACAGTAAACAAATAATAATAATAATAATAATAATAATTTTTATTTCATTAACAAAATAAACACATGAATATATGTATATATATATATTCCTACACATTTTTTGAAATGTAATATCATAATATTTTTCGTGAGGAGGTGGGTAACAATTAATTAAGGAGGGGCGAAATGCCTCTTTTAACCTTAAGCTTCTCAATAAGCGTTGTATATTCAAGATGTTAACACAATAATTAATAAAGCAAAGAAATGATACAATATACAACTATTTTGTTATATTTTGAAAATAAATAATAATTGTTAATAAATCTAATTACTAGTCACTTATTGGAATTGAGGTGGTTATTTTTGTGAATGACAATTAAATTATTTATTTGTATATGAATATGGCTACTAAAATATCAGCGATAATAGTGATAATTTAGTACATACCTATTTAAATAAATTTCATGATATGTAAAATATTGCTTTAGATTTTAAGAAATAATATGTGGTAATAACTATTAAAATAATATTTTAAAGTTTGTTAAATTGCGAATTACTTATAATTATATCATATTATTTTTAAATTATTGTTTAAATAATTTTCTTTATAATCATGTAACTATTATTATTATTATTATTTTTATTAAAATACTCAATAAGAGAAAAATCTAACAATATTTATAAAACTGTTTACAGTCAAACTGATTATATGTATATTGGATGGGGTCAAAAGCAGGATTCTACTAAGTTTTATTCAATTTTTATGAAAGAAACTAAATTGGAAAATGTAACTATAGACAGTAATTCTACGGTAGAGTGTCAAGAAATCACTAAGATTCAGAAATCAGAAAATGAAAAACATAGTTTACGTAAAAATAAAAACAAAAATATTTTTCCACGAAAATATAACCTTAAAGCATACAAAGGAGGCGAAAAAGTTATTACATATTATACTTACGAGTAATAATATTCAGAATGTTCTGTTATAAATTGCTAATAAATAAATTATAACTAACTTAACCTTTAACCATAAAATACACTGTATTTATCTAGTGGTTACAGCTAAGGAACTATATACGTAATATATATACCATTACAAAATTTTAGTTAAGTGAAAAATTAATAATACTTGATAAGATGAAAATTTTATAGTCGAAACAATATTTTATGTATATATATATACCCAAAGTGTTAGGACTTAAGAATAATTTGAATATACCTAATCCAAGAGTTATAAATTATAACCATAATACATTATTAATAATACCATTATTTTATTGCTAGTTAATTTCTTTTAGATAAATCATATTATTATGTGCAGAAATGCTTAATTTATTATATTATTTAATTTTAATATAGATATGTTTGATATAAGTGGCATAATAATTGGATAAAAAACTGGGGAAGCAAAATAATTAATTCATCAAAATCGATAGTATTACCACAGTTTAATTGTTTACAAATAAAAGTTCATAAAAAATGGTTCATTTTTGGTTTATTTTTGTAATCCAGATCTATTGAATAATTTTGAACACACGGTAGTATATTATACAAGAGAAATGTAAAATGAATGTATTTAGATATATGTATAATGTATATAATAATTTAAGTAAAAAAAATATAAATCTATTCCATTTTTTCTTAATTTTATAACATTTAAAGATTTCTACTGCTCACAAAACTAGAGAAGAGAATGATACCTTTGCCCCTATAATTTCAAAGGGGCAAGTGTTCCTTCCACAATTGTATCACTTGGCATATGTGAATATTTATTAAAACATTTATTTAACACTATACCAATATGTTATAAATATATGTAATTATAAACAAACAGTGTACTGGGTATTATATTTTAAGCTTAATTCGAACGAGTGAATGAGTGAAATGCGGAATAAGTAACGATACATCGGCAACGGCCAGAAATTTTGGTAAAAAGAAAATTATTTATCAATTAACAATCATTTTAATTTAAATTTTAAAATAGCTGTCGAAACGCTAATAAATTGGTATTGGCGTTTACAACGATTATAAATTACAATACATTAACATCAATTAAATTAAGCTTTTGCAGTCGTGTAAAGCTGCAGCCCCCTTTTCTTCGTACATTTCCTTGCTGATCCACATTTGCTGATAGCTGGGCATCGAAGCTAATACAGCACCACCGAGCCATGTAGAATATTTACGTCCGGGGTCCGCTTTAATTTGAACTTTGATAGTAGACGCGACTAACTTAGCTACCATTTCCTCCAAACGAATGGGCAGAAATGGAAACATCGTATTACCACCAGCCAATATGATGTTGTTGAACATAGTTTTTTGTCCTTTATAATCGTAAGCACTGCATGATCTATATATCAAGTTGTGGATACCTCCTAGTTTTGATTCAATGTTGAACAAAAGAGGATCAAACAAGATTTCAGTCGATTGAAAGCTAAAATAGTTAATACTCGAATAAATAAAGCAATAATTATTTTCTTATAATTTAACATATTATATGTATATTATAAGCCAGGCAAATCATAGATTATGTATACGGAGTGTTTCACGATAAACTGACAATCAATAACTTTTGTTCTATTGAAAAATTTGTCAATAATTGTTGTCTACATTACATTTAAAATATTTTTAGATTTAAAAAAAAAATGTTTATGCAAAATTAAAAAGTTAAAAATTTTCTATTTGATATTAAAAAAAAAAATCATGGAAGCCATTTTGTAAATCCGATTATTAGAAAAATTTTTGTATTAGAACTTTTACTAAGGTTGAGTCAATAGTTTTTAAACAATTTTTAAATTTTGCTTAAATTCAAATTTATTTCATTAGTGTTACAGCGATTGTCGGTTATCGGTTATCCAAAAAATCTATTTAAAATAATATAAAATTGTGCAAACTTAAAAAATATCGTAGAAAATAAACAGTTGAAAATTTTTATTTATTTTTTTTTTTTGCAAATATGTTTTTAAAATCATATCAACGACATGTCTATTTTAATTTTTTTAAATATCAAATAGACATTTTTTATTAATTTAACATACAAAATTTAAAAAAAAAAAATCGAAAAATTAATTTAAATGAAGCGCAGATGACAATTAATAATTAAAAAAAAGTTGAAAATGTTCAATAGAACAAAAATTATTGCAATTTTCAGTTCACCGTGAAACACCCTATACATATACATATATATATTTATATATATTAATTAATAAATTTTATAATAATCGTTTTATCAATAATCGAACTGTAAATATATATTATAAATACACTATAAATATGTTTAATTTTTAGAATTTTTCTCAAGATACCTATTATTAAAAATATTTTAACCTTTAAACTGTTATAATTAATATAAAATACTAACGCTTCGCTTTCGACATTGATCACCATTCCGTCTGGGAGAGTATATTCTTTTTCTTTTTCTTTCGTATACATATCTTTTTCAAATTTAAAGTTCAAAGCAAAATAACATAATTTTTCTTTAATATCGTTTAGAATTTCGAAATCTTTTGAAGAGTCAAAGCTGTATCCACGTTGATTTAATAATTCCATCAAATATTGTGTTATATGCCAACCACCGACTGACATTGTTTGTACGGCGTGATGCGATGGATATCCATCGAAAATAGGTATTACTTGTGTGTAGTCGTTTCCAGAATCTACCATCAAGCCAGTAGTTCTGCCACTACTGTATAAAGCAAGGACCGACTTTGGTATCACTGCTGTCTTTGGTACGTTGAATAATTCGAACATAGTCTAATTTATGTAAAATAAGTTAGTAAAATTTCTTATTTTTCTTTGATGGGAAATGGTTTTATTATTTTGATCCTCCAAAAAAAAAAAAATATCCAAACAAGAGATTTTTTTTAAATATACTATTACCTATAATAATTAATAAGTAAAACTAATAAGTACCTATCCCAATCTATATTAGCACATTAAAAAAAAAAAAGAATTACAATTTTACTGAGACGATATAACTGATGTCTAATAATATCTTTTTCATACTTTTGACAAAATAATAAAGTATTTTTTATGTATTTAAAACATCATTAACCTCAAACATTTTTTCACGCAATGGCTTTGAATTCATATCCACTTCTGTATGTAAAATATTATAATTTTCTGGTGGTACCAATAATTCTTCGTAATACATGTGGTACCAAATTTGTTCCATTGCATCCCAGTCGCAAATTATACTTTTACGTATTGGACAAATTGTATCCAAAATATCTTTATTTCTTATGGCAGACTCGCCGGAAAATACAATATTTTCTTCATGTTCTGGGTTAGAAATTATCTGAAAAGAACAATAATTCAATATTAAATGGTTGAAAATGATAAAAAATTTAAATATAAAACAAAGTAAGATATTAATTTTAAATTTAAAATTAAATATTGAAGACATATTATACACAGATAATTATCAATTTTATTTTAAATAATATACTTGTATTAGGGTTTAAACCATTTAAAAAGTACGTAAAAGTAAGGAGTGGATGAATATTTCCAAATCGATTTGAGCAATGCAAAAACTATATTTTTAAAAGTTAATGCAATATTTGATGATGCCGGAGCAAGTATGTCATAGGAATCCATAATTCTCAGGGTAATGTGAATAAAATAAAATTATTAATAAAAAAATTAATTATGCATGTTGTATGCGACACAAATTAATATGTTACCTATTGAAATGTAATTTAAACTACAAACGTCATTAACTTATAATAATTTATCAATATCAATTTTAGGACTACAAAACCATCTTAAACTATAGGTTAGGACAGTTAGGTTATTAGTATCACCAAATTTATATTCCAAAATATCCCAGGAAAGTGGAATCCTACAACAAATTTTAAAAAAAGCAGCGTTCTGTGCCAAATTCATACAGAAAAATACATGCATATTTCTATAATATTATAAAAGTTTCTAATTTCTATACATATAAAATTTATAGAGTTACAAAAACATTGCATACTTTTTTATTTTTAGGTCTTCCAACTATAGTTGGAATTATTGCTCGTGGAAAATTTTCATTGGAAAACCCAGCTTTCAATGAATAAGAACCATTATCGCATACTATTGCTATTTGACTATGTTGAAAATCATCTACAATTTATATTTAAAAGTTATTCTAAGTATAAATACCACAACATTAAAGTAATTAATTAATAATATTTGTACATAACAGTTATTTTGTTATACGATAGTTCGTTAGTTATAAATTAATTTTATCAATACACTACCTATGTGTCCTATGTATAAAATAAATAGTGACCTTGGTAGTACAATAATACTACCTGTATATTTTAACATTTTTTTTTTTTTATTTGTTCCAATTTCTCAATATAAATTTGAATAGTTACTCAAAAAAAATAAGAACAGGTGATATTTTTTTTTAGTTATAAGAATTTCTTGAAAAAAATTATTTTTTATTCTTTATAAAAAAAAAGTTTTACACCACTTACTTAAAGGACATTTTACGATATTTGTCATGATTCTGAAAATATTTTATACACGCCTACTGTTACAATAAACAAGATTCCACACAACAATTATTGAAAACTACAAAAATCAATATTAGAATACCTATTAAATAATTAAACACAAAATAATATCACATGTTCCAAATGTATGAGTAAATAAACAATTCCAAAGAACTTAAATCTATAAGGTCAGTATAAAAAAAAAATTACATTAGTTTTATGTTTCTTAAAATTATAAAATAAATATCATGGATTATAAATATTTTTTTAAACAGGTAAACATTTAAAATCCTAATAATAAGAGACATCATTGAATTAAAAATTATTATTAGGTATCTAGGTGGCTAGGTATAATATATTACATATACATTAAATATTTATTACCCATATATTTTATAATTATTAAATTGTTATGTGTATTTAATTATATGTACTGTGTTGTTTAGTTTGTTATGAATTTAGGATTGTCTCAAATAATAAACCATTACCATAAAGGAATTAAGTGTACGTACCCTCCTAAGTAAGTATTTGTATACATATTATTATCATTCAATATTATATATTTTATGTAAAGTTTAATCTATAGTTTTAGTAAAAATGAGATCTTTTAATTTTTGTAGTTTTAAGGAATACCTAAGTTATAATAGATAACATAATATTAATATACTTACACATATTATTAAACACATAATATATTCTATACCTATCACAAAAGTAAAAGGATAGAAGGAGGTAATAAAAAAAAAAAAAAAATAGATAGTATTACATGATTTTTTAATCAGATATTTCTGTATTCTGTGTTAGATTCTGAGCAGAATAATGAATACACCAACTAATTAATTTTACAATTATATTATACATGTAATTTTTAGCTTTTATTGGGACATAATAATGGATATTAATCATTAATATTATAAATATAATGACATTTTCAATATATGTATTTAGGTTAGATAATTTTAAACTATTGCTTGTCGATAGGTACCACAAAGCAATTCACACCATTCTAACAGTTAGGAAGTATTGATTCAAAAGTTATTAAGAATAGGTAACAAATTATTAATATAGGTTATATTAAATATATATAAATATACAATATAATTTACATACCTAAGTTAATTATTAGTTATTTATTAATTAATAATATATTTATACAAGTACCTATTGGCTACTGTAATAATTAAATACTAATAATATACCTAATAAATTCAATGTACTCAGAAATAATTCATTTGCTCTATTGTATGAATACAATGGTAAAATAAATATTGATATAAAATAAATGCAAAAATATAGGTAAATAATGATTTAAATTTTACCAGTTTTCCAATAATTTTTTTTTTTTTAGGTATTGGGTTTTGTTTATCCATAATTTACTTAAAGTACTCTTAAAGGTTAAAATTAAAAAAGTTTGTTTTATAAAGTGTTTTCTACAGTTCTACTGAATGCACACAAGACACATACAATTATACAAAATAACTAGATATATAATTTCAAATCAATACATTAAATACTTTATTGATAATTTAAAGATTGGTTGTTCAAATAAAAAATAAACAATCATCTTAAATATAAATATCGAAAAAAATGTTTTTATAAATTTTCTGCTTATTTTAAAAAAAAATCTAAGAATAAAATTTTACCATTTCTATATACCTATGTGAAATGTGAATATTACCTAAATTACACCTACTTCTCACAAGCCCGGATAGCTCAGTCGGTAGAGCATTAGGCTTTTAACCTAAGGGTCCAGGGTTCGAGTCCCTGTCCGGGCGAAATGTTTTTTTGCTTTTTTTTTTTTTTAAATATTTTTCATTTATATTATTGATCAATAAAATTATATTTTAATTACTTTATTTTCGTATTATGTGAAATGTGATTGTAATTTTTAACCATAAATTTTTCTTTACAGTTAATTAGTTAAATAACTTTTCATGTATTTAGTTGCTTTCATTATCATATCGACGGAAATAGTTTAAAACATATCATTGATTTTAAGCCAAGAAATGATGATAACTAAATTAATTTTACGATTATGCGTTTTAATATTTTTTCTGTCTGACATACATTTTAGACAAATAAAAATCAATAGCATATCTAGAATTTTTTTCTGCGTATGCTCATACCTTTGTATGCCATCGTAAAAGCCTGTTACTAAGTAAACCTAGGTTTTACTTAGTTAATGTTAGAATTCACTGTTTGAACTTAATTATATTCTAAGATATATAAATTGAGTTAGTAAAAGCTTTGATTAACGACTAACGTAAACAAAAATTACAATGTAAAAAAAATGTATTTCATTCTTTATAAAATAGTTGTTTGTAAAAAAAAATATTATTAATTTGTACTATTTGTACACGATATACTATTATGCAGATTGCATAATAATATATTTGTTTGGAAGCACTTGCATTTTTTAGTTTTACATATTGTGTCAATCACATTTCAAAAATCCTTGCTCGCATGATAGTGAAAGTTGAACATCACCTTGAAGTACCTATGCTTGTTGTTGTAATTGAAACACACATAAAATAAATTGATTTCTAGTGAATAATTAATTTAAAGTCACAGATTTAGATCCTAATTGATAAAATACTTCAAGAACTATGCAATTTTTCACTTAATTACAAGTTACTCAAATAAACTATGCACTCGTAATAGTAATCAGTAGGGCTCGGAAGTTCATGCCTTAAAAAAACCTGAATAAACATGTACTTATGCACTAAAATATAGCAAAATATGCCTTAAAAAGTTTAAATGTATGCATTCATATGCACTAAAAATCTAAAATTACGTATTAAAAAAATAGGCCGAAGACGGTTTTTCTTTTGGCATGATACAAGAACGAAGTTATTAAAATATATAAAAGATTTTAATGAAATGAAAAGAATCAACATATATACACACACGTTACATATTTACTACAATAACTGAAAAAGTTACAGTTAACAAGTATCAAGTAGATAAGATAATTTCTATTTTAAATTCTATACATTTTTTTCCTTAAAAGTAAAATTATGGGTATAATACGTACTCAAAACTGATAAACCAAATGAAGATTACTATACTAACATTTTATTTTTAATCATTTTATGGAGCAACCAAATTATGATATAAATGATCATATTTTTTTTTTTTCGTCATAATATGATAGGAATATCAAAATTTTGAATAATGTGTCCGATAAAATAGGAAAATGCATAAACATGCCAATTAGGCAAAAAATCTCTAAATATGCAAAAACATGCAAAATAAAACTTTAAAATTTACATATATAACCGTGATACCTTGAAATGAATTTTTGTATTATCTAGCATTAAATAAAACTTAGCAAGATTGATATGCAAATGCGTGATGAACTTCCGAGCCATGGCCTGATTACTAATCAGCTATAACTAACTCAATTTGTACATCCTAGGGGCTAGGATATACACAACGTGTTTAGTAAAAGTCTGAATAAAATTATGATTTTCAGCATTTACTGAGTACATTTGTTAATCCTAGCAATAATTAATAAAAGGACTTTTACGGTAAAATATACATACAAATTTAATAAATATCATTAATTTTAAGTACATTTTTATTTTTAAACTTAAAATTATAATTTTTTTTTTTATTTCACTAAAATAAACCAAAATTGAATTAACTTCCAAAATGTTGATACTACTATAAAATAATATTAATAATTAACATATTTTTTTATGTATAATACATAAAAAGTATATAAAATTAAATATTTTAAAAGAGAAAATAATGAGTTTTACTCCAGTTTTATGATAATTTATCAAATATTTAAAATTTACAAAAATGTACTTTGTTTATACTTAAATTAAGTAAAAGTACTATACTTATAACACTTATAAATCTATGAAAAAAAAAAAAAATACTGATAGAAATTATCTTGCCAATGCATTTTAAAAACAAAATTGAAATCAGCATTAAATTTATCATTTCATACTTAAAGTTTATTAAATCTTACGTATATTATTATGTATTATAATTTCTAATTCTTTATGGTTAAACTTGGAACTATATATAATTACCAAAATACCAGCACCTTGTCTCAATAAAAAGTTCTCTAAGAAAGTTAAAAAAAGTTCATAATACTCACAAACGAATGAATAGTACTTAAAATTTAAATAGATAACTATGATTCTAATAATAAAATTACATTTTTAAAATATATAGTATAAAATATTATACTGGAATAAGATTCGGTATACCTACTTAATATTTTTTATTCTAGAGAGCCACAGACCAATAATAGTATAATTGTACCTAAATTAATGTGATATTGATAACTCTTTTTAAATTTTTAGTTTAAATAATTATAATTACCATTTGTTGTTTACATATAATTTACTTTATGTAGTATGTTTAAACAATACATATTAGTAAAGTCACCTTATGTGTAATATTATGTAACCGATGTCTTTTAATATTACGTTGGGAATGTTGGAATACATTTTAATGTTAATACTTTTAAATTTTTGCTTTAATTTGTATGAAGCATTTTTCACATTATCAAGTCATACACAGAAAAATATTTAGTAATATTTTTAGTAAATATATTTAATTTTTATTCCAAAGCAATGTTTTTTGATGTATCTTTTAAAAATATAATTTTAATATTAGTATTATAGTTATATATTATATAATAATTTTTAATTTGTTTGTTATCATGAATAATTGATTTTTCTCGGTAGAGTAGATATTTAAAATTTATTAACACGACGTATTGGTGATTATGTACGAGTCACGTCCGATTTGTTTTTTTCTGAGATTAGAAATAAAGATCCAAATCTAAAAAGCTATATTTTACTATATAAATATATCAGAATACTCAATAAAAAAGTGATCAAAGTTTATAAAATCAAAAAACATCATGTTGACATAAAAGACTAATTTATACAGTTTTTATGTACAAAAAATTAAATATAAATCATTGTAGACTTATTGTATAAATGATGTATTATCTGAATTGTATTATAATTAATTAATTCTCATAAATAGATTTAAAATACTTGACTATTTTAGTACTATTCTACCATTCAATATTAAAATCAATCAATATAATTTATGCACTTAAATTGATAAAATGAAGTTAATATGTATTGCTATATAAATGTAATACATAGTACCCTATAAGATTTAGTTTAGAAATTGAGAAAGTACGTAAAACAAATACCAGAAAATTGGTAAAAATGATGAAATAATTGTAAATTGATGAGTAATGATAATGTACCTTATACTTGAGTTATTCTTTTGATATAAAATGATTAAATGAGAATAGTAAAACTGTTACATTACCTATATTATAATTTAAAAATAAAATTTAGGATTATTGTTATTAATTTTTAACTCGTGAGTTACCCAGTTACCGCCACTATATCATATAATGGTGTATTAAAGTTCGTACCTAATATAATGTATAGCTTAAAATTAGAATAAATATTTTTAAAATTCCACTGTGTATAGGAAGTAACAATAAACGTTATGATATTGAAGTGTTTCAAATCTTTACAATCTTTACGATCAATTTATATATATATAGGTATATATATTTTTAAACACTAATGAACTAAAGCCGTTATAGGTGAAAACCCATAATTTTTTTCTTAAATATTCAACTTTGCTGAAAATTTAATTTTAAATGCCAATAAAAAAAAAATATTTATGTATTTTTCATATATTTAAATAGCTATACAAATAATAAACTAAATCGAGCAACATAAAGGAATATATAAAAAAATCTATGCCACAAGGCATAAAAAGCATATTTGAACATAAATAAATAAACAACATGAAACATACGAGGAGTGAGGTCATCCGGTGATAGAACACAACGTTAATTTTTCCTCTAATTAAATTAAATTGTAATGGTCTGTTAACTGTCAGTCATTTAGTAAATTTCGACACATTTTTCTCTTAAGACATCGTGGGGGGTTATTAGTTTATTACTTTACTAGGAAGCGAATTGGAAACTGTAATTTAGAATGAAAATTTTTATACTGTTTTATGGCTATTTGATTTACTGTTTTCATATCAAAGTAATTTTGAAGTATGGAGTTTAACACACATACCACAGTGCAGTCGAGCAGAAGAGATAATATGGAGAGTAATGGATTGGAAAGCTTAAAGGGTACGTATTTGGGATGGTTTTGGTAGTTTTGCACATTCCCAGAAATAATAATTTAAATAATAAAACATGTACAATGATAATTTATAGCGACGGATATCGACAATATAATTTCTCATGGACTCGTTATTTAAATATAAATATAATATTGATCAAATTGAATCGCTACTATTTGCTGAGAATTCTAGCATTAGCGCTTAAACGCGATTACTCATAATATACCTACGAAATTATTAGATATTTATTATACAAATATATTTCACCATAATCATTATTATTTATTATATTTAAAGTTAATTTTAAATGTAAGTGTTAGTGCTGAAAGTTTCAGCAATTAACAATTATAGATATATAATAGCGTTAATGCTTCATTTTGGTAGTCACTTTATTATGATTTATTATTGGGTTATAGTGGTTATACAATCTTTAATTGTAATTAAAAATAAATAATTACGTCAAATCAATATTATATTTTGTAATTTATTGTTATCGCATAATACGAAAATAAAATAATTGACTTTAAATTGTATGAATTAATAAAAAAAATATACATTATGAAAAAAATATTTAAAAAAAAAACCAAAAAATCATTTCGCCCGGACAGGGACTCGAACCCTGGACCCTTAGGTTAAAAGCCTAATGCTCTACCGACTGAGCTATCCGGGCTTCTATATATATTATGAATTTTAGGTAGTATTGACATATGTGTAATAAATAAGTAAAATCTTATTGTAAGATTTTAGAATAATTATTATTAGTAGAACAGATTTTTTTTGATTTTAAATATTTGCTTGACATTGAATATTTAATTTAATTTTTCCATTTAGTAATCACTATTTATTATTATTTAACACAAATGATTAGTGAATACTATTTCTATTGTTTAAACAAAGTAGAAATATTAAAATATAGTTATAAACTACAGCCAATGAATTACTGTGATTTCTTCATATACAAAAATTAAATTGTTTTTATTTTTACATGGCTAAATATTCATTATACTATAGTTTTCAGGATTAATATTTCAATACATGTCAGCTGCCTCTCAACTTGGTCATGTCTTAAAAAACCATTTTTTTTTTTTTTTTGTAAAGAGGATAAAACTACTTATGTTGAAAATTAAAATAAGAAAAATTTATTTCTAGGTATTTTGTCAATTAAAAACAAAATGATGCATGGAATAAAATTTGGAAACATAATTTATGTTAATTATATTGGTATTTGATAACTATACTATTTTTTATATTAAAACAATTTATGAACCTTAACATTTGTTATTTAATGTCAACCTTAATATTTACATGTTGGTTTTTTTTTTACCTAGTATATTAAAAAGTATTTAAAAGATATAGTTTATCCATGGATAAGTTTACAGAGGCAACAGTTATGTTAATTTGTCTCTGCATACATACACAAAATTGAACAATACTTCGTTTAAAAGTCCATTAATAGCTATTTACACATTTAACATGAAACTTTGGTAAACTTATCATGATAAAATAACAATTTCTATTTATTAAAGTTTACAAGAGTTACTGAAATTTTAGACCCATTAAGTTAAGTTATTGAAATATATAAATGTAAAATTATAAAACTAATGAAAAACTACCTAATCATTATAACTGATATGCCAGTTAATAAAAGTTACTCCAAATAGCAGTAATATATCGCTAAAAAAATACTGTGTTGATAATTTAACTCCACGTAAGTAATTTTTATTCATTATATCATATTACTCAAAATAAATAAATAAATTTAGTTTTTTGTACAACATTTTTTGACTTCAAAACATCATATATTAAAAGCTAATAGATATATGCAAATATTTACGAGATCAATGAGCAAATTAAATACATTCATAAATATTTTTATTGAGTTCCAGATCTTTTGAGTTTAATTTCAAATTTAGATCACCTAATTATTTAACATGTACAAAACATGCAAATATATCTATTTTATATGTTTTTAATGACTATACTACTTATCTTCTTATTAATTCTTTAATAATTAAACAACATAAAACGATAAAATATAATCTGTGCCATCTGATCAAATAAAATAAAATTATATGGTATAACATGGCAACTAATATGCAAAAAGGATTATTAAGATAAAGTTAAAGTTCTGCAAAGTTTAATAAACAAGTAATTGGATTGTAAATAAAACTAGAATATTAGTAAAAAAAAAAAACATGAAAAATAAAACACGTTCTACTTTACTAAATTGTTTTGTTTTATTATTTCGATAGAGAACTAATAATATTTATTATTTATAACAGTTTACGTAGTTTGTAATTTAATAACTACTATAATCATAGCATTGGTCATAATTTTATCGATCGTACTGATAATACTATTTACTTGACGACTAACATAAAAATGATAACAGTATTGATATGATATTATTCAGTTGACGTGCACGTCGTCCATACGCTATAATATAGTGACAACAGTTTTGTCGTTTTTATTGATATATCGTACTACTCAAGCTGAAACTTAAAAGAAAGTATAACTTAAACGAAATATTATTCACTAAACATAGTGTGTTAAGTCAGCAAAGAACTATTCTGTTTGTTTTTAATTAAAAGGTTGAATTTTCGGTTGAGTAGTTAAAAATCGTCGGTATCACATCTCATATGTACGCATATATTTAAACGTCATTATATTTATTTATTTACACATTTTTTGTTAACTGATAGAAAACCGTTGTAACAATATGAGTACAACCACGGCTGCGGCTGCAGCGAAAATGACGAGCACCACGGCTGTAGCCGTGAGTCTAGTATTGTCCAGTTGTGTAATAGCAAATGCTTTTCGCCAAAAGAAACAATTTTATCCGTCAGTCGTATACATATGTAAATCTAATCCAAGTATGGCAGTAAGTAAAAATACACAAAAGCTTTTGGATTATTTTAAGATTTAACATTTATATAAATCAAAAAACCATAATACCTACTTACATTGTATTCATTTTCTATAATAAATAGGATATAAATGTTATAATTTATAAATAACTAAATTTATACATTATTATTATTTTATACTTTAGATAATGTATATGCAAGCTTTAGTGGCTGTCTATTTAATTGGGAAATTAACTGGTAAATTATTTTTTGGTTCATTACGCCCTGCAGAATCAGAGGTATTTATTTTAATTTTTATAATATTTTTCAAACACCTATTAGATTTAATTGTTTTGTTGGTATTTTTATATTTCTAGCGCTTAATAGAAAAAGCCTGGTATGCTGTGACAGAAACATGTTTAGCATTTACTATTTTTAAAGATGACCTGAGTCCCAAATTTGTTGCTCTATTTACTTTATTATTATTTCTAAAATGTTTTCATTGGTTGGCAGAAGATCGAGTAGATTATGTATGTTTAAATATTTTTTATATAATAAATATGTTGTTATTTTGTATATATTTATATTATTTTTATATTTTTAGATGGAACGTACTCCAGTTATATCATATATATTTCATTTGCGCATATGGTGTAAGTAATATAAATATTTTTGTATTTATTCAAATGTATAGCTTACACTTTTAATGGTTTAAATTATTTTAAATAGTGCTATTATTCATCTTAACATTGGGTGATTTATATTTCATTCATGATGCATACACTACTACGATGGCCAAAGGTCCATCAGTGCAATTAGTATTTGGATTTGAATATGCATTACTCGTCACATTAGCAGCTAATGCAGGGTTTAAGTATATATTGCATGCAGTAGATGTACATAGTGACACATTTTGGGAAAGTAAAGCTGTCCTTCTGTTGTACCTTGAATTTTTTATTGGTAAGATTATTTAAAATATATTTTCTAATCCATTACTAAATATAGATAAAGTTTAAGGAGACAATAGTTATTATACAAAAAAATTATTGGTTTGATAAATTTTAACTTTAAAATTGTATTTTAATATATTATCAGTTATTTTAACTTTTGATGGATTTTTATTTTTCAGCTGAATTATCAATTAATATAAAAACCATATTTTTTTTTTATTATAAATTTATATATTTTCATTTTAATATTTTAAATATTAAAAATTTGCTTCGGTTATTACATAGTTGACAATGTTAATTGTTAATACATCAAAATCTGTTCAACCAATTAAACCCAAATTCTATAGATTTTTTAATTAATTTAATTTTTTTTTTTTTATCGTCATGAATGGTTAAAAAATAGTGACCAATGAATAATATTCATTGTCGTGTGTTTATGTGTTCAGAAGTGCTCCGATTATAAATTAACCATTAATTTATTCGTGGTAACATTATCAAAATATTTTCTATATTTATCTTCTTTAAAATTGACTTAAGTCCTCTTAATAAGTATTGTTTTATTTTTAAGAACTTTAATTTTAAATTGATTATTTGAACCATTTTTACTCATTTATGTATATTATGATTTATTAGGGTTGTGTAAAGCTGTGATGTATGTGGTTTTCCTTGTAATCATGGTACGAACTTACACAATACCACTATTTGCTTTTCGACCAATGTATCATACATTAAGGTAAAAAAATAAAATAATTTAAACAATATATTTTTTATATATGCTCTAGTATTTTATTTTAACTAATGTTATGAATTAAAAATTGTAGAGCTTATTTTTCTAAAAAAATTTTGTTAAGTTAAAACATGAACATATTATTTTTTAGAAATTTCAAAAAAGTTTTCCAAGACCTTGTACTATCTCGTAGAGCAATACATAATATGAATACTCTATACCCGGATGCTACACCACAAGATTTACAAGCCATTGAAAATGTGTGTATTATATGCCGTGAAGATATGACAGCTGCAGGTAAATTTTGACATAATATTAACTTTATAAACATAAAATAGTTTTAATTATACAATTGTAGTAACTACAATTTTATTTTATTTTATTAAAATGATAAGAAAAAATCTTATGCCTACTATATAATTATTTTTAGCTGCAAAAAAATTGCCATGCAATCATATATTTCATACATCATGTCTACGTAGCTGGTTTCAACGTCATCAAACATGTCCTACTTGTAGATTAGATATTTTGCGCCCAACACCTTCAACAACTCAGAATTTTAATGTTCCTCCACCACCAACACCGAATCTGAATAGAACAGTTCAGGAAACACCATTAACTGCTGATGCAACTGGATCATCTTCTGATAATGATAACAATCGTGGACCAAACACTAATAATCATACACATTTATCACCTGGTCAAGCAGGAAGTAATGGAAGTTCTTTTTATAATCAAACACCACTACGGTATCAATTTAGACCATTCACATTTCAACGATCAACGTCTATTGATGAAATTAATAGCAACAACAATGATAATTCAAGCAATGGTATACCTGAACCAAATAATACAAATGAACCAATGATTGCATTTATGAATGCAGCAGGATTAGGTGTTGGAAATGGGTTACCATCATTATTCAGTAATTAAAAATCTCAATTTTAGTGATTACAACATTTAAGATGCTTAATTTAATATTTATTTATTTGTTTTAATTAGATGATTTACCACAAACATCCTCAAATATACCACAAATTCCATTTAATTTACCATTTGTTGGCGGTAAGTTAATTTTGAATTATTTTTATTTATTAAAAGGGAATACACATAATTTATTCTACTTTAATAATTCTAAAAAAAAATTGATATGTATATACTCTGTTTAGTTTAAGTTAATCCATCTTTGCATATGTATACTGAGCTGTCAAAATGGTCAGCCTCTCACAGTTAACTCAGATTAGTTGCTGGTGTACGCCAATCACTATAATATTTGTAACTAGTAGTGACCTGTATGCATATCTAAGCAAAATTCACACTTATGCAGTAGTAGATTTAGGCAAGGATGTAGAACCACGACTAGTTTTCATCGAATAAGCAGGTTAACTTAAACAGAATAGAATATAGAAAAGCAAACCTTTATTTACATAGGAAAGCATAAAAAGAAAAGAAGAAGAATAAATGATATTAAACAAATTAATTTTTGATTTCAAATTCTCAAAAAAAAAGAAGGTACTATATCCCACTTAAAAAATATTATGATGAGTACATAACTTAAAAAAGGTTTAGATAAATAGTATTCTTACTATAGAATTAATATGAAAAATTTTTCTAGTTTTACTCATCTATAAACAGTTATTATTAAGAGACTTATTAAAAAATAGCCGACCCGTCACGGTTTAGCCTGTGTTTGGTATTTTGCTTTCGGATGATGATGTGTAGAATTTTGTATTCAAATTTTATCATTTAAGGTGATCTGCAAGTAAATATAAAAAAACGGTTAATGAAAACGTATAAAAAATTTTCTAGCAGTATTAATGATAAATATATTTTTATTAAAAATTATTACAGATACAAAAAAATGCTAATTAATCTGTTGTTGATACAGAATTTTATAAAACTTTTGAGTATATAACGTTTTTTGTTCTATTTCCTGTTGAAATCAAAACTATTGGTTATAATTTTATAAACTATTATATTAATTTGTATACTAGGGCCACTCTAAGAACGCTACTTGTTGTGCATCCAAATAACTGAGCTTCGCAGATTCGTGCCCCAATTTCTCCCACTCTACCATCTTTTGCCGCAGTAAATTCCCCCACTCGTTATATAATAGTAGCGGCGGCGGCCAGCGTTCGGGAAGGTTTAGTGGTGGGAATGCGCGAGATCGGACGAATTTTGGGCACCGCCCAGTAGCGTTCTTAGAATGGCTCTAGTATAGTTTATAATTTCGGCAAATGTTTATTTACAACAAAGTACGTAAAAGATTATAACTGTAATGACGAATAAAATTAAATTGTGAATAATAGATGATCAATCGTAAGCTTAATATTTGGTTTAATCTTGTGACAAAAAATTGGAAAAATGTTAAATAGTGTCGTCACAAAATGAGAACATCCCCCTTTCCCACCCCTCCGACAATTATAATCGGGTGACGTGGAAAAAGATAACAGTGTTGTCACAAAATGGGAACTTAAAAAAGGCCTGTTATCTCGAACCTCTCTGAGAGGCCCCAAAAATTAACTCATACTATACTACTATATCTAACTGTAAGTGATTTTTTTGTGTAAAGTAAACTCAATAACTATTGGTTCAATTTTGATCAGATATTTTTTAATGTGTTCCTTTGATTACGCGAATTTTATAGGCATAAATTTAATCAAATTAAGTAAATAATTAGTTATTTTAATGTGTAAATTGTATATCTACATGCGGCGCAAAAAAAATAATGTTAAATACTTACTGTTGACATAGAGACCAATACACATACTTGACATACTTATATTAAAACTTTATTATTATTTATTTTTTTGTTTTTAAATTTTTTAAGAACTTTATACTTATTTTTTATTAACAAAAGTGGTACTAAAACCTTCAGCAGACTGTCAGGTATAACAGCAAAAAATTTCAGCCAAATCAGTTCAGTAGTTTTCTCGGTTAGTGTGGTCGTAGAAAACTCTTTACAATTTTATATAGTAGTAGAGATGTACAAACATTTTTTTCTAGTAATGCTTGTTATTTGAACTAATTAAATATTTTTTTAATAAAAGGAATGGCAATCCAGCCACCAAATGTGCCTCCTAATTTGGACACACTAACTGATGAAGAATTACGTTTAATGGAACAGAATACAAGACAAGGATGTTTAGCACGCATTAAATATATTACCAATATAAAATGTATGTTAGATGCCGCTGTTGTGATGATGAATCATTACTCATCAGCATGTCTTGTAGCTGGGTAAATATTTTTAAATTCTATATATTTCTTAATTTTATGTTAATATTTTGAATCTTACTATATTCAAAGATATTAATAATATTAGAGCTTTAAAATAATTGAAACACTTAGACTGGTGTATTACTTTAGTAGCATGATAAAATAAGTAGGTATGATTACAACAAATTAAATTTTATCCAGTTGCACGTTTAAAAAGTTGGGAAGCTTATAATATAGATTTTTTGATCAGCTTATAATTTTAAATGTATGATATTAAAAACCAATAAAATGCAGCAAAAGATTTCTATCCTTTTCCTCGATATTACATATCACCAATTTATTATCATATCTTATTATTTTTGCAATGTAAACTGTTTAACTTTTTAGTCAATATTAAGTTATAGTAAAACTGTATAATATGCATGCATACTGGCTCTTGCCCATGCATTTTGAATATTTTTAAATTGTTTAACTTACTTAATTTATGTTGTATTACATTTTCAAACTTTTTGACCTAATCTAAATATTTTTTTCAACTCTTTAAATTATTAAACTGAAAAAATTCAATATTTAAAACGTTTAAAAACAGCTCATAATTACTAATCTTAATATTTTGCAAAATATTATTATGCATATACAGTTGTTGCCAGATAAAATTGACGCAGCAGTATTTTTTTAGTAGGTGTAACTCAAACTAAATGTAGTATGTTTCAACCCTGTGTTGCACCTCTTCAAATTATTTACCATAAATTTATAAAAATTAATGACTGCTGATAATGATAATAATATAATATTAATAGATTAATGTGATAGAGAAACCGTGGAATATACTAATAATTAATATAGATGATTAATATTTGCTCACGCCACTATTGTGTTTGTGTGCTTTTGTATTAAATATGTACACTATAAAATAGATAAAAATAGATACCTATAGCTATGTACTGTGTTTTTTTTTTTATATGTTTTATCATTAGTTTTATTTTATAATGAGTTCAAAGATTAAAAATCATAAAGCTCTTAGTCAAGCAAGAGAAATAATTTGGAATGTTTTCAATGCTGTAAAATATGACTGCAGAAACTATTAGTTATTGTGTAGATTATCCAAGTGTCAAAAATCTTAAGATCTATGAATAACTAAAAAAGAACTGAAACTTTTTAAAGATAATATTATTTCTAGTAAATTCTTAACTATTTTGTGAAAATTTTGAGGCTACATTAATTAATTTTCAAATGCATTATAAAAACAAAATCCATTCCGATTTCAAAAACTGGTTTTGTATAAAAATGTCAGTTATTCTTATTCTTATTTATCCTTATGTTTGTACCAGTGAAAATGGTAACTTTTTCTTATAATATTTCTAAAGAATCAAACATGAAGTAGATTCAATTTACAATTAGAAATCAGTTTCAAAGTTGAAAATTGAATTATTCTTATTATTTTAAAAAGTGATGACAGACACCAAAGTAAAAATTCTTTATTCAGAATCTAAAATTATTTAGTATTGTAGTTTAGTTTTTTTATTTTTATTTGAAGTGGTTCTTTTTTCAATTTGGTAATATTCTAAAATGTTTAATAGTAATAATCATTGTTTATTTTAATTTTTTTGTTTTCTAGTCTTGATAGTACTGATTCTACTTTAAACAGCGAAACTAAAACTTCAGATACTACAGAAAATGACGAACAGTTGGAAACTAGACCACCAAGTAATATTTCTTCTGAAAATGATTCTAGTGCCCGTAGTGGAGTTACTAGGTATTTATGATAATTCAAAATTTATAATTTTTTAACAATGACCTAAAGTATTGGCAACTTTGTATATTTTTTTATTAAACTTCATAATTTCATTTTTTGTTTTATTTATATAATAATGTTTATTATTGTGATGAGTATTATTGTGATTTAACTATTTTTTCTTTAGATTAAACATTAAAAAAAGTGTATGACATTTAGAAAAAAACTAAAGAAATTTGATTCCAGTTATTTTCTTCAGAAATAGTCCTATCTTATGCTAATTGTACTAACTAGACAAGTAATAGAATATAAATTCTTAAAACATATAGTTTGAATTAGTTAATTGGTTACTAGAAGACAACATTTTCAATTTTTTTTTAATTGAACTCTTAAACCCTACAAAATTTAATTTATAAATTTCAAATGTTACTAAAATTTATATAAAAAAGTTAATTTTATAATCAATTTTTATTGATATATGCCTTGACCTCTCGCTACTGCCCTAAGCATGTTAAAGGTTAGGGAGTATATGCCATCTGTAATGTTAATTTATATTTATTATAATATCATACATTTATATATTATAAAAAATTGATTACAGTACTCCCTTGTTAACACAAATAATTAGATAACATGAATCAATTTTTCAGTCCCAAAAAATACATATACTTTAAGACAGGCTTTTTTTATTTTCTCGGTTTACACAAATTTTTTGGTTAACACAAAACTCGAACAAAATTTACAAACCATAATGTCATTTTTTTGATCAGCATTAACAGAAAAATTCCATTTTCTAATTTTATTTTATTACTCGTATATCTTATTGTAATCTTTAATACAGCTATGTAAGTAGTTTTATCGTTGCCTTATCTTATCCCTTTTATTACCTACTTATTATAAACATCATATTTGTGTAATCTGGTTTAGTACTAATCGCTCTCATTCAATTTAATTTTTCTATCGATCAGTTTTAAATTGATTTTGTTAGTTATTTTTTTAGTTTAAATGCAATGTACAATAATAATTTTTATATATTTTTTGTATGCATGATGAAATTTAGTATGTATTTAATATTTACGTGTAATTGATAATTTAAATAAATAAAAGTAATAAAATAAAATAAAATAAAATAAAATAAAAAAATGTAATATATATATATGAATGATTGGAAAGTATGTTTCTACAATTTAACGAAATTTTATGTTTATATTTCTTGTTATAATTTTTGTTGTTACTACGGTAGGAACTAATTTTATTAATATTAGTGTTGGATTAAACCATATGAAAAATAATGTAATAATTTGTACTATTATATTATTATTTATTGTACATTATAAGTACTATTGTACTTTAATAGGTGTATTTGATTTAAACTACTCTGATAACTCAAATTCGTTCGTGTAAGTATAAATCGTTTTACGAAAACAAATTTGTGTTAAACGTATCGATTTACACAAATTTTTTTAACACAAACCGGTCATTTTGCGGTCCCGTTGAGTTTGTGTTAACGAGGGAGTACTGTATTGTGTCAACAATTATTAAAATAATAAATATTTCAACAAACAATTTCATTCACATTGAATTTAATTTTTTCAGCAGTTATACTTTTTTTTTCGTGTACACCTAGGAACTTAATATCATAATCATGCATATTAAATATATTCAATTTTTTATTTTTATTGTGTCAACAGCCTTTTGCATATCTTCAGGTTTAAAAGAAAATTTAGATTTTAAATCCATTTATTTATGTTATTTTTACAGTCTTCTATCTTATAGAATACTTAAATTAAATCAAATAACAAAACTTAAATAAATATTGCCAAATACTAAGTTTTAGTATCATATCAATGTTTAACATTAATTCTATGCATTGGATGAAAATTAAATGTGTGGTACAATGAATAAAATGTTTATATAGTTTTATATTAGATGGCAAAGTTTAAAAATCGGTATTTAAAGTTAATATTGAAATAATAAACAAAAATATTTTGTTGTAAACTAATATTAATTGTTCTTAGTACCCATTTATCTACATTTATTTAAAATTTACAGAATTACAAAACAACTGAGTAAATAATTTAATTATTTTAACAATATTTGAAATATTTAGCAGCAACAGTGGCAGTGAAGATCAATTGCTCCCAGAAGAAACTGAACAGCAGCGTATTATTAGATTAAAAAGGTTGGAGAAATTTGGTAGCAATTCCATGTAATTTCTGTAAGCAAATAACTAAGTATCCCATAATGTGATTAAAATAATGTTTTAAGTTTTATTATTAATTCATATTATAGTTAACTAATAGAAAAGGTCTATAATTGGTTTACTTCTTCATCTATTCTATCGTTTTGTAACATTTGTCTTTAAATTATTATTTTTTTTTAAGTTATGTAATTTTTTTTTTTTTTTTTTGTCTATTTTTGCTTTGTTTATTCAACCATATGTTTAGATTATTTATCAATTTCAAGTGAAAAATGATTTTTTGATGATAATTAAACAATAAAATATGATTCCTGGCTAAAACGTTATTTTTTAAAAACCACAAGATTATATCAAACTAGTAATTATATAATTTTGCAATGATAATTTGTGTTATTTAATAATTTAAAAGTTGTATTCTACATTCATATACAAATAAATTATTTTATAAGTTAATGTTTTATGGTTTAATAAAGTATAAATTGCTGAAGTATAAATTAAGACTGTTCATGTTATACTCAAAAGTTATTTTTATAAAATCAAATACAACCTTTTCCAGTTATCAGTCGGTTTTAGGTTTTTTGGTGTTTCAGAAAACACTCTCACAAGACATAGTTGAGGATTGAAGTATTTTCTTCTACTATAAAACATGTAGTACAAATAAGTCACATTAAAACATATAAAAATAAAAATTATAAAATAACACATCATTGTAAAATCAATAAATCATCACTCCACTCAGAATTTAAAATAAATACTGAAATAATGGAATGTATGATTTATCAGATTGATGATATTTTTCATAGAGTTATGATTATATTCAGTTTAAACTTTCTTTTACATTCAATACATATTACACATACACACATACATATATATATACAAGACCGTCGTAGCCAAAGGAAATTTAGGATTTAGACTCCCCCCCTAAAAAAAAAAAAAAAAAATTTTGAAATAAGATTGAATAGTTTTAAATGCTTATTATATTTGTAACGTGTACGGTGTACATAGTTTTATACTTTTTATACCCCAACTCCCCATCCCGATATTTTGTTGGCTACTGTTTTGGTATATACAGAGTGACTAAAAATCGCGCAACTACCCATCGTCTCAACGCGCGTTACTGTGCAGTTTCTCCCTTCCACGTTGTTTTGTTGCGCGACTTATGGTCACTCGGTATATAAATATGACGTATTATAGTACATAGGTACCAGAGTTTGTCAAACTTTAACTATCTACTTTATCATGTGTTTTTCCGCCTACTATCTCCTCACTCCTGATTATTTTTTCTAAAACCACTGAAGTGTTTTTTTAACATTGGTAACGAATAACGATAGTGACTCGGTACTGTCTACTATTGAATAGAGATTACCTACTGATCAAAATAATTATTAATTAAAAATATAAAAAAAGTTAGGAACTGATGGGTACCGCACTACTGTACATTAGATGACGAGTGACTTATGGACATGTTAAATTTGAATTCAATGATATATTACTGATAGATATATTGTGGATGTATTATTATATAAGTACGAAAAACGATTCTGACTCTGAGCGCAGACGGTCTGTCAGCTTATATCAGTAAGTATAACACTAAGTATATTTCGTATTTTTGTGATATAATTTTTTCATATAGCTTTTAGTGACTTATTTTACTTTTAGTAATATGGTAAGATTGATAACATTTTTTCCGAGAATATTGCGTTTATTATAATATCAGTATTTAATTATTAAAATAATATAAATTTATACCACATTGAATCAACTTATAAACTATATACACTATACACACAATTTTGAATTTAAAAACATCTTTTTATAAATACCGTAAACAGCAAAAATAAATTCAAAGTATAAATAGATATGTTTTAAAATAAGTTAAAAATGTTATTGTGTGAGGTAAATTTTATAATTTAAAATACAAAAATTGAACAATCTAAGATCTCATGAATAATATTTTTAAATTATAACAAAATAATTAACTTATCTTTATTTATTGTTAAAATAAGTAATACCATGTCCTAATTGGAATTTAAAATGTCCATAAAAAATAATTGTTTTTATACATTTTTTAGATTTAATGGTTTGAGTATGAAGTATGAACTACTAATTAAGAATTTTGTATTAAATTTTCAAAACTCGTCACAAAAAAGTTTTTATGAATTTTGACTATAAAATAGTTTGAATTTTGACAAATTTCATCAAAATTCTATCTTTAAATACATAATTGTGCCTAAATATTTAATATCTTATATTAATAATATTTTTATACAAATCCGAAAATAATTTTTGTGGGATCTTATATTAAATTTTCAAGAATCTTGACCAAGCGTTTAATTTTTTATTGACATTTATTGAAAATTTCTTATGCCTTTGAATAGCTCAAAAAAAATCAAAATTTTATCGCAAATAAAAACGATAAAATAAATATTTGGTAAAACTTTCAAGTAGGTATTTACAGTTATTCGTTGAACTTCGAGTTACATATTAAAATCAAATCGAATTTGTTAACAATTCTCGTTTTTTTCAGGTATAAAAATGAGTACTGGAAAATTTAACTTTGACCTCTCTAAAGATTAAAGTACCAAGTAGACCCACTTTATTACCCAATATTAAATCATTTTATCGGCAATTCTCCATCCACAAATAAAAATAAAAGTAAATTATTTTAACAAATCGTAAAATCAATACATTCATCGCTCCGTCCAGATTTTCCGAGTCTAAATTAATGACGACGTCGATGAAAATAACATAATATTTCGTGGGTTTCGACTTTCGACCGGTTGATAAGGAAAACCCACGACGTCGTCACCAGTGATCAGTGAATTAAAATTATGACGATTATTACTATAATACGACGTAGACTATCAGTAATTGACAGATAAGAAAGAGTAAAAAAAAAAAAAAACTAATAATAATAATAATCTCTGTCGAATTATTATTCATTAATAATCTTCGTGCCGATCTGAAACGATATTACTTCACGCCTCCGATATCCGGCAATAAACATTATTATATATTTTTTTCTCATAAAAGAATCGTGTTTATTTTGACGTTAGTGTCGTGCTGTCGTCGTCAACATCTCGCGGTTACCAATAGGCGTTAATTACAGAATTTATTATCGCCTTATAGGCTTATAGCCATTAGCCGTCACTCGTAAAATTATAAAATTATTAACATTCCAGTCGTCGTCCTTAGTGTCTATTATTTTATCTAATAAAATATAATTTTGTATCATTTTCGAAAATTCGAAGCGCGGTCGTTCTATCACGCCGACGGTATTTCTATCAATATTTTCGTGTCAATTTTATCACAGACAGTAGTCAATACTTTCGATTTCGTGTCACTCGTCGGTGCAATTCTTTGACCCGATCGGCTATCGCCAGCGCTCGAAAAGTCGTACCTAATCAAATTACGCTCAATTCAACTATCGATACAAATATCAACTTAATTGTTGTATAAATTATTATTTGTATCTCATTGTTGTACTGTTGTGCCCGTGCGTGGTGCGTCACACACGGTGACGACGACGACGAAGATCATTCGCCATATTGATCGCACAACGCGTTATCAATATTTTATTATTATTGTGTTTTGGGTCTTTGCGCCGACCAGCCACACACCGACACCGCACGACGGACAAATGTGAAGTGATAACAAAAAATAAAAACTAGCTGAAACACGACAACGGAGCTCGGAACGCTGCCGCCGCCCGCCGTATACGCTAGAGTGCTAGACGGAAGTTCTTTTTTTGACTTAGTTGCTATTCTACTTTAGTATTCCGTAGGCCGTTCTCGTTTGCGGCCGCGTTTCCCCCGTCGACCGCGTCTGTCACTCTTGTCGACGCAGTTGTATAATAGAAGTAATAACAATAGCTTTTGTATTGTATTTATTTCGTTGTTGATTGTCGATCGTAAAAAAAAAAAAAATGCCGGACACTAAACCGCTGTTGGACAACAGCGATTTGATCGCCCAAAAAGCGTCGGAAGCAGGTAAACACATATGATGTTATTTGTTTTTTTCAGATACTCTGTTGTTTTCTACATGTCTTAAGTGTACTAAAACCTCAAAGGTTATAATGACTGTATATTAATATATCATGTGTATGTAGTGTACCTGTATAATCTAGTCGTCTTGCAACAGATCAATGTATGGTTGTAGTTGTATTTGTAGCGTCGAAAAGTTTTTTTCTAGTTACTTTTGTCCTTATTCTTTATATTAGATTTCATCATAATTGATTCAAGACTATTAGTCCTTTTTAGGTACCACACTACTAGTTGTATTAACATTGTAAGTACTCTTAAATACTTTTTGTTCATAATTATTTTTCATTATACATTCAATTCTCTGCATAATTTCATTATATTAAGATAATAGTTTTTTTAAATTCTGAACTTATATAACAAAGACACACATTTAGTGAATGTAAATCTACTTTCAAGGTATTTTTTGTTTACTTCTAAACAAATATCATGCATTACATTTTTAATTTTTTTAGCGTACTTAAAAACTAAATTTTTAGATAAGTACCTAGATTTTTATATGATTTAAACAATGTTCCATGGCAACATATACTTTCCTTGATGAGAAATTAAATTCTTTGTTACTGTAAATTGTTAAATGTGGTTTCTTTGGAAATTGTGATTTTAATCACAATATTTAAATATTGAGTTCTAAAAATTAATTTATTAAAATTAAGTCCATATATTAGACATTTCATCGGTAACGGTCTAATACGCGACCTACACCATAAATGTAAAATACAAATAATTTTAAATAACCTTTTTTTTATGACACTTATCAGTGTCGTCTATAACTGTAATATTTCAGTTTATATTGTTATAAAACGTATTTTTTATATCGGTCAAAAAGTTATCAAAAATGGTTTTTGGATTTTGACACGATCTCCACCACTTTTCTCGGAGTTGTTTATCTAGTAAAGGAGATGCCCCATTCTTTTTAATATTATATTTGGATTTTATAATTCTCCATAAGCCTTCAGTTTATTGAGTGTATGCTCCTGTTTCCAGGTCTATAAAAAATTCTGAATGGTTAACTGTTTGATGAATATATCCATGTTGATTTAATGTTGAGTATGCTCTCCATTGGTCATTATGAATTGTCGTTTCTGTTTTATTTCATTTTTAATAATTTGTTAAAGAGTTTCTCGGTCCCGTTTTCCTACGATAAAAAATCACCGTTCTAATAATAAGTACTAAATGATAATAACTGTGATAAAGAAACATGTAGATCAACATAATCTTATCAGTAGGTCGAGTAATATTTGTAGGACGCTATTGGACCGTTACCCATGTCATCCATTAATGAGTGAAATACTTAAATTGTCATTTAAATTTCATCATAATATAGTATTTAGGATTCTAGATTATAGAACACATATCTATGAAAATGGTATTAATTTAATTTAAAATAATTGTGGAAAATATTTAATATAGAACATGTATAGTTGAAGAAATTTGTAAAAATAAAAGTAAACTAATTTTTTTATGAATCTTATGAAATAATTTTACATTTTTCTAAGTTTTTTAGTTGAATTTTATAAAAAAAAATATTTACTTATAAATCCAAGTCCTAGATAATAGTGTGTGCATTTATTTTTGTTTTCTTATTAATAAAGTGAATATACATTTAGGGATATTTTATTATAAAATAGTTAAGACTAGTAAACTAAATGTTAAAGTGTAAAGTTCAATAAAGAAATAAATATTAAATTACAATATAATTGTCTTATACTATGCAATTAAATTCCACTACCTAATATTTATCTTAAATTATTTTTGTGTTTTTGTAACTAAATAAATTTATCAAGCTTTACAAATATAGGTATTAAAATATTTTAATGGTTAGTATTTTACTTATTAATACCTAGTTAAATAATTATGTTTTATTTTACTTTAATAATTTAAAATTGTAAATATTTTTGAATAAATTTCAATATTTTGTGGGTATATAATAAAATATTTTATATTTATTAACTGATCTTCATATTTATTAATTTTTTGAACATTCTCCACTTAAAGAAGTTTTAAATGCCTAATTACACACAACTCCGCTCATTTTAAGAAGGAACCTCGGCAGAAACTAGTTTACATCTTATGTCAAACTAACTACATCAGTTCATCTTCCACCTAGTCAATGACATTTACCTGCTGGTCATAAGGACACACTTCGGTTGCCAAGGTTCCTTCTTAATATGAATAAAGTATTGTTTTACATGTTTTAAAATAATAGTGTTCTTTTTTAGTGGTTAGGATTTAAATTACCTACTAAAATATTTTTTTAAGTTTTTTAATTTATATTTATATATATTATATACATTAAGTTATTATTGAAATGTATGCATAATTTTCATGCACAATGTACAATCAATTATAATATTTTTAGATTCTCCTTCATCATCTATTATTGGTTCCAATACATTTCCCACTAATGTACCAAATGAAAATTCAGAATTTACAGTTCCTGAGATGGGGCCTGAAAATGCTGCTTCTAAAGTGACATGTAGAGTTTGTCAAGAAATGATTGATGTTATCGGTAAAAGAGAACAACATGTTGTAAAATGTAATCGTTGCAATGAAGCTACTGTGAGTAAAATTAAAATGATTTTGTTAATTTTAAAGTTAGAATATACATTATGTATTTTGTATATTATATTAATGTTTAATGTTGTAATGTTCATTTTAATCAACATTGCATAGTTATTAAATTACAATTACAAATTTTAGCCAATAAGAAGTGCTCCAGCAGGCAAAAAATATGTACGCTGTTTGTGTCATTGTCTTTTGATTTGCAAAAGTACATCACAACGTATTGCTTGTCCTCGTATAAACTGTAAAAGAGTTATTAATTTGGCACCAAGTCCAGTAACACCGCCGATTCCTCAAGTTCCGGGCATGTGTCGTGTTACTTGTGTGCACTGCCAGGATACATTCCTTGTAAGTATTAAAAATATTTAAATAATTTCATGACTATTCTATCAATATTCTTAGCTAAAAATTATTTTGAGTAAATTATAAATTATTAAGTGATAAGTGTAGGTATTAATTATAAATACTTTATTGTTAATTTAATATAACAATTTTTTGAATTATAGTATTAACATTTTAATAGGTAGTCAAATACTTGTTTTTTTTATAATAATGGAACTTTATTTTTAAATTATATAACTTATTATTATTTAAATTATTTTTGAACTAATTTAACCTAGGAGAAGTATAATATTGAAAAATTCAAAGAAAGGTATTATTGGTCATTTCAACTATTTTATATTGTTCAAAAGTTTGTTTACTCAATTATTTGGATATATATATTATTTATTATAGTAAAGATATTTCAAAAATAACCCTCACCTTCTAACAAATAATACATCATTTTTATATACAAAAATGTAAACTATTGATTTGGAGTACAAGAATAAATGATTTTTTATTAATTTTATAGAGTTACTTAATTATTATTTAAAAAAAATACTAAAGAATGAGTAAATTAATAAACAATAATTACTCATTTGAATTCAATTGAGCTCATGGAATTAATGACCTTAATAATCACCAAAATAAAAATAACTTTGGTTTTACAGGTCAATAACACTTTTTCTTGGTTAAACTTTATCTAAAATAATATTCATGTTGATATTTCTTATTTGTATTAAATAAGAAAAAGTAATCTAATATTTTATATCAGTGTTTCCCAAATTTTTTCTTTGCCAGATCTCTTAAGAGATAAAAAAAATGATGTGGACCCCTTAATAAAAATAAAAACAATATTAAATAATTTAATATAGTATTTTCAATATACATTTTGTCAACCACAGTTTGGGAAATGCTGTTTTAAATATTTAAACTTTATTAATTATTATTCAAATTATATTTCAGTTTAACATGTTACAAAACGCATTGGCTAGATGTCCACATTGCCGTAAAGTGTAAGTATCCTCTTGTTTTTTTTTCTAAAAAATAAAACTAATATTGCATTAATTAAAATATTTATTACACTTAATTATAGGTCTTCTGTTGGCCCCGAATTTGCCAAAGCAAAAGCCATATTTTTTCTCATTTTATCTGTTATATTGTTTATTATTGGTGGGGGTGTTGTATTCTTCACGTACTCAAATGCAAAGGCTCACGGTGGTTATTTCATTATTCATATTGGTTAGTATTGAAATTAAATTAATTAAAATATATTTCTGTTCTTATAATGTTGGCATATTTTATTGTTCCACAGGAATCCTCATTTTAACACTATTAGCACTTTGGAAATGTATATATTATTGCCGAATTAAAGTCAGCTCTATCGATGGACCTGTTTAAAAGATAATAAGTTATATCATTAGAATATTGGTCATTTTAAATGTTAAAAAAAAAATTATTTTATACTATGGTAAATAATTATTGTAGTTTTATACCACTTTATTTTTTATGTATTAAATGTACTTGTTGAATCTTATAATACGAAGAAAATGATTCTATTTACAAGTGTACACTTGTACAATGATGTTGAATAATAATAATAATAATTTCATATTATTGCTATTGTTGATGACCATAATCTTCTATTTTAAGTAAAACAAAACAAAAACAAAAAGGGATTAAAATATTCTTCAATCTAACATTTATGAAATTTATGTCTATTCCAGATAACCTAAGTTCATTAATTAAATTATATTATATATTATCAAATAAATAAAAAAAAATTATATATATATATGATTTCTTAAACTTATTTACTGACAAAAGATATCAATAGACATTATATTTATTATATTATTTTTTACGCATCTTTTGTTCATACTTATTATTTGGATTATGTTATTTTATGCTAAATAATTTATATATCATTATTTTAATGTAATTGTAATTATTATTAACATCATACTTGTATTGTATTCTATTTAAATATAAAAATAAAATCTAGCTGAAAATATTACGTCTATATTTTGATGACAGGTGTTATTTGTTATTGATAATGATTTGTTGAAATATTAGTTTTACTAATATAATTCATAAATCTTCAATAATATTTGTATATTTTTCACAGTATTTTACCAGCAAGTGTGTTAACACTAATCCACTGAATTAGAATACAACTTATTACTGATTTTTTGGTTTTTATGATTATTTATTTTGTTATTTTGAAAAAGTTCTTTTTAATTAATTATTTAATGATGTTTTAATGACAAACATTTTAGCAGATACAGTTCAAATTGTATATTTAAGAAATTATTGTTAGAACTTTGGCATGTCATACATTATATTTTGTAATATATAAAGAAAAATCACAAACAATACTGAAGATCCAGAAGCTGATCTAGTTGAGATAACTTATAGATTGTTTGCTTTAGTTATCTCATATAGGTATTTATGTACTGTTGCAAAAACTTAGACTCTGTTTAAAATATATAGTACTCTATCTCCTGCATAGTATTTCAGTTTTGGGACATCACAAGCTGACCGTAGTGATAGTTCTTATTATTAGAGTTAACAACTGCTCTCATCAAATATTATTGTTGCCCAGCCTTTAAAAATAAATTTTGTGTAACAAATACATGAAATATTAATTTATAACAATAACATTGTTTACTTAAAAATGAACTTCTTGAGTCTTTATTTGACTAAAAAAAGGATAATTTTTGTTTTTTTTTTCAATGTTATAATAAATGTAGGTACTTATATTGCAGCCCCAACTTGGAAGTATTTGATGAGCTCAACCTAAATACTCAACTTGCTGACATCTTCTTTATTTGACACAAATCGTAACCAGTTTTTCCATTAACACTTTTTTTAATTAGAATTATTCTCACTATAATTTAATAGATAATCCATGAAAAAATATACATTTTTACAATTTGTTTTGTCATGTTGTTGGTAAGTACCCTAACCCGTAGAATAAAATATACTCTGTGCCTAATCTATAAGAATTTTTAATCATAATCATATGAAATATAAATTAAGATGACTCATTTATGTTATACTATTTGTGTTTTCTTAACTTTAACTAATATTATAGATTTAAAGACTTATAATCGGCTATAATCAAATCTAATCAATTTTGAGTGAAATAACAGTGTACAAATGTGGCGTTCTCTTAAGAACATTTTGTAAAAAGGATATCCAGCAATTATAATTAGGTTTAGGTCCCAGTCACCAAGATAATAATAATTAGAACTCAGCATTTAATAGCTCTATGATAATATTATTGTATTCAGTATTATTAAAATTAAATTAATTAACTACTATTAAGTTACAATCAAACTTTTAGTTCAGACATTTCAGACATAAGTTATTTTGTAATAATATAAGTATTGTGCTTGTATGCATCAAATACATAGCCTGACATACCTAGCTAAGTACTTCAAAAGATCATAGAAAATAGAAAGAAAGTAAAATGTTAATAGTGAGCATGAACTTTAAAAACGGTGTCCATTTTTAGAGCTCATGTCTGGTACCTATATCGAACCTACCTATAAAATTTTGCATCAAATTTTTGAAAAATAATCTTTAGATAATTTCATATTTAAATTATAATTAAAAGACGATATTTTAGTCATTTTACTAAATAAATATCAAATTACTAGAATGTCTAATGAATATTGATATTTGATAATTTTATAATGTTACCACAAACATAATATAGGTACCTATTCAACAAGATCTCGCAATTTTCTATGAATCTTTACTCTTTAGCAATCGTATATGATAGATATATTTATAAAATTATAATATGTTATCCAGTGAGCACTGAGCATTTCCAATTTTAATTAAGCATAAAATAGTATGACATTAACATTGATAAGACTGACAGTTTAAAACAAAATGTTATCACATTTTGATTCCTTAAGAACTAAGAAATACACAAGTAAAAAATTATTAATTTGTTTTTTTGGTGTTAGTATTTTTTTCTTAAAGTGTTAACCATTAAAAATATGTTTGTTTATTATAAATTTTATATTTAAACTGAACGAAAATTTGAAGATAAACCTTTTTTTTTGTCAATACAAACAATTTGCAGCATTTCGTACTTCATGTTAGTTGATTAAAAGTTAAAGCATAATTTTATTTTCAATTTAAAACTTTTTAATCAACAAGCGAGCTAATACATATTCTAAAAAAATTAATAAAATAGTACTGAAACATAAGCTAATATTATTCATAGCACACATCATCAAATAGAAATACATTTTCTTCAAAAATAAATAGTAGGTTTAAAAAAAGAAAAATCTTTTCTCAAAAATTGTCCTTATAGTTTTCATTTCCTTAAATTGGATAACAATTGACAAATTATTTGAGTAGACTATAATATTAGTATATCTATGCTTGATATTATTTTTGATTTATGCTACAGTTCTTTTAATTGTCATAATAAATGGAATATTGAAAATTTTGGCTTAAAAGATCAAATTTTTATGTTTTTTCTTAAAATTAAGATTAAATTTAGCTTACCCAGATTTAAAACTAGCGAATCCACAGTTGATAATATTTTATTAACATTAATTAGTGTTTTCGTGTAATTATGTGCATTAAATAAATGAATACAGTACTTTCCAAAATTATAAGATAATATTAAATATTAAATAATATAATAATATTAGATGTTATAATGATCATTATTTATTATGTATATAAGGTAATACAAATTAACACTTTTAAAAATATTATATCATTTTTACAATGAACATGTAATTTTTATTATATGATTATTATTTATCAATCTTTTATAATTATATTATGAAAATTTATTAAAATATCAATATTTAATGACTAATTTGGATCATAATTTATTTTAAAAGTAACAAACTTTTGTAGTTCACATAAGAATTGCAGATGAAATCTTTGCCATGTAAATTTGACCTCGAATTTGGTCAAGTATTTAGAATTTCAAATAAAATCCAGCTTGTGACATAACTATATTCAAAAGAATGCTCTACTTTGGAAAATATGTTTGTCTTCAATAAAATTAATGATGCACAAAAGCTTAATGAAGCTATTCAAAATCATATTTTTTTACTGTAATAAAATTGTTTTCAAACATCAGCAAATTATCTAATAAAAAGTAATTTCTACTGACCTTAAGAAAAATTTTCAAATAAAAATTAGTGACAATTAATTGGTACACAGAGAACCAAAACAAAACCATGAGCAAGTAGATGGCTCAATAAATGAAAAACCACAACAAATAAACATACATCAATACATATAAAGGAAACATACAGATTAGGTAAAACAGAATTAAATGCAGGGAAAATAGTACTTACTTCTACATAAAAATTGTAATGGTAAAAGGTAAAACATATTATTAATAATACTTAACCAAATGATTTGTACATAATATGTGTAGTAAAAAAGTACAAAATACTACAAATCGTTTGAATTGACGAAAAAAGAGTTTAGCTTCATATTTTTGGTCGGCAAGTGTGTAAAAACTTGTAAAGAACATGTTCTGACTTTTTATTCTTTTTAATAGTTAATGATAGTAGATACAAACACAAAAATAATGAATTTGTTTTACCTAAGTATTTGTTATGCACTGAACTGTGATAACTGATAACAGTTTGCTTGAACCATAGAGTACTACCTATATGGTTTGAACCCGTCAGTCTTATCAATATACAATATGACGTCATAATATTTATGCCTGAACAACACGGTTTCGTACTTTGATAACGCGTAACGGTTATTATATTTTTTTCCGTATTATTACTAATAATTACTAATTGGTTTATGGTTATTTCTTTTAGTGATAATATGGTCTGATCGGTGTTCGTCGTTTGGTTCCATTCGATTGTTTGGTAAACGTGCGTAGAGTGTGGACAAAATACTGTCTTATAAATAAATCTCTGTTAGTTATTATCATAACATCATCATAATTATTATTTTCGTTATTTAATATAATCGCAAGCGTGAACATCAGTTCGCTTGTCCATTATCAGGTAAGTCTACTCTGCAGTTTATACTGTCTTGTTCATTGCTGTTTTAGTAACTTTTATTTGTTAAGTGTTTTGTTTTTATGACATTACCAATGAACATTTCATTGTAAACTGTTTTTTCTATTATTTTCAATAATATGTTTGTTATAATGCAATTAACTATTTTGACTGTTTCTTTGTAATTAACATAATATTATGTGTCAAAGCACAAAATTGTTTGAACTTCCAAGTAAAATATATTATTATATTTTGGTTATATTTCAAATTTTTATATAAAGCTAAATGTTCATTGTATGATTATTGAATCATCCAGATTATTATTCTTGATATGTAAACAAAGCATTCTTATGATAACTCAGTATTTTAATTAGTGGAACGTGCCGACATAAAATATAGCATTTGTACTTGGAAAAATATCATAAACTCTTAGTATAAATATTCATTCTATACTACCTATCTATTACTGTTTTATGTAAATACTACCTAACCATAAAATAGTATAAATATTATTATGATCATTTATGAGTATAAACATTATGATTATTATTATATTTATTATTTTGAATCACCATGACGTATCTTATTTTTATATTTCTTAGTGTTAATATGTATATTATTATATGAAGCAATAATTAAGTTGGTTTACTATTGTCAATGGTTTAATATATTTAAAGTTTTATAGTTTAATTTACTTTTTAAAATGTTTGTAAAAAAAAGTCATACAAAATAATAATTTATTTTATCTAAAATTATTGGATTTAATATTTTTTACTTCAATTATTATTATAGTCCCACTGTTATTTCTGAATATTAAAACAAAATAGTTTGAACTTAATACCTTTTTTATCATGTTAATAATTAATAATTATTCAAATCTTTCCTATTTAATTACTTAGGCATTATTCAAGTTTTAGAAATTCATTTAGAAATTAACTAGTATATAGAGGCTTCACAAAATAACAACAGACATTCCGATAGCATAGCTATGTTAATATCAGATATAGGGAAATTTATTTATTTATTGATCATATTAATTTAACAATTTAAAAAATAAAACATTTCACACTATGTAAAATGTACATATTGTACCTAATGTTAATAAATTAATTTATGGATTATTTTATTCTTATATCTAGGGCTCAGATTTTAAAGCAAATGCTTCTTTTTTTATACGTGAGGTAGACATCCAATTTTTATGCATAAATGTGTTTCATATCATTCTAAATCTAAATAAATCTTTTTTTTTTTACTTTTTAGGCTTTTTTTGATGTTAATATTTTTTATACCTTTTTGTAATTATTCCAACTGTAGTACTTAATATTGTGCTACAATAAAAAAGATTTTTAATTAATAAGAAATGTAAAAATATGCTTCTTAGTTATATATTACTGTAGCCTATTGTTAGTAGGTTCAGTTCTCAATCTAACAGTTTGACAACTTGTATACAGTATAATATGCATTGATCACATCAGTAGATGTAATGTGTTTGATTTTGATGTATAAAAACATTTTGTCTGATAATAAATATAGTTTCACTACTGAATCTGGTTGAATACATGATTGTTAATTTTGTTTTTAAATTTTTTTTGTTTAATTTTGTATCTAATTTTTGGTCATTACTTTTTATTTATTTTTTATTATTATTGCTTTTTTCAAACAATTTCACGTTTTTATATTTATTGTGCTTTAAATCCTAGTAATACTTTTATTTAATAATGATGGTTAGGTTAGGTTAACAGCTTAGACAGTCTAAAACAATCTAAATATTTATTACTAAAAAGAATTGGTATACATCTATTTAAATATTAATTTATTATGGTTAAAATAAATTAGTGATTAAATGTGATTTAATGCATTATTAATAAATAAGCTAATAAATTATATCTACAAATTTATCAATATAGAAAATATAATTATTATTCCTAGTATCAAAACTTTTGTATTTTGATAATTCTTAAATAACAACTTGACTAATTGTATTTTATGTTATGTTTTTAAAATTTTATTTTAGAATGCCACCTGTCACTCGACATCAGTTAAAAAAAACTGGTTTGAAAACCGAACCTTATTCTAAAGAGAATCGTCCATTAGATAGAAGAGCTGCTTTGTTAGATCTTGTATCAAATAATGTAAGTAGTTTTTTATTTTGTCTTTTATCTCATTATTCATACATTTAAAAATCATAATTTAATTTATATATTTATAACTATAATTCATAGTATACTTGAACTATAAATTATAAAAATTATGAACAGGTTTGTTTTAAAATAAGAGTTTGTGATCATTAAATGTATTTTTTTTATTCATAAAAAATTAAATAATATTAACTTTTTTATGAATTAAAATGTATAGCTTATGTAGTTGATTTAATTAAAATGTAACTACATTGTAAATCATGATTCTGATAATCTTAATTTGTTCATTAAAAAAGATAAAAAAGTTATAAAGAAAACAATTAACTTCTAATTAAATAAGTGTTGTTAATATTTTTATAAACCGTTTTTAAAAAAGATAGTTAAAAAATATTCATTATTTCATAAATTAATAAACAAACATTTTAAGTAACTTAACTATTATAAGATCAATATTTGATAAATTTTAAAACAACAGTTTTGGTAAAAATTAAGAACCAATATTAAAGGAAAATCGATACAATTAGAAATTAAAAATAATAATAATACCTTATTAATTTTAAACAGTTAAAAAATTATTATTTAAATATAACAATTTTAAAAACAATTAAAATATATTTTTTGAGGTATAAAACATTTAAATTTAAATAAATAGTTAATTAATATAAAATAAATAATAATCCATGTGTTTACTGTTAGGTTCAATTTTTTTATGGTACTAGTTTAAATATTGATCGCTATTAAAAAAGTCATATGACCTTATGGTAATTCAAAATAATAATTATTATTGTACCTTAAGTTATCTGTTACTTAATGAGAAAAAAATATTAACATTTAGTATTTTAAATTATGATTTCTATAAATATATTATGTTACAAGCAATGTAAACATTGCTGCCCAGTCATTATAGTACTGACGGATTATAATGGGCAATGTTTGCAAAAATATACATTAGTACACTACCTAGGGTGTATAGAATTGTCTAGTCTAGCTTAGGAAATATAAGCCAAAAGTTTTCATTTTATGATTTAAACCTGTTTAATCTTATTATTACTTTATAAGTTGAATATTATTATTTTAACTATTTATTTTTACAATTATTGGAATGAAATTTTGAGTTGCATTTTTTCTTGCCACCTTACATCTATATTTTTTATTTGAACATTGTTAGGAAATATTTACATTTATTATAACCTTGTTCTCCTAAATTTGCAAATTTTTTTGCTACTTCTCTCAATATAATAGTTAGGTCAGGAACATTCTCTAAACTAACCAATTTTTCTTTGCACCTAGTAAACTGGTTATGACTATATATGTGTTCCAACTTTCCTTCGATGGTATATATCTTATAATTATTATCATTTATCATGAACTAAAATAATAAATTAAAATTATATGTATTGTATTTAAATTTATGGTAAAATTTGTGTTTTACCTGATAGGATAACTCCAAAAATACAACAAAAATCCCTGTCTTCATCAGGTATTTTGATTTTGATAGTTTCACCAATTTTTCCTTCGTAAAATCTTTTTTTAGCTGATTTTTTATTCAATGTGCTTGAATTTTTAAATTAATGACTGACTGTTCTTACAGCAGTTATTTTATTTATTCTATTATTTATTTTTTCTTCAATCAATATTTCATCAACTTCACAATGATTTCCAGTATTCATGTATGTAATAGCCACTTCTATATCTTCAGTTTTTAATTTAATAATTATTGATATTAAAAGTACTAATGATTTTAATTCAATTTTAACATAACATCCAAACATTGCTTTATATAGGTTGTATTTTGTTCCATAGTGTAAGGATCAATTTTTCATTAACTGGACAAATTCTAGTTTTTCAATTTTTAGCTTGATTGACTAGTAACCAAGTAGCAAGTATATTTTTCACATTTTGGTTGGCCTTTTAACAATACCTTGAACTTGTAAATGTCTCAGTTTTCTGTGTATAATTTTTAAATCTTCCCTGTTATTACATAATTTGTTAATTATTTTGTATATTCTTTTATGCTCATACTTTATGGTTTTGTCCACCACGACTGATAGTTAAAAAAGTATCATTAATAATAGTAAAAAATTCTTTATTAAAAACATAATACTTAAAATTATTACCTTTACTCATTGGAACAATTAATTTTTCCACATTGGATATTGTTTTAACATTATATATTTTTTTAAGTTTATGGCCTCTTGATTTCAGTTGAAGTCATTTTACTTCAAATATTAATTCATAATTAGTTTTATTTAAATATATTATACTATTATATTGTGTATAATTATATTATATAATAGAATAATTATATTGTTTATTTAACACATATTAAACAGTAAAAAAAAATCTCTATTATTAGTTTTGTTGTATGTAATGTAATACTCTTGCAAAAGAAATTAAAAATATTTGTATTTATTTATAACAGAAATAAAACATATTAGTAATTTATTTATACTTGTTATTGTAAGATTGAATTAAAATTTTTCAGGGTGCCAAGACGTCTAACAAATTAGAAATTGTCAAAGATGATAATTCTACAAAGACTGATAAGACATGTAAGGTAACACAACAAAAAATAGAAATTACCCAACCTGCTATTATCAAAAAGCCAGAGACTCGATCAAGTATAAAAGAGTTAGTATTATTTTATTTTTAAAATTGTATTATTCAATAATGAAGAAGTAATATATATTTTAGATATTTACAATTTCTAAACATCTAAATTATATTTATAATAAAAATTTGTTGTTTTAATTTCAGAACTGAACGTTTATCTTTAAATAGTTCAGAAGATAGTAATCTATTTAAATCAACTCTTGAAGAAACAGTAGCTTCAAGAAATTCTGCAAAATCTGATGAACTGTATATAACTGCTGTTGATAACACTCACAGTTCCTCTCTTGAAATCAACCACTCAGAATTATATCATTCTGCTGCACTAGAATTGTATGTTAATAATTACTCTTCTTTTTTTAAATTTCTATTAATATTGTATCAATCTTGTTCTGTTATAGGAGTGTCAATAGTAATGAAGAGGAAATATTTGAAATAGATCAGGCCAGTTGGAATAATTTCATTTATGTGGGTTGTTATGCAAGAGATATTATGAAATATCTCAGGCAAAGAGAAGTAACTTTAAAGTTTTCACTATAAATTATTGAAGCAATTAAACAATATATTAATTTATTCTTTCATAGGATCACTTTATTATCACTGATTACATTAATAAACAACCCGAAATAACTGCAAAACATCGAGCAATTGTTGTTAATTGGTTAGTAAGCTTACAAGAAATGTATGGTTTAAATCATGAAGTATTGTACATGGCTGTCAAACTAATTGATCTATATTTAATGGAAAATGAAACATTACAAAATAAATTTCAACTTTTGGCCTCTGGAGCATTATTATTAGCTACTAAGATTGATGTAAGTAAAAAGCACTTTCTAATACTTATTATTTAATTCAAATTAATTAACTTTGTTCTTGTATAGGAGAGGGGAGAGCCAGGTTTCCCATACGATTTAGTCAAACATAGCAAGTACATTTATACAGAAGAAGAATTATTTCTTACTGAAAGGGAATTATTTAGAGCTTTAAAGTATGATATCAATGTTCCTTTGTCATATGTATTTTTGAGGCGATATGCTCGTGTAAGTGTTTGGTTATCATTCATTGCTACTGATGTTTTAATTTTCACTTCAATTTTTAGTGCATGAAATGTCAAATGATTTTATTAACATTAGCAAGATATATATTGGAATGCAGTTTATTAGAATATAAATTTGTGATTTTAAAAGATTCATTGAAAGCTGCAGCGTCCTTATACTTGGCATTTAAAATGTGTAATAAAGAGATTGAAACAAAAGAATTCTTTAAATATACAGGTAATATTTATATTTTAATAAGAGAGCATTATTGAACAAGTATTGATCTAGTAATATCTGAGAATAATATTATGCAATTTTACAAGTGTTATTATTATTATTATTATTTATACAATAAAATATAAATAATAGATATTTATTTAAATTTATGAGTGTTTTAATCTTGTCACTCAAAATAATCTTTTATTAGGTTAATTTTAATAATATTGTCAATAGATCTTACTAACTAATAATATGATAATATCAAAATTATCTTTGCATTGAATCCTGTTATATTAATTATTTATTTTAAGATTATGAAGTAACAGCAATCAACGAAACGGTAATTGAATTAAACAACATGTTACATACTCAAAGTTCAAATCTGTCTGCTGTTAAACGAAAATATTCACACGAGTAAATATTTTTTAATAACCTATTTTAGAAAATTGAATAAAATTTTACACACGTATGGAAATTATTTTATTTTGTATTTTATTTCAGGACTTTTTTCAAAGTTGCTAATAAGTCATTATTAAGCAATTCCAAACTTACTTTTGACTAAACCAGGAATATTCAGCATGTTTGGGAATAAAAATGCATTTTTGTTTAGTTATTTACAGATATAATAATCATTGTTTTTTTTACTTTATTTTTTAATAAGGTTTTTTTTAGACGGGTCCACTTATTCAACAAATTACACATATTATATAAAACGTACAATGTATATTATCCATTAAAAATTGTTTTGTAGTTAATCACTTTAAAAGTAACTTGAAAAATGAAACTATCGTTAATCTGTATTTATAATTTACCGTCTTAAAATGTTAGAATGTACTCGATATGTACTTCTATATTATACGTATCACAATTTTTTTTTCTTATCAGACTGTTGTACTGATTCCACAATAAATGTTTTATTTTTATCATATTGATAATGTTATAGTCTGATGTAAACAAAATTACCTATAATTTGTATTATTGCCTCCCATCTCACTTTGAACTTTTTTAAAGAGATTAAAAAATTGTATGTAATGGTAGGTATTTAATATGTATTTTTTTTTTTTTTTAATCAATATATTGTAAGTAACTATATTATATAAAACTATAGTTGTATTGAACTCCTCTTTTCAATGTTATTTTTTGGGTATTGTCAAATTATTTTGTATTGTTAAACTTAATTTTAATAAAAAAAAAAAAAATTAAGTCGATTATGTTGTTAATCAATGATTAGTTTTATTTTATTTTAGTTATAAGTTACTAGAGAATGAATTTATGTTTAGATAAATAAATACTTTTTAGAATAAGCTATTTTAAAGCTGACAAAAATGTGCACAATTTAAATTATTCTTATTAAAATAACACCAAATTTATTTCATGTATTTTGCACGTTACTTACATTTTTAGTTTTTTTATTCTAATGCATATTTGTAATTTATTAGTAGATATTTAGTGTGTACAATAAACTAGATTATCTATGATCTTCATTTAATATTGATAAAATTAGGTATGATCACTTGTTATTGGTCAGATATAAAAGTTTGACAATGTGTATTTTATGTAGATTGAAATTTGTGATCGGTAAAGACTGAAATTACTTTTGTTTATTAGTGATTTTTTTTATTTATTTAATTTTTTTTTCATTATAATTTTTTATATCTAATAACAAGAAATGTTTTAAATATATTTAATTTGAAATATACATTTTAAAAATTATCTGATAATGTGGTTTTATCCATAAGCTACTGTCACAGTCTTAATAATCAAAAATAAAGTAGAAGCAATATTATAGAGTTACTCGTATTATTTTGTACTTAATTCAAAACTATCTTTCTTTACTTTAAATTATACATAGATATTGCCATACTGGAGTAATAAATTCAACTGGGTCCAAAGAATACAAAATAGTTTAATATTTTTATTATTGTGAATTATACTTAATAGATTTATGTCTTAAATTGTGAACAAATATTATAAGAAGAAAAATAATATTCAATATCAGGTACTTATAATTTGATTAGTAGTATTTATAATTAATATTTAATACATTTAAAATGAACACAAAATTTATTTTATGATTTTTAAACATTTATAAAACATATGTGCATATTATTATTATTACTATTTTTGATTAGTCTGGAAGACAACTTATGAAATATCTTGTATAACATTTTTAAATAAAAAAATTTCAAGAAATAATATTGTGTATAAAATATATTAATATTTGGTGAAAATTTCGAGTATTTACTGTTATTTTAAAAACTACAACAATGGTTTTGTTAAAAAAAAACCAATATACAACTTTTTATAGTTTTATCCGATTCTTAAAATCATTTAGCTTTATATTTTTAACGCATTAAAATCAATAGTACCAACTGGAAATAATTAGATATAAATTATTTTCAAAAATAACTTCTTATTCCATAACGTGAAATCGACACATAAGAAAATATTATTGTAAAAAATAAAAACAATATGGTTTATGGCTCAAGTCAAAATCTATAGTTTGATTTGAATTAAAGTCTATCAATCACGATTTATAACATTGATCATTAATTAGTATAGTATAGTTACTGTTGTTAAAATGTATATTATAGTTACAAGATCCGATTTAAAAGCTATATTATTATGATAGTTTATTATACATTGATACTTACAAATAAAAATATATGATTAGTAGCGTATTACGAACATTTCTCATAAAAAGCATAGATCAAAACAGTATGATAACACGGCTATTTATTCTATGCATAAAGTAACAAAATTGGTAACAAATGCGAATTCATTTACAAGTTTATACTGTTTATTGTAGGCACAAAAAACAAATGATTGCAAACGTCGACGTCAGAATTAAACGCTGAAAAATGGAAATAAAACCAGAGACATTAGGCAAAAATTAATTGTCAAATCAGCTATAATCAAAACGGGTGATGCAAGGAGGCGCGAGATCCGTGAGATCCCTACTACGGTCTACGAGTTGCTTCCGAGGAAAATTTCACTCAGCGGTCAAGCGATGCCAGTATTTTATGGCCGGTCGCGTCACTTACGGTCCACAAAATATGTCAAAGTCAAACTGATCGGTGTTCGTCCGCTGTGCTCAGTTGTATTATCTAAATAATACCTTCTAATATACTATTGAAAACACTATCGAAAGTCGAAACCCGTCATCAAAATATATCGTCGAATAGCAACCACGAGCTGTACGTCGAAGTGCTGCGAGACATGATAATTTTATTATCTCGAGCCAGGCTTGCAGCTACGTCGTCTGTAGCAGTGTCGTGTCTCAAAAGTCGAGTTCGACCCATCCAATTAAGGACATTTTCCGTAAACGTATGTCGCTTGCATAATAAATAACAATATACGTTCATTGCCCACGTAACGGCCTTTCGGAATACGATAAAAGGCCAATGAAGAAGCAACAGCCAGTCGCATTTGAGCCCGGCTCAAGTCGCGTTCAACAAGTCAAATAATTCATTTAAAATCGCAGACCCGGTCCGCGCCCCGTGGATCGTGGAAGTAAACAATATTTAAAGTTCATGGAATCACTACCAGACAATAATGGCAAGCAAGATCGCCGTCGGAGCCAATACACAATACAATTTTAGCTGTTTGTCTGTCCGGTATGGTTATTAATAAATCACATTTCGTAAATCGTTAATCGTTATTATTATTATTATTATATTATCAGAATAAATTAACCGACCGTTATTGTTATTATCAAAGTGGATAAACATATGTTTACATATTTATATCGGTATTTTGCCATAATAGTGGTATTAATATTTTATTTATAAATATAAAATTAAATAAACCGACATAACCTCTTCATAAATTTTATAATAATTAACAGTCTTAATGATAAATGTTCGAGTTTGATTCTCAAACGATTTAAATATTTTTAATTGTTGACAACATACCAGTTCTTATTGTGTTTTTTTTACGGTTGAGCGTAGACAATAAGCTTAGGTAATTTTCGTTTTAAATACGTTTAATAATTGCTCTGTCCAGTATGTCAGAATTGAAGACCAACGACGGTGTCAAGTATTTTGTTTTAGTATCTGACGAAAATCCAGAACAAAAATTTATTTTATTGCATAATGAACCTTTTATATTGGGAAAAAAACAACAGATTGGAATGGTCAATCATAAATTGTCGAAAAGTCAAAGTAAATATAATAATATTAATACACTGTACATATGAATTACGTTTATTTGTGTCTTGCTGAATTTTCCGGCTTCGCACAGGAGGTATTTAATTATTTTTACAAAATAATTAAGGTTGAAAAAACTTCTATTTTCTTTGTTATACGTCTTTAATTTTTATAATACCTTGTTAAAAAAAAAAAAAAAACGTAAAGACTGACAAAATAATATTGCACTGCCCTGTTGACCTCTGTTGTAAATCTGAATAAAAACGGTTAGAAAAATAAATAAATGTTTATTGATGTATTTTTTTTTCTATGTATAAGTATTTATTTTATTAAATAGCTAATTTTCTGCGTAACTTTTTTAATATTTTTTTCCATAATAACTTTTTTCTGATAACATCAAATACAACAAAAAAAGAATTAGTGAAATCGGTCCAGCTGTTCACGTGTGATGCCGTATAAATGCCGTATGTGACCATATAAATAGGAATTTATATAAATATATACATACGTTTTTCCTATTTATACTGAAATATGACTTAATTTGTTTTTACTCAACTGATGATCATGTAGTGACTTAATTATATGATGTATATACAAGTTGCTATGATGTGTATATTGTTTGAATATTTAGAATATTTTCATACCTATCATAATATATCTATAACGTGTATATTTTTTCATTAAAATTGATACTATATCATTTTATTCGCATCAATATTGTTTTAAATTTTCAATATTATCTACTTATATAATAACACAATTGTTTTTTAATATAGAATAATTAGCTAAAATATTTTGGTTTTATTTTAATATTTTGTCATTTTATTTTAATCCATATAATTTTTTTTAATCAAATTAAATTATTAATTAAGTTTGCATATTTGTATATATTATGTAATCTTAGTTATTTAAACACATATTAACTATGGTTTATTAATTTACTGTTGTAGTGAAATTTGTAGCAGACTATTCTACGGGTAAAATATGTGTTCAACAATTAGGTAAAAGTAGATCAGCTATTAATAATCAATCTATGTCAAAAGGAGAAAAACGACTCTTAAATCATGGAGACAAAGTGGCGTTGTTGTATAAAAGCAATCACACTTATCATTTTGATTTTTTAACACTTTCTTATAATATAGACTACAACAAAAACAATTTTTTTTGTATAAATAAAGCAATTACACCAAAAATACTTCTTTCAAATTCTACATCCATGTGGGATATTATAGATGGTACATTGTTGGTGTTTAATAGTACAAATATTGTTCATAAAGATAAGGTAAATGCTAATTGATTTTAAACTTTTCATTTAAGTATTAAACTTTTTATTTGATATTTAAGATAGCGGCATTCGATATGGATGGAATACTTAATGTTGCTCTGTCAGGTAAAGATTTCCCTGACGATGAGAATGACTGGAAAATTTATAACTCTAACGTTAAAAGATCTATTAAAAGTTTATCTGATAATGGTTATAAATTAGTAATATTTACTAACCAAAGAGATATTGTTGGTAACAAAGAAAATGAAAAAAAATTTAAAACAAAAATTGAAAATATCCCTAAATTGATCAAAACACCAGTTCAAGTATTTATAGCTACTCGGAAAGATATATATGGAAAACCTGCTCCAGGAATGTGGAATATTTTGTTGTCTGATGTAAGATTATTATTTTTTATGTAACTATATCAATTTTATTTACATGCTTTTTTATTTTTAGTTCAATGGAGGTATATCAGTTGACACAGATAAGAGTTTTTTTTGTGGTGTTGCTGCAGGTCGACGTGCTCGTTTTAATTCTGATGGTAAACGAGTTAAAAAAGATCAGTCATGTTATGACCGTTTATTTGCTATGAATATTGGTCTTAAATTTTATACTCCTGAGGAATACTTTTGGAAAGAACCTACTTCAGAAGCTTTTGCATTACCTTCGTTTAATCCAAATGATGTTCTGTCTAATATCTTTTACACAAATTTATCATCCCAAGTTTTGTTTTCCTCACATAAAGAAGCAAGTTTTCATCAATAAATGCAATTTATAATTTTAATATTAATACAAAATTATGTTTAGATGATCATTATGGTTGGTTGTCCTGGTTCAGGGAAAAGTTATTTTGCAGCTAATAGTTTATTGTGTCATGATCGTATGAAAATAATTAATAGAGATACTCTAGGCTCATGGCAAAAGTGTATTGCAAAGACTACAAAGTATTTATGTAGTAGTAGTGTGAGTGTAGTAATTGACAATACAAATCCGGATGTAGAAACAAGAAAACAATTTATTGACATTGCTAAAATCTTCAAAATACCATGTAGAGTTTTTTTAATGAAAGTTTCCAAACAGCATGGAAAACATAATAACAAAGTAAGCGTAAAATAATAACTTTAATATTTTAAATTCCATAAAATTTTTTAATGACAGAAATCTCTTTCTTTTTAGAACTTGTCATAAAAATTAATATAATTTGTAACTATTTTTTTGTTTTGTCTCAAATAAATACATATTTAAAACCTAAATCATAAATATAACATTTTATACTTAAAATACAAAAAAAAAAAAAATTATTTAAAATAGACTACCATTAGCAAATAGGTATGTCATCTTTGTTTTAAGTTGTTTACTCCTTCTGAAGCCTTGAATTAGTAATAAAACGTTTTTTAAATTAACTTTAAAGACAATGTAAATAAGTTTTTAATTTTATTGTTAAATTAATGGGTTATAAAGCAAATCAACCAATATATTGTAATATTAACATATAATTTACCTAAGCTGGTAGAGTTAATTAATTTTTGTAACTTTCTAAGTTAAGTTAATATAGAAAATGTAAGTAAGTTTAAAGTTCAATGGAAACAAAAGTAAAATTATTTTTGTTAAAAATCCATTATATGTGCATGTATATATGCATGTATGTTTATATAATATTAATTGAATGTTTACAATCTATACCAAAGCACATACTTAAATTTAATAAAAGTATACACATAAACATATTATATATAAAAGAGCATATAACAGAAAAAATAATAAAAAACGATAGCTATCCAATGATGGGCTTCAATAGGTGATAGATATTAGAGAATTATGTATTTATTTAAGTTAATTTTTTATACTTAAGAGTTAATTAAGGAAATATATATATATATTTTTTTACTTATTAAATGCAGTAGATTGTAGAAGTATTAAAACATGTTCAATATATTAATTTTTATTCTTGCACTTTATCCAAACCCAAAATATGTTATGGCAAGAATATTATTTTGGAAATTTATATTAAGATGTAATCAGGAATTTAAGTTGTTTTGATCCCTATTGAAATCAAAATTAATGTATTTAACACTTCAAAAATGTATAGTTAAGTATTTAAATTATATATAACAATTATAAATAATTCTTTTTTGTGTAAAACTAATTATATTTTAAATATTTAGAGTTCATTCTAAGAAAAAATAAACTAACCTAACTTCAAAATACATACTTTAAATTGTTAAAAAAATACTTTAAAAAATAAATAATAACAATAAAAATTGTTATATAACTTTTTAATATTAACTATAAATTTTCCACGTGTTAATTCTCAGCCTTGGTTTTTACTATAAATAAAGTATTATTTAAAACCTGTTTACTTTTATGTCATGAATTATATTTTCTATGTAATTAATTATGTTAAGATAAAAAATAGTTAATTTGTAATAATGTTATTTTTAATTAATATAAGATAATATGATATAATTAAAAAAAAAATATGTTTTTAAGCACATAAATGTTAAAAAAAGTGTTTGTTTATTCTATTTTCAATTATATTCATTATTTATAGCACACATTTATATATTTTATAACAATTTATTTGTACATATTACAAATGAACTACCTAATTTTATCAATTACAGTTTCGAGAATTAACTGATAAACAGCACCCAAAAGTATCTGAAGAAGCAATTGACTTATACTTGTAAGTATAAGATTATATGATTCATTATATAACTACTTTTTATACACATTTTAATTTATAGTATAGTGGATATTTACCTATTAAATTATTATAATATTTAGAACTTAGTTCACATTATGATAGCTCAATATAAAAATACTTCTAAATATGTATGATATATATTAAGAAATAAAAATAAAAATATTTTTTACTTTTTAGTAAAACATACTATACTATGATGTTTAATATCTTTTTAAGTTTTAAATAAAAATTATTCAAAACAATTATATATCTATTTGTTTTTATGTGTTAAGAATTTGAAACTTTCAGTTGAATTTGTTTACTTATTACATTTATTGTAATTTATTTAAGTATAACAACATATAATCTAACTTAAAGTTCATTAAATTTTCATGAAAAATATTTAAATCAAATATTAATAATACGTTTCCCTAAAAACTATACAAGGACATAACATTTTTAGGGCTAACCTATTTTTAAATAATTCCAATCAGACATTTGGTTTTAGTCAAATATTTTATACTAGCTATCTATTTTTAATTTTGCAAATAAAGCACATCAAAATTAGAACATTCAATATTATTTTTTTTTAAAACAATTACTTTTATATTTTAAGTTTATAGATTAATCAGTAAGAAAAGCCATGTACCTCAAAACAGCTTAATCATCAAAAGATCTAAATTTATTTTATTATATTTAAAAGTTTAGAATAATATTATTTTTCCAAGTCAAACTGGTCTAAAAAATATTATTTTAAATTGTAGAATTTTTTATAAAAATATTTAGTTAATTTTTTTTTTTTTTATCAAAGTAACTAGACCTATTTATACTAGTAGATTGAGCTATTTTGGTTGTTATATTTTAACAAGTTTTGTTGAGCCAACCATTAGCATAGTTAGCAGTCAACATTTTCAAAAAAAAAAATCATTTAAATGTTCTATAGCTGTTAACTATTATTTCGTGATTTAATTATTAAAGAATAATTATTGTTAAAATATTTTATTAAAATAATGACATTTTGAGATAAATTATTTAACACCGTGCACTTCAAGGCAATTATTGTGTAGTTTATTAATTCTTAGTCATTTAAATTAATTACATTTGTATTTTTATTTTTCAGTTCTAAATTTCAGAAACCTTCTAAAAAAGAAGGTATTTCTGAAATAGTTCCAATCAATTTTGTTCCTCACTTTAAAAATCCTTATCATGAAAAGCTATACAAAATGTTCTTGCTTTGATGTAGTACCATTTATTCAGATTGTTAAAACCAATATGTAATTATTTTGAAAGTTTTTTGATTTATAAAGAGTCCTATTAGTTATACCAATTTTATGTTATTTAAAATATTAGTTCTTATAGAAAGCTATACAAAATGTTTTTTACTCTGATATAGTTATTTTAAATTGTTAAAACAGAATTGCTATTATTTTAAAAGTTTTTTGATTTATACAGAATTCTATTAGTCATAAAAATATTATTTTATTTTAAATATTAGCTTATAAGAAATTGATTTACATTTATTAATAACTTTTTGATATTTAATCATACAAAGAAAAGGTGTCTTTGTCTTATAGTTAACAAGAGAATTGTTTTTATTTATTGTTCCTTTTTATACATTTTCAATAAAATACATAAACAGATTTGAAAAACTATTTTATTATTTTATTATTATTATTATTTCAATTTGTTATTATTAGTTATTAAAATAGATTTGTTACAAGGTAATATCTTATGTCATTTTAAGTTGAACATGATGGAAAGGGTTTCATTAATTTTTTATTTAGATAGATTAAACTTAGTGTGGCTAAAATTTTCACTGGTGAGAGGAAGAAATACATGATATTGATCTATAGATATATTTTGCTGACTTAACATGACTGCAAATAATTTATTTTTAAATAAAGAAAAAATACTTTTTATCCTGCATGCTTTATAGAACATGGTATAAAACTGGTTAATACAAAATTTCAATATTTGGGATTGTTGCGTTAAAAGTTCATTACTTATTAGTTATTACTTTATTAGGATTAATAATATAGTGAAGTATTTGTGAATAATGAATTCTAGATTGAAATATTGGAAATTTATTAACACATCTGTCATACCTCTCCTTACCAAAACACAACACAAATAGCTATAAATATTATGCCATTTTTATTAAAATAAAAGACATAATATACGTTGTTGAGAAAATAAATGAGTGTTTCTTAGCTAAACAATAAAAGAACTCGTTCATTAATTCGAGGTGTAAGTGTTCTTGAAATAATTTGATTTCTTTGTCAGGTATTTTTTGAGTTATTAATAGGACGAACTTATCTGAAGTGATGTTTGATACGTTTCATGGCAAAAAACGAATGTTTTCTTGAACAGTTAGTTAGATGTGCAGAAAAATATACCTTGAATATAATATGACTAATATGAGAATATACTCTGATTTGGAAGCTTTTTGTTTTATGAAAAATGTTAAAAAAAAAATCGATTAATTATTATTGTTTTTAAAATTATCCTTTGTCAGAAGCAACCATGCATTTATCTAACTTAGACAAGGGCGGACTGGGCCCAATATTGTGCAACTGTGTATTTGTACAGTGAGCCGGTGTTTATTATATCCATTGGGCCGATATAAAATAACCCGACTTGTACCTATTGTATTAAAAGTATTATAGACAAATATTATTTGTAAGTATTCTTATAACTTATAAGTAATATTAATTATTACATTAGAACCAATTTTATACAGGTTTGATTTCCTGCGTATTACACTATTACGTAATACACTAGTCATTATATTATATATATATTTATAATATATTAATTATATTGCGATTTTATCAGCGATCGATAGCCACCAGAGAATACCTGGAAACATTACTAAAATAGTTCTTACAATATTGAGCCTATAATAGTTATGATACTACAATAATATGATAGTATAAATGCACGATACGAATCATTGCTTTGTTATTCCGCAATTCTGGTTTCTGCCGTAGTGTCGTCTACTCTTACCTAACATCGTGTACCTATGAAATAATTTGTTTATTCAGTGTTTATACAGCTGTTATTTAATACTTAAATAAATACATACCTAATACATTATGGAAAAAAATCGAGGGTTGGAGCTGAAAAGTTTCGTTTAAAGAAAACTAGTAAATTTTCTGGCTATTGCCAATGATCGAAAACAAAAAAAAATATCATTTGGATCGGTCGCTAAATGCATGTCTAACAAAATATTTGTTGGTAAGTATGAAGAATTTAGTAAACTATAATTATTTCAATCTACTAATTCATTAATTACCTATATATTACATCATATATTTTATTATTTAATTGCAGATTGAAATAAAATCTAGTAATCAATAAATAATATTACTTATTTTAAATATAATATTTTTGTTATAATATTACATGTCAACATTATTCGTTAATAAATAGTTAATTTTTGAATTTGTTTACTAGGTAATTATTATACATTTATACTTCAGAGTACAGATGTATTTTATGTATAAACTAAATATGATTTGTTAGTTTGTTGCAAGTATTTTCATTTATTTATATAAACAATGTTTATATTCATAAATCATATTATTAAACAGTGATTAAAAAAAAAAAAAAAAATTTAATTAAATTTATGTATAATATTTTATTAATAATTTAAAATAAATACTTACTCCTATTATAAATTATTTTTGAGTATATCTACATTAGTAAAAATTTTAATTTTAATTTTACAATATATGTATATTACATTTTAAGGAGAATCAAACTTAAATCATTGTGTATTCAAAAATATAAATATATTTTATTTAATTGATAATTCGAAAATTAAAAAAAAAAAATGAATTGGTAAAATGCTTTTGTATGCTAGGTGTGATTATACAATAAGGTAGGAATGGATTGGATCTTAGTCCGCCTCAGAATTTAAATCATTTTATTAGTCAAGTATTACATGACATAATTCCAGTTTTAATATTTGTAGGGAATGTATATCTTTATAGACAATGTACCTTTGAGAAATTTTTGTTTTCAGACATTAATTTACAGAAACATAAAATCAATTATGATCAGATTCTTTCACCTATTCTTGTAAACTCTGTTTGTTTTATCAGATTTGGAGTATTATTTTCAGATTCATCATACATTACCCTGAACCAATTATAATACTTTGTATTTAGTTTTAAATACTTGGAGATATTTAAATTGATCTACCAAAATTTCCTCATCTTTTTTTAATTTTATATCCAAGCTATACACATTTTCTTGAATTAAATCTTTATATATTTTTTTTAAAATTCAAAAATTTGTAATAGAATAAATAACAGTAGGTATAGTTAAGTTATACAAAAAATGTCTAGTTCAGTATTATATAATAATAATATTAGTAACAAATGGTAGGTTTTAATAGATTTTTGTTTAATTTGTATAATATGCTGTCTAGAGCTAATAAAATCATAAAAATAATAAAACTTAATATAATGTTACAATCTAAAAAACAATAAAGCCAAAAGCTGATCCACTTACCACGGTGATAGGTTTACAGTGTAAATTATTTACTTACATCTACACTTATAAATTAATAATGACAAATTAAATCAAAAAACACCTAGGAACTCAGTCGTGAGATGGACAACCAAAAGGCTATGTTAAAATTTAAATGATTTTATTTTTGATTTTTTTTGTGTTTAAGAGGACGCCGCACCCGCGTTTGTTGTCTCTGTCTTACATACATACAACATAGCAAATTTTGGTTCTACAGAATCCATTTTATGTTGTTAGCTTTAATATTAGAGTAAATTTACTTATTATCAAACTTAAATGTAAGAATTTTATCTAGACAATGACATAGGTTTTAATTAATATTATATTAATTATAAAAATAAAAATAATTTTAAAGTGAGTTATGAGCATTTTAAAGTTTTAATATATTATATATCTATAACTCAGCTTTAAATTAAAATATCATTAAAATCTTATAAAATTGCCTAGATAAAATTCTTACCCTTAAGTTTGATAATAGGTAAATTTACTCTAATGTTAAATCTAACAACATAAAATGGATTCTGCTGAACGAAAATTTGCCATGTTGTATGTATGTAAGACAGTGATAACATATGCGGGTGCGGCGTCCTTTTAATATTACTCTTATTTTCTTTGATTGAAATCGGTAGATAACTGAAAGTGAAAGAATTTCAACATATCCAATCTTAATTAATTTATTTGCATAATGTATATCGTTATGATCACCGAATTGAACACAGGTACGTTTTTTAGAAGTGTTACATTTAGGTCTTTACGTCTTTATCCTATAAACCACGATTATTCCTATACTCGTGTTGGAATTCTATGCAATAATATTAATGTGTACTGCTGGCGTTGACAATATATAAAAGTGTAAGGTAATAGTGCAATAGTCGATAGTCGGCCCGATTTTAATCCGTTGAATATGATGGGTGTTTATAAGTGCGCAATTTTTGAAATGCGTAGGATTTTTTTTTTTTTTTTGAAAGTTGTCAACCCTATTTTAATTATTTTTGTCATCTATTATCACTCCGATTAGAAATTAATTAGTTTTCATTAAACTTAATTGTCATGGAGCGATTTAGTTACCATATCTGTTTATATTCTTACTGAAAACTATTACAAAAACGGTGAGTGCTCAGCTGTGACTGTAAACTTCGCATGACTTGGACGTGTGGATGCTCCTACTACATCAATAGTCCTGAGATTAGTACGGAAATTTGAACAAACGGGTTAAGTTGAAACATAAAAAGTCCAGGTCGAAACTGTAAAATTTGTACATAGCCAAACGTTGCGGTAGTGCAAGAGAGTGCGAATGTGTCCTGGAAATGATAGTCTGCAGAGATGGCGGATGTAGACATAATATGGTAAATATAATTTTTAAACATTAAATCGAAATATATTTTAAGTGTAATAAAATAAAAAGTTTGTACCTAATTATTTATGAATTTCGCTGATTTATTGAATGTTAAAAAATTGTGCATTTTATGTAACATCCTATATTATATTTGATCGAAATTATATTATATTATTAACAAAACATAAATTTGAGAAATTGTAGTGCACTGAAAAATTACCACTGCCTCAATAGAATTAAAATGTTGTAATAAGTAATGTTTAAGGTTTATATATTTTGAAATTTTGTTCTTAAGTGAAAGTGGAACTATAAAACCATTTACAATAACGAATATGTTTGTAATTTGTTTATTTCATTGCATAATGCATAGTAAATTATAAATATTTATTTAAAAATAAATTGTCTAAAAAAGATATAAAAATAATTAGATTTTAGAGTTTTAGAGGATTGATGAATGTACAACAATTAATTTTACAATTATGTGTTTTCAAAAAAAAAAAAATTATGTCTGTAATTCTTAATTTTTTTGGGCTTTAAAAATGTATTAATTTTATACTTTTAGGAAAGTTTTTGATAGAATATTGGATCTAGTTGGTACGTTGAGGCTCTGCTGATTAAAAATAAAAATTTCAAGTAACTTTAAAATAATTTTAGAAAAATTAAGTTAAAATAGTAATTTTTACGTAATTTGGCCTTTGATAGAATATTTAAAAAATTTTTTTTTTTGGACTGCATAGAAATTACGGAAAATATTTAAGCTATTATCATAACAAAATACTTGCGAAACGGATTAATTTAGTATATCAGTGATGTACAAATTTCAGACTTAATAGTATTTTCCTTAATCACTTTTTCAGGGATTAAAAGCACGGCAAGTCGGAAAAAATTCCAAGGGGACTAACATCTCTATATGGTTTTAAACGTTCCATATAACATTTTATGTATAATATCTAAATCATATTGTGTATGATTTAATGATATTATGTAAAATTGATCTTTTTATTTTCATAAATATTGGATATATAGGTGTGAATGTGTGATTTTTTTAAGCATGCTTACCTCACCATGCGAAGAATTTGAATTTTTTTTATACTAATTATAGCATTAAAAACTTAATAGAATTTATATTTAAAATTTGCTAAGAACAATTTTATTCATGTTCTTTTTTGCATTTTATTAGATAATAATTTTATTATAACTTTTTCGATCAAAATGTATACTATGTATACCAATAATTAATGGCATATCTAGGGGGTTGTAATCCCCCCCCCCCCCCATCAACGTAAATTATTAAAAAAACTACATAATATTTAAATTCTCTAATTATTATTAATATCAAATAAATACAAATAAAATACAATGAGTAATTTAAAAAAATAAAAATAAATATTCAACTTCTATCATTGACTATTATTTTTATTACATAAAATTATTTTCTAATTAAATTTATTCTTTGTTAACGATGTTTTGGTTTAGATTAAATTGAACATATTGAATTACGACGTTTATCTGTCATCATTATACATCTAAATATAAATCTTAGACCTATAATGTATAGTTTTCAATAATCTGTAAACAATAGGTACACACTACTACTAATCTACTTTACATAATACAAATAATATAGGTGGGCTACACTACTGACATTATTGATAAATTATTAAATACGTATAATTACAATATATTGTTATAATTACAGTTAAAAAACTTAAATTATTATTTGTACTAAATTAAAAATTACACATATTATGATTGATTTTATTCCTTTTTAATAACCGGTTCTTCTTTAATGTTTGTTTCGTTGATGGTTGTAGTCTGATTGATAGACATTGGTTCATTAGAATTCCAACTATTTGTTATTGGTAATATAGGTTTTTCATCACGGATATTTTTATCATCAAAATTATCTGAATTCATAGGAATAATGGTATTTTTTAAATATTCATCGTCAGATTCGCTCCCATTGCTTTCATTTTCTTTCTTCGGTTCTATACATGGTTCCCATTCACCATTAGCATATAATGCTATTTCAAAGCATTTTTCAGGAAGAGTTGAATTATTGATAATATCCAAAAGGAATGAATCTATCACCAATTCATCAACTAAAATGGGAATCATACAAATCGGGCATGTCCATGTTTGTTTTATCTTATTCATTGCAATGAATGAATGCAGATCAAAACATTGTAAATGACTACATTTTAAAGATTTTGTTGGTAATTTCATTCTTAATTTGGTTATTGGACAGAATAAAATGAACTTATAGGACCCCGAATCCAAAATTTCTGAATCTGAATTTTTCAACAGTTCTATTGCCTTAGCTTTTGTATTTAATTTAACAGAACATAGTTTATTGTTAAATTGTATGCGTTTCACCAAATCTTCAATCGTGATGATTTCCACAATATCTACTATCATGTAATATGGGGTTTCACATGATGGCCACAATATTACGATTTTATTTCTATCGTCTAAAGATTTGCAATCATAATTTATAGGGCTCTTTTGGGCTGAGATTGGTGTGAGCGTATTAATACGTAGTTGTACTGGTCCCGGTAATCCATCTGACAAATATTTCTTCCCTGGCTTCTCTTCTCCAAATCGGATCTGCAATCGTAGATCTTTTATATTACTGTTTATTATTGATCGAATTATTTCTGGCAATTCAAATTCAAAATCAAATGGAGTGTATACTGAAAACAGAATAAAACATTTCATATGAAAATTTCATTATCCATTATTTTATATATTTTTATTAGATTTATACCTTGTGATTGTCCACCTTCGGGTTCAACTTTTGGGATACAATAAATAGCCATTGGCAGAACAATTTTATGTACATTTCTGTAAAATGGTAGAGGTTTGAATTCTACTTCATATACTGGTTTGGGAACTGTATTCATATAAAAGACTTTGACATCTTTGCGGCTTGGTCCTTGTATAGCCATTTTGGAATGCTCACTGTTCTAATCTAAAAAATATTAATTATATATTACTTAATTTTTTAAATTATTATTTTTGTAAATTTAATTTTACAAAATAAATTAAAAAATATCTGAGTATGTTATATTGTTGAATGTCAAATGGAAAACACTAGGAAGTATTATCAGGTCTTCGAGTAATTAAACATTTTATTTATCTTCATTTTCCAGTCACATATATTTTAAGTATATTTTTATTCATATGATGTGGTACAATAGTACCTAGATCAGCGTTTCTTAAACTTTTTTATCAGTGGAACAATTTTTGTTGTCCACTTTTGTCGTAGAACTTTATTTTTTTTTAGTTTTTAAATTTTTTTTAGGGCTATTTTCAATAAAAATCATAATTATTTCATATAATAAAAAGGTATTTAATTAAAAAAAATATGTTAATATAAAAATAAAAATAATATTAATACTTAAATTACTTTAATTGTTTAATTAGACTAAATTTTAATTTTAATGAAATTAGTGAAAACGCTTTTTATTATAACAAATATTCTTATTAATATTAGGATTTATTTATGAAAATTGTACACACATTTATTTTTTTCTTCCACTATCCGCTACTAATCTTTAGTTAGATATTTTAAAGTAATTTTCTTGAAAATTTTGAAAAAAAATTACATAAGCTCCGTGGAACCCTTGGGTTCACTATAAAACAGTTTAAAAACGCTGACCTACTGACCTAGGTAATTTCTTTAAAGATTAATATAAAGTTTAAAGTTTTATAATTTTGATTACCTAATTTATTATAAATATAATATCTATCAATATAACAAATCTATATTGTGTATGAAATTTCGAAAAAAAACCGTTTTAGATCGGTTTTTATTATTGATGACTATAAGTTCCATCATTGAAATTGAAATACTTTACAATTATAAATATTTATTATTTAATCTACAAATAACTATGTAGATAATCTTTTATGTCATAAAAGTGTTAAAATTAAATAATAATTTTAAAAAAAGAACAAAAATATCATGGTATTCAATATAACTGGAAATAATTCATAAATTATAATTTTTATAATAAAACTAATTGCTTTGCCTAGAATCTAAAATATGTGCTACAATTTAATAATTTTATTTCTTAACAATATGAGATGTAATTTTCTCAAAATTCAAAAATATAACTTTAGAATATTGATTCAAAACTTTTTTATTTAAAAGAATAGGAAATAGAACATTATATTTAAATTTGAAACTATAGGTCATCTAAATTCTGAATATATAGGTATACGTATAATACGTAAATATAAACATTTCATCATAAAATTATTACGGAAGTCTTTTGCAAATTAATAAAATGTATTAATAATCATTATATTTATGTATATATAATATTATATGATAAAAAAAAAAAAATTTTAAGTTAAAAGCACCTACTATAAACTATAATATATTTAAGTATTATTTTTTCTCATGAAATCAAAAAAATTACCAAGCAATAAGTGTTATGTAATTCAAATTTGTACATTATCAATGTAAATTGTATTTAAGATATTATTGGTATTTAGCTATTTTAATAATATATATATTTAACATACGATAATATTGTTGTAAACTTAAGAATTAATAATAATAATATAATACCTTACTGTAAATACCGTTAAAACAGAGTGAATAGGTTCATACAAATAATAGATAATATGTTAAAATTAATTTATATCATTGCATATAGACTATATAGTTAAGTCCCAAGAAGTAATATTATTGAATTATAAAAAAAATTAGTTAATATCGTTATTCGTCATTTGTAATTTTAATATTTAAAAAAATATTAAATTTTCAAATTTTAGCTATAAAAATTGATGGTTTTATAAATTATTTACTATAAAATATTTTTAGTTTGTAAATTTTATTGATATTGAAGAATTTTTTAAGATCTAAACTTATATAAAAGAAATTAAAAAAACATTAAAAAATGACCTAAAAAATATATGGAAATATAACTTAAAAATGACAAAAAAATGACCTAAAAAATTATAAATAAACTAGTAAAAATACATTAAAAAAAAAAAGAATAGTAATAATAATAAAAATACTTGAAATCATTAAATTGTACTATTGCATATTTTATATTGTCAAAAGTAAAAATGACAGCTAGCAGTTATTGCCTTATTTTATCCAATCTTTATCTTTACTTAACCTGTATATAACTTGTGTAAAATATTTTTTTATTTTATAAAATATAAATTTTATGTAGGTACTAATATACAGTCTTTGTAAAACAAAAACTATGCATGTAAGATATTAATTGACAAAATTTAATTATAAATACAAGAATTTGAACTAAAAGGTAAATAAAACCTTAAATTGACCAAAAAATGACTTAAAAAAGAAATTATGACTTAAAAATGATTTAAAAAAAAAAGCTAAAAAATGAAAAAAAAAATGTAAAATAAAAATTAGTTATTTAAATTCACATGTTTATAAAATACGTTTGTGGCCAGGAGAGCATTGTCTATTAAGTTCCAAAAAAAAAAAAAAAAAATGCAAAATGCGTCAACTTCCGAACCCTAATAATCATACAAATATAAGAACAAATTATGTGGGATCTTTTAACAAAAAAATTGTCCAGGCTGATAATTTTTATCATTATTTATAAAAAAAATAAATATCATTTTTTTAAAATTTCTTATGTTTATATATAGCTAAAAAAGCATCAAGATATTTTGAAAATTATATTATGTATAAAAAATTATAATAAGATTATAAATATTTCACGATTAGTGAAAATTTTAGGTATTTGTGGTTATACCTTTATTAATTTACAACAAAAACAAAAAATCGTTTGAAAAGAAATAATTATTTTAGTAAAGTGAATACCGTATTCAATTTCATAAAAATTTCAACTTTAAATGGTTATAAAAAACTAATTTAGCTTTCCGGTAGAATTGTTACTTTTTATGTAGGTTGATAAACTTATACAGAACCTTGTATTGAATTTTCAAATCTCAAGTGTAAATACAAAATTTTTTTTGAATTAATTTATATCCAATACAGATGTAAAATGTTGTCGAAATTAAACCTATATAAAAAATATTGTGATTTTAGATTTTTGATATATTTATAAAAAGAAATATGTATTAACAATATTTAGAAGCTTTGTATTAAATTTTTAAATATTTCTAATTATCTAATAGTTTTTAATGTACATTTATAGAAAAATACTAAAAAAAAAATTTAATATTGATTGAAAAGAGTAGAAATATTTTGAAAATTTTATCTTGAAAAAATATGATAGAATTAATTGGTTAAAACTACATGTATTTACGGTAGATGGTTTTTGAGTTACACCAAAAAAATAAAATTGATTTTGTTGAAAATTAGATGTGTGTAAATATTCCTGTTCTTCTTTAATCTTTTGTCTATTTTCCTGAATATTTTGATAATATTAGGAATTTTTAATTGTTGATACAAACTAGATTTTATTTTCTACCAAAACTCATTCTCAAAGTTGAAAATTGAAGCATTTTATCAATTAATTTTTGGTTATACAGACACACAAAAAAACACATACCCCATTATAAAACCAATAAATTCTTTGGTACACTCAGAATTTAAATCATTGAATATTAATATATATTTTAAAAGTTATCAAAGATTAGAAACTAAGTCTTCTCAATTTACCACCTACAGCTTACATCATAACTTACAAGCGATTATCTGTATGGAATAATCATTTAAGTATTAATTTAACAAATTAAATAAATATTATTCAAATCTCATCTACTTAATTTATTATTTGTCCAGTAATATATTTAAAAAAACCATGTTTATACATATTATAAATTCAAAATATTAAAATAGTTAAGAAAAAAATTACTATTAATAAAGCATTACTATAGCTTAAATTAATTTATTATATTAAAAAAAAAATATTAGGCAGGCACATTATATTATAATAGCAATAAAATATGAATGATTGTAAATTCTGTCGGGGTCTTTTAAATCAAGATATTATGGATTCTTTATCATAAAATTTTCGTTGCTCAATTCTTTTCTTTATAATTCTTAAAATAAAAAAAAAATTGCCATAATCTGTTTTTATATTTAATCACAGTTTTATGATTTCAGTCACTTTTAGTAATAATGTTGTTAATTCGATTCTTAAAAATCGCAATTTTGCAAGGAAGGTAACTCGTTAAGTTATAGGCAATTTTGAATTTCCACACATTTCCATAGATAATTATTTATTTCTTGTGGTATCGAATTGTCTCCTAATATTGCCATCAGCAATAAAAAAATAGTAAATACAGCCATTAACGAGTCATGTTTGCAAAAGGCAAAAGTAAATATTTAGATTTTAGAATTATTGTTAAGAGAACACCATGTGTTGTTTTCGTCTTACAAGTACGTAACATAACAAATTTATTCTCCATTAGTTTAAAAATGAGAGTGAATCGACCTATTATGAAACTTGAAGGTAAGAACATTATCTGTGTTCATGTGTTGATTTTTTTTACGATTATTCAATTTTTTAGCAAGTTAGGCGTTCTTATATAATATTGTGTAAATTAAAAATTCTCTAAACTTCTTAAAAACTGAATAATCGTAAAAAACCAACATACGATCACAGATTTAATTTTAATTTATTTTTTATTTTTTTTACCATAAGGTTTCATAATAGGTTGATTCACACTAATTTTTAAACTAACGGAGTTAAACGTGATCTACTGAGCGTAAATTTGCCATGTTACGTACTTGTAAGACGAAGACAACATGTCATGCGGATATGACGTCCTTTTAAATATTGAACTTCAATCGAATATATACGATGATGGTATCGTCATGATGATATTTGAGTAAAATTTTTGATTTTATGATTCACAGTCCACAACGTTAATACAAATGTAACACTACAATCAATAATTGCCGACAGGTGATAATGGGATGAAATATTATTGTTGATATTTAGATGACGGTGTTAATGATACCTAGAATGAATAAGGTCAAAATTTACCACCCAAACAAACGCGTAGGTACTTATTAGTTTAGTACGTATTAGATTTATGGTTTTTTAGATATCGGTGTAGTTTCGTGAATATTGTGATAATAAGGAAATGTCCTCGGAGCTGTTTTTGACGTTTAACCGTCAGTGTTACAATACAATGATTAATGTTTTCTAAGTAGAAAGGAGCACAAAAAATAAATTGAAAATTACGGTAAATGTTAACTGCAGACTGCATTGAATAGAGATTAGCGATCGACCACCATTCGTCACAGTGGTAGCCATTTTGACTGGTAGGCCGCTAGACGGGCGCGTCAAGCACGAAAGATATACGACCAGAACGAGTGGTTTTGTTAATACTAATTATTAGAATAAAATTGTTGAACAAACATATCTATTTAATAATAATCGCAAACAGGTACCTTTGCAAATGACTGAGTGATGATTGCCGATTGGGTGGTGTCTTCAGTAGAGCAGCTGCTGTATTACGGCGTTGTCGACGAAAAAACAGGGAGTAACAAACGATTACGAAGGCGAGTCACAATGCTGGAAAAATAACAGAGTGCAATGATTCTGGACAAATGAACTAATGAAACGACAACAGAGCACTGACAAAGGCGTGATAATTATTGATCTTGTTATACCTGAAGAAAAAGGTGCGGCTAGCGTCGTGACCCCCGGTAGTCGATGATTAGTTAACGTCACTAGAAAAATAGCAGAGTAGTAGTTAGCCGATGGAATGTGTCACGGATCGATGTTCTAATCATAGATAGTATATATTTAACTAATTATTTTTTAATAATTATGCGCTACGGTTTTTGTTTTGGATTGTGTAGCTGCAGCGATAATATTGATAAACCGGCGGCTTGTTGCGGCAGTGTTGCATCCGTAGTGGCGATAAATTATAGTAGGTATATAAGCAATAACAACAACAACAACAACAATAACAACAAAAATTCAATAATTACTTCGGATATAGGTAATATGGTTGCCAGACTAAGATTCCAATCACAGTTATTGTAGGTAATATACTCAATGACTCAATGTTTCAATATTAAAATATATTGATTGAAATTAATTGCTGTTAACAGCTGGAAATTCAAGCACTAATGCTTGTACATGATAGTGACAATACTGCGTAACTTACTTCTCAAGTATATTGCGTTTAGTTTAATTTTGTGGTGGGGACAATCGACTAATTTCGATTATCGAGAGTTTTACTTGAAAAAACCTCTCCGTCAGTTTGGTAGTATTTCATTATTTATTATACTCAGTTGCTTGATACTCAGCACAATTCACATTATTCAATACTCGGTAGACAATTGGCTCTTAAATTAAATATATGATTATTAAAATGTATCATAAGTTATTTTAAAATCATGATTTATTAAAAAAAAGATGATGTACTTGATGAATGATTATGAATTATTGAATTGCAAATACTTCAAAAGTATGAGCGAGTAGGGCGAAAAAAGTAATCGAATAGGATAGGTAAGATAAGTTATTAATCTTATTAGTTATTATTAATTTTTATTCGATTGTTTTATGTTTTATAGTTTAGACATCAATCGATTTAAACTTGAGAGAATTATTTGTTGAATAATTTTTCACTCGATTATTTCAGCTGTTGCAATATCGAGATAATCATTAGATAGTTTTCAAAACATCGAAATAATCGATTAAACTAACAATCGAGTATTTCGAGAAATTTTTCTCGATTATTCCCATCTTTAGTTTATTGTTAATTTCACACGAACGCGCTAGTGCTGAAATCTCTAGCTGTTTAGTAAATAGTATCATTTACGATTATTTAGGTATAATATAATCGCGTTATAGATTCATTTCCGTAGTTATTAGATCATGATTTGTTGGGATATGGGATACTCTCTTTTAGAGTATAATAGATCTATAATTGGGTAACATCACTATTTTAAATTTTAATAATGATTAACGACCACGGACTTAGATATAATGATCTGGAAATGAATTGGTGGGCGGGTGACGGGAGCCGAATCGCTTAAGGTTTAGGTAGTCTAACGCGTAATATATCAGCTATTATTATGTTTCGTGATTTGGCTCTCGTTTCCAGTCCAGGTTAGGCGGTGACGGACTAAACAATGGATCAAGCGTTCACTATGTTTGTTAATGTTTACTTCACCAATCAGCAAACAGATTGTTCGAATATTTTTCTGTCATCAAACGTTTCCAACGTTTACATTATCGAATTTTACCATTATTGAAGTGTTTCAATTGTTCGATCAAGCTTTGCATACTGTGTCAATCTGCGAGGTTTCTCGTGTTACTGTTATGTACCTGATATCAGAACGCGTTCATTATTTAAGAATTTAAGATATAATATTGATTTAATTACAAAAAAAAAAACTTTTAATTTTTACAATTAAATATAACTAAAAAACAATTTCTTAAAAGTATATTTCCCAACAGATTTATATAACATGTCATTAAATAAAAAAAAAATAAATAATAAATATTAAATCTGTATTTATTATTTTGATTAGCTACTTTTGGATATTTTTATGTCGTGCGCGGTCGATATAGGTAAACCGGTTTTGACCTTGTCGCCGTACTGCTGTATTAGGTGGTGGTATGAACATGAGTACCTATCAATAATTACATTTTTTTTTTAGTTCTTACTGAGAAATATTCTTTAGTACAATCGCACATAATGCACCTTATTCTGAGTCCTACAGGAAAAATAATTATAAAAAGTTGTAGAGAATTCTGTTAAGTATCGTTCAAACTTTATTATTGATATCTAAATTTTTATTGTTAAAGCTATTTGGCTAATTATGAATAGCATAAAAAATTAGATTTTGTACGGTTCTTGATAATATTTTCCTCTACGTTTTTTTTTATAAAATGTACTATAAATCCTTCAGTAAACCGTATTATCGGAAATACAAATGTTTGCTTTTAATATTTAATTATTTTCGTAGTTTAAACACGGCTAACTAGCTTACTAGCTGTTGTATGTTTTATATTACTTTACTATCTTATATGAATGGAGCATATTAAGATGTCGATTGAAAGAGTCGTACGTATTAAAAGTATGAATATATTATGATACCTATTAACATATCGTTTGTGCACTTTATTTTACTTCATGTTTTCTCTATAATGCTCTCACTACATGTTCAACACGTAACATTGTAACCCAATATCAGGTGGCCTTGACCCATTTGTTTCCACCTCCCGGAACAGTTACCGTTGACCGACGACCGTCCGTTCAGTGCTGCCGCTCGCACGAGCGTACAAAATAGCGATGAAAGGGAATAGGGATAGGGCACTAACCGGCGTCACTACGTCAACCGCTTGCCGAGTAGCTACCATTTTACAGACCGTCGAGTAGCTACCATTTTACAGACCACCGACCGTCGTTATCTATCGAGTTGTCGTTCGTTGTCAGCAGGCAGCTGCTTTTATTGTCCGCCTCGGGCGTCTCATCGATACCCGATGTCCACGGCTGGACCGTAGTGGCGCACTCTATCGCGTAGTAACCACGATAACAAAATATAATCTTTTGCCATATGTATAGTTAAGAAGACGTCGCACCCGTATGCGTTGTCTCCGTCTTACACACGTACAATACAGTAAATTTTCGTTCTCCAGTTTACATGGTGTGTTTTTATTTTTGATTTCAGAGTAAATTGACCTATTATCAAATTTTTTGTCAAGAACATTTTCTGTGTTCTCTCGTTGGTTTTTCATGATATTTTAATTTTTAAGTGAGCTATGATCATTTTAAAGTATTTATATGTTTCATACTCATAACTCATTTAAAAGTTAAAATATCGTAAAATACCAATGAGAAAACACAGATAATGTTCTTAACTAAAAGTCTGATAATAGGTCAATTCACTATAATATCAAAACTAAAAGCACACTATTGAAACTAGTGAACGAAAATTTATCATGTCGTACACGTGTAAGACGGAGAAAACACATGCGGTTGCGACGTCTTCTTAATGTGTAAAGGAGTATTCACAGGCATCGATATGTTTAAAAACTAGATAGCCGACTGTGTCCTTATCAGTGATGTTTGGTAGTCACAAATTATTGTTAATACACATGTATTATATTATTATTATACGAGTATATACCTAGAACTTGGGCGATGCTTACTCATCGTTCGAATGATAAAAATCAACAAATACGGCTGATCAAATTTTTTTCTCTAGTAGCCGCATACGGACGTCGTCGTCTTATTCGTATTTAGGTACAATTTATTTGTTTAAAATCCTTCCTTTGACTAATTCGTGTTTACATTACTATCCGTGTACTTTTATTAAACTCATAGGTAATTATTAAATAATTATATTTGTGTTCAAATAATAAGTAAGTAAAAGATTCAATACTATTAGTTAATAAAATTTTAGTTACAATTTTAACTTGTTAAATAGTCATGGTTTATTATATTGTATTATATTATGTTCGTTGCCAGTCAATATTACCTATCCAAAGTTTATTTCATAGTGACATGTTTATTATAATATTTATATAATATTAGGATAGTATAAAAATAATAAGAATTTTATTAAATTTCTCAAGTGACAAATGGCAATAGGAATCATAATTCTATAAGTTGTTTGTTGTATAGAGTATCGCCTATTTAGTTATAATACATATTTATTAAAATGATCGTATTAATTATTCTTTTCTGAATTATAGGTAATTCATCTTATGACCCACTAAAAACTGTTAAAAGGCATATTATCGGCGAATAAGACATGGATACTATTTTTTCATTACTATAAGTAATAATGGTAATAAAGCAACAATCATTCATAGATATATAGATAGGTATTTAAATAAATGTATAAAATTATAGACTATGCATATTGCATCTAACTTTGATCAATATTAGGTATATATTGATCATAAAGACTACTATCTAGTTGTTATATTATATAATTATAGGTAAATCTTTAAAATATTCGTGTGCTTGTATTATCTATAGGAATGAATCTCGATTTAAGGACATCAGTTGTGTGCGTATGCATTAAAAGCCCCCCTCACTTACATATACACAATAGTAATACCTAAGGAAACACGTAATCTTTTAATTACAAATATTACTATAATGTTTTTTAATAATTATTTGCTCGATATCAGGCAGTTATAATTCATATTTAAAAAGCGTAGGACATAATAACTCGCTATCTACTCGATACACAGTTTAAAATTTATATTATTATTATTATTATTTCGGAACTCACGTATTATTAACATTGTGCATTGAATAAAATTGTTTAAAATTTTAATTAAAATAAATGAATACCAATATATTCAAAATAAATGAAAAATAATTTATTAACGTAATCTGCCTTGAGAAGAGAAGGTACAAATAAAGAAGAGTTAAAAGAGTTCGAAAATATTACGGGTACCGCCTGATTGTAAACGTGCATGCCTATGTAAATATGTTAGTTCACTATTTTATTCTGGGGTGGATTTCACAATAGGTAAAGGAAGCAGCTGCCTAGGATGGCAAAAATAAAATTAGGGAACGGGAAATTTGAAATGTCAATTTCTAAGATAAAATGTTTAAGTTAAGAATTATTAAATAAAAATATTTATTATATATCTTTTTTATATTTCTGTTATAAATTTTTTTTCTAAATAGTGGTTTTAATTTTGTTTTGTTTGTCGATGATTTATAAAAATTATCATTGTAGATTTTCATTAAAATTTGGTGAATATCCATTGTAATTTTTCTAAAGTATGCTAAATAACTAAAAACAAGAAAAAATAGTCTAAAAATTCAACTGAATTTAGGTACTATAATTTAATATTTATTTATAATATTTTGGAAGGGGTGTTATAACTTGTTTATCTATAACAGGAATGGCATATTTTTAGTGTAAAAGAGTTAAATTCGCCTTTAATTTTCTTTGTACTACATTTTAAGCGTTAACTATCTTAAAAATTATAGTTCAGTGTAGACCAACAATTATTGGTCTAATGTTTCATTTAACCCGGTAATAATAATAAAAGTATTAATCTTCAACAAACTAATGTTTAATGTCGTGTATCTACTAGCTACCTGTGTTAGAATCTTTTTCTCTACAGCTATTGTTGTGACTAATGGTGATGAACAATTCGGTTAAATCTTGTTTCGCCTTAACTATTATTATTATTTATTACTATTTAAACAATAATTATACAAATTTATTACTTAATTATTTCGATATTATTTTATTTTATTATTATTCAGTTATTGATAGTTGAAATATGTACAATGTAGATATAAATAATGTGGAATAACTAACTATATTATCTGCATCTTAGAATAAATACTATTAAGTATTTATAATAATAATAATAATAATTATCATTATTATTATTTTAATACAAACTTAAATTTTTGTTTGATACGAAGTTTCTGCATCTAGAATCTAGACGATATTTTAGTTATACATTCTCAATACTGACTTAATGCAATTCCATCCTTATGATTGACTACTGTATATTATAGTAATCGACTATTTATAAATTTAAAAAGTTAAGTTTAAAAATTGACAATGAATAACTTAAAACGTGTCAGTACATTATTGCTATTTATAACATTTTTATGATAATTAATATATTTTTTTCATTATATGTATACCTAGAATACATTTTTATGACACTCAGTCAGGTAATTTGACTACAGTAATGGCAGGTAAAAAGTGCTAGTCAAAAATGACATCATCGGGGTTCCAAAGTTCCATTTAAAATTCAAAAATTAAGAGGTATTCCCGCAAATTATTTGGATTATGTGTGGTCATTGGCCGATCATACGTATAGCATTAAAATAAAATACAATGTAATTTTTTCAAAGCATATCAAAAACATTTTTTGACTTTAATCGTATTATTGAATTACAAAACATACCAAAAATTAACATTATTTTTACCTAGCATACCCCCCTCCTAATATCATATTGCTGTAAGACCACACCTACCTATATTATTGTATTTTTCAAAGATAGTCTTATATATCGGATTATATACTTAAGTCATTATAAGTTATAATATTACAGGGTTGTCTATATTTTTGATTAGGATAAAAGAATGCGGCGAATGATAAACTTTTGAAATTATTTTAATTTAAGTAGGTAAAATTTACATAATGTACCTATAATCAGCTGTATAGCTAAATTATTATTATTTTAAGTCTTTTTAAAATTTCATTTAAAATCATAAGTTAATTTTTTATTGTTTATACAAAATTATTGATTATATAATTGTGTTAATTATAAAAAAATCAAGTTATTTTATACTTATACTGTATACTATTTAGATTTTATTAAAAAAAAATGACACGTTATGTTGCAGGAAAGCGGTAAACGTCACTCATATATGCAAGGTCTAATAAAAATAGATACAAAAGTTAAGTTAAATTTTACCTATTTAAAGCGCCAAATTTCGATTAAAATTTACGCACAATTACAAAAAACTTGTCCAGTACTCCTTGTACCCTATACTAATGGTTACATTTTAATGAAGTATGTACTAAGATGGCTAATTTCAGTCATGAGTGGTTAGTTAATCTTTATATGTGGAGAGTACTTAAATTATTAATATTAATCGTGTTTGTTGACACAACTAATAACCGTTAATACGCTTCAAAAAAATAATCCTAAAATATTAATATAGTTAAAATAATAAAATATAGTTATTTTTATTGGTTACGTTTTAAAAACTAGAGAATGTTTGAATTATTAAATTATTATTTTCAAATTTTCAAAATTATATTTAAGGGTAAACAGGCGCGTACACAAAAAAATATTTTGGGGGGGGGTTTTGGTTTTAAATTGTTATTCTTATATAATCTAACCTAACGTATAGCCTAACATGAAGTTTACACAATTTCAATTATAGTACTATTTATTTATCATAAAATTCGTAATTATTAAAAAAAAAAATCAAATAATATTTAGAAACATGTATTTTTCATTTTTTATAATATAAAATCTTTTTTTCGAGGTAGTCTTGCAAATCTGTTAATGACTTCGTCAATATCAATGTCATAATTTCTCTAAATATTCATGAGCGATAATTCTGTTAGTCGGTCTTGTCCAATATTATTTCTTAAATAGGTTTTCAGTCTCCGCAATGTTGAAAATGAATGCTCTGCAGTAACAGTTGTTACAGGCAAAGTAGCTAATATTGTTAAAAGGCACTTTATATTTGGATAGAAATCACTAGACATTTGACTTAGGGTAGTTAATAAACATTTTGGGCGATCATCATCAGATACATTTTGCCACTGTGTTTGCCAGATTTTAATTTCAGTATCAAACGTATCGAAATTAGGTAATAATGGTTTGTAAAACAATGCACATTCCGTAAATTTGTTTAAATATGTAGTATTTTGAGTTATGTACTTAGGAATTAATGATTGTATAGTGGACATTACACGATGATGTTTAGAAAATCTTTCTTCTAGTTGAAGAATAAAATGATCTAATAAAGGCAAAAAAATAGTCCGTTTATAGTATTGTTCTGGTGAATCAGCTGGTGTGTTATCTCGACAAGTTTGCCGACCTACTGTTCTGGACAATGAAATAGACATAATATCACCGGCAAGCATTACTTTTTCGCAATCAGAAAAAAATATTTTTAAAACTCTCATCTGAGTTACTTCTCTTTTCAATTAAAATTGTACGCACGTCATCAACTCTTTCATAACAATAAGATAAATCTATATTGACTTTTTGTAATGCTATGCACAGAGGTAAGGTTAGAGAAAATATGTTTTCAATTACGAATAAAGAAATTACAAAATTCGAAGCGCTAATGGCATTAGATAATTGAAATGCAGTTTTTGATGTTTCAATATTAGAACTACTCTCCAATTGTTTTAAAGCATGATAAATACTCAAATACAACTCTTTGAAACGAGTTATACTCTCGTGACGTTCAATCCATCGAGTTTCGCACATTCGTATTAAAGTTGACTGACGACTATTTGGAACATATTTTTTAATACATTCAATTAAAATATATGATCTCTGTGAAGAAGATCGAAAAAATGTAGCGACAGAGGAAATCGTTCCGATACAATTTCTTATAGCCACAACTTTGCACGAACTACTTATCGCCAAGTTCAGTGAGTGAGCTGCACAATGAACATATAATGCATATGACACCTCACTTGCGATATATTTTTGAACACCTTTGAACTGCCCGCTCATAGCCGCGGCCCCATCATATCCTTGTCCGACAAGATATTGTTTTTCTAAACCAAATTTTTCAATTTGTTGCATTATTGTTTTAGATAAACCCTCACCAGTCAAATTTTTTGCTACCACAAACTCAAGATAGTCTTCTCGAATACAATAGGTTGAGATATCAACATAACGCACACAAATTGACATTTGTTCCAATCGGGAAATATCTTGAGTTTCATCCACTAAAATCGAAAAATACTTTGATGCTTTAATTTTTGATATTATATTTTCTTGAATTAATTCCCCGCATATTTGTATTAATGTATTTTGAATATTAGGACTTGTATAAGAAGTAAATGTAGTCGAATTTTGTAGATGGTTTTTCAATATAGAATCTGTTTGCGCTTTAAATCTTAATAACGATCGAAAATTGCCGTCATTTACTTCAGAATCGTTTTCATACATGTGACCCATGTCGCGATGGCCCCTCAAAGCGATGTTTTGGCGACCACATAATATTATTGTTTCTATAATAGAAAAAAGTATAGTTCGGTTTTCTAACACTTGTTTTATACGTGAAGAATCAATTTCATTTACGATAGATTTTTTTTTATTTTCCATTATTTTTATAAAATCGTTGGCCCGTATAGTGGATAATTTATGATATTCGCTTTTTGAATGTTGGTTAAAACGTTCAATTGCGTCTTTCCATTTTGTAAAAGGTACTTTAATTAGAGCTCCTAATTTTCGATGTGAACCTTTACCAGCAAAATCATTCGAACACAATACGCAAATTTTACATAATGCACCTTCTACATGTTTGGAATAAACTAACCACGCATAGCGCCTAAACCAATCAGTTTGAAATTTTAAACGTCGGTTTTGAGAAATAGGAAACTCATAATTATTAGGTGGAATCCATGGGTGCTTTAATAATTTATACTTTTTAGCGTCATCAATTGCATTGTTATTTAAATAAAAACCTATGTCTTGATTGTTATTATCGAATAATTCGTCTGATGAAGAAACTAACCTTTTGTTTTCTGTGGTATTTACAGTTGTATTGCTGTCTGGTGCAGTTATTAAATCTTTTTTTAATTTTTTGACACCAAAGTTTAATAATGTTGATTGATTAGAATTATTCCTTTTCATTTTTATTAAGTTTTACTATGCATTCAAACTTACACTTAATCTTACGATCGCCAAATACACGTATAAAATGTTTAAACTCTAAAGACAAAATGATTGACGAGTGACACGTGTCAAACATATTATACTAAATTGACAAAAGACATTTCAGATATTATATTATCGTTATCGCATCGGCAATTCCGTAAAACTTCGTTCATTGTTGCTATTGTAATAAAAATGATATCGGCTTGCATCAGGGTTTCATATGAAATCTATATTTATTTTGATGTGGTTATGTAGTGGTCCGATTGACGATTGTAGATACTGATCGAGTACAAAACAAGAATGTAATTCATATTACGATGGCAATGAGGGCAATTAAATAAAACTAAACTCATAAATAATAAAACTTGTTTCCTGAAATTTCGGGGGGGGGGGGGGTTGAACCCCTAAAACCCCCCCTTGTGTACGCGCCTGAGGGTAAATTATAATTTTAAAATTAAGAATATGCTATAGACCGATTAATGCATAGTAAACATTTTTATAAATTTCTATATTATTAAATTTTTAAAATAGAACTTTACAATATGTAGTACCTTTATATATTTTCCAGACTTTTTTAAGGTCAATTTTATGCGAAATTCATGCAGCGGGGTCTAACTTCTATTTTATATAATTAACTTATATACCACTTTTGTATAACTAACTGGTTTCCTTATCAGTAAAATGTCGATATAGCTATACTTAAATAGATACTACCTAAATTTAATTAATAATAATTATTAAATAAATTTAAGTGTAATCTTTTTTTTTGCCAAGTTCTGTGAAATTTCTTTAGGTATAATAAAAAAAAACAAGATACGAATTTTTCAGTCATCTAAAATATGCTGTCGAAGGCTGGTGTTTATTGTAGTTTTACAGTCACGCCTTTCGACGGAGACGCAAAAAATATAAAAATCCACAAAAATGTACTACTTTTTGATTACAGTCTCTAGTCACAGAATCTATAACATTCAACTTAATATGTTTAGTTCACAAGAGCGCGCTGTTATATACAGGGTGATACTTTAATAGAAAAATACTCATTATTTCAAAAAATATTTTTTTAAATATTTTTTATTCACATAATTTCTTGTTGAAATTAATCATTTTTTTAAAGCCATTCTATTTTTTTATCGTTATTATATATTTTTTAGGTAATTCACTTTTTTGAATGACAACATACATTCTTAATTTTATGTTCTGAAACAAAATATTTTTTAAGGTATTTCGATGCATAAAAATCGAAATTTGGACGATTAATTTTTAATTAGAGGTACTGGAATAACTCACAAAACGTTGGTTTACTACTTCGCTTACCAAAATATAAATATTTGTAACTCATATACTACTTATTTGATATTAATTTTATTTATCGAAAGTCTCCGAAAAATATTCTACTTTAGTTTTTAAAGTTATACATTTTTGTTGTCATTCAAAAAAATAAAAAAAAATTACAAAAATTTACATAAAAAAATGTAATATTTTTTAAAATGTTTAATTTTAACTAGAAATCATGTAAAAAAATATTTATAAAAACATTAATATATTTTGAAATAATGATGTTTTTCCAATAAATGAATCACAGAGACACAGAGTTAAGTGATTTGGTAACATTATTGCCAAAGAAACAATGTACGTTACGGCGGCTAGTTAAATAGTATCGTTGTTGTGAACAGCGTTACTGTTTGTAGTCGGTTAGATTAAAAACGCATCGTGGTTATTTTAGACGAAACTTGAGGCTGTTATAACAAATATTGAAATATAGATGAAAATCTCTGATTTATATTTATATTGATTTGTATAGAGCTATTAAAATAATACATTTTGTACTAAAAATTATAATATCACCTTTAATTAAGGCCATGTCTTGGGTACAATTTATGTGAAAAATACATCGGATTAATATCAGTTTACATGAACCATTAAACATTAAATGAATCAATAGTGAGCTGATGGTCCCTATGATTTAGTGACCCATTTCATTTTATTAAACCATTAAATTAATTAATTTTTCTATGTAATTAAATATATTATATTTGAATATGTGTCTATTCCTAATATTATTATGCATTAATAATACATTTACATTTAGTTTAGACTAAAGATTAAAGAACACTCAAAAGTACTGGAGCCTGGAGGTAGTGTCCTCACACATCTTAAAATATATGCGTTTATAAAAAATAACAGTGGCGCCTAAATTAGTTTTTAGAGGTATTGTAATAAAGCATACTTACAAAGCAAGTACCCACCCACCTATCCACAATAGGTTAGGGTAGTGATTAGTGGGTATGGGTCATCAAATTAGTTATTTATAGAAATCAAATGCGGATATTACATATATTGTGTTTTAGTGTTTATAACTGACGTCTAACTGATACGGAAATATTAGTTAATACAACTTTATTGTCATAAAGTAATTATAATATTAGTCAATGTATAAGCGTTTATAGATTTATCATAATTCATGCTATGATGACATTAAAACTATTATTATTTTAACTGGCGTGTTTCGTGAATCGTAGCCTTACCACGCCCACCCAACCTTAACTAGTATTGCGATTGCAATACCTGGATTTAGGGATCAGCGTCACTGATAAATAATATGAGAATTTGTTCAAAAATTTAGAAATAAATAAAATAATAAAATAGTTTTATTATCATGGATTTAATTAACCATTATTACTTTGTAAAATACTTAATTAAAAAAACTGAAAAAATTGTTTTTCAAATAATATCAGCATTATTGGTTGTTGGAGTAGGCACAAGATACCGTACCAATACAGGTGATTATACCTTTTTTGATAAATTTTATCCTGGATTCAATTGGTGTTACTTTTTAGGCATTTACATATAAGCAGAAATTGGAAAGAATTTTTCTTGTCTAAGTTCCTTGAATTGCCAATGGACAATAAAATATTATTCAGGATGTGAAAAGTAGGTGAGTAGGTACATCTCTGCTTATAGTATTTAAGTACTCTGAATTATTTTAGTCACAAAGTCAATTTAATTTCCGCCTAGACTAAAAATAACATTTTTTTTTTCAAAATATTTTCAATCCAATATTTTTTGAAATTATGAAATTACTTTGTGGGTGTTAGTTATAGTTATATGTATAGGAATGCTTCCGCCTTCACAATTTCAACGTTTGTAATATATAAACTACACTCTAGTTTGTCAGGTTAAGTTACAAAAATAACTTAACCATTATTTATAAATAAATGTACACATATGAAGTTAGCCTAAGCATTAGATAATTAACATAGGATTTTTTTTTCTAAATTCAATGACTTAATTTTAACGTAGAAGGTATAAGGACTATATTATCTTAGAACTAGTTTTGATTTAATTAGTTAAATATTAATTTTTATTTATTTTAAAACTATAAATTAAATGTGATTATAATACAATTAAATAAGTCCCTAGCTTTTATCAATAAATAACACATGTTATTAAATTTTTTAATTAGGTTGTTAATGGATTATTTTATTAATAGCGCTTGAAAATTATGTTACAACTTAGGGTCATTAAAGGTCGTTTAAAATTGTGGTATTTTAAAAATAGATGACCAAAGAGATATGTACTTGACTATAAGTATTATTTTATACTTTTAGTCATTAAGTAGGTCATTGACCACTGTTGAATGAAAACGTGGTCAATTTGAATTGAATAATAAATCATTGTCTACGAAAAATGATTCTATGGAGCAACGGCGTCTTTGATTTATAGGAATATTTTATAATTTATTTTTAATAATTTTATTTTTTGCAATTAGAAGTACCTACTGTCAATTTAATTTAATTTTATCAAAAACTAATTTCATGTATTATAAATATAATAATGAATAACCTACATGAATATTTTTAAAAATTATTCAGAGCGTAGATGGTCTGTCAGAGCGTCAGGCAATATCACTATAAGTATATTTTATCATGATATGTTTTTTTTTATATGTGTATTTAAGTCATTTATTTTAATATTAGTATTACGGTAGGTTGATATTTTTTTTTTGAAAAAATTGCATTTCTAATATTATTAGTATTTAATTTATTTCAATTATCATAATGATGTGTATTTATACCATATTATATCAACTTATATGACTTAAAATTTAATATCTTTCTGTAAATACCTCGTTCTTAAATTAAAATAATGCCAAAAAAACCGGCATTGGTAAATTGAGTCCTAAATGACCCTAACTCGGTAAATTGAGTCTCAGGAAAAAACAGGTAGTAGGTAAATTGAGTCCCGGGGAAAAACGATTTATATGCATTTTAAATTTAAAAATATGCTTGCAAACATGCACTAACGTCAGAATATGCAAAAATATGCACTATACAATTTTTATTTGTGATTTGTGGACATATATTGACTGCATGTATAAGATTTTGAAATAATTATTATTTATTATATAATTATTTTTTTCCTCAACGATAAAATAACGATACACTCTTAGCAACACCAAAGCATTCACAGTCAATAAAAGTTGATAACTTTGTAACATCGTACCTTTGATTAAACGTAATTAAGATACTAATAAGTAAGGGCTTGTTCGTACCTATATACTAAATATACGTATATACGGTATCTTACTATTTCACTGATTTTTATGATGGATCTTATAATAAAACACAAACAAACGAATGTACGATATCTGGGCTATTTCATTATATTTTTAGTAGCGTACTGTATAAATTACAAATAAAAATTTTGTAGTGCATATTTTTGCATATTCTGACGTTACTGCATGTTTGCAAGCATATTTTTAAATTTAAAATGCAAATAAATCGTTTTTCCCCGAGACTCAAATTACCTACTACCTGTTTTTTTCCGGGACTCAATTTACCGCTTTCAAAATCGGGATAGTCGAACTGCACTCGTTTAAAAATAGAGTTAAGATGGAAAAACTGTGGAAACTTGTTACGAGTCGAACGTGTATAGTGAAAACCCGTTAAAAATATTGGGAATCTTATGTTTATGAATGCTACGGCGGGCGTGCCTATTTAATAGCATTATGTATAGTAGTTCGTGATTGCCATTTAGATAACGCAGATAATGATTGTCACCAAAAATCGACAATTACAAATCGATACTTATATTTTAATGCAGAACACTGACACAAGACCATCAACAACATGTAATCAGAAAAAAATTAATTATATTGAAAAAATATTGATTTATATACTCAAAAGCTTATTACCAGGCTAGAATTTTTGAATGCAGTTTGTCATTACTACAAAAAATGATAAAAAAAAAATTATAATATTGACAACAATTAAATTTGACGATTTAAAAAAAAAAAAAATGAAAAAAAAATGTGTAATAATAATATGTATAATGTAATATAATATAATGTATAATAATATAATATAAGAATTATAACGTATAAATATATAATTAACATAATGTGATGTATAAAACAATAATTTTTAATCACGCCAATGATTAAAATCATTGTCAGTCCTAAGCCTGTAAGTGAGAAGGAAAATGAGTGTTTACTAAATGTTTAACTCCTTCAAATGTATGATAATTTGGTTGAAATACTTTTTTTTGAGCCAAAATGCAATTCGACTACTACCTGCGTTTTATCCGAGTGCAATTCGACCATTACCTTTTTTAAACCAAAGTGCAATTCCACTAAAATAAGTGCAATTCGACTAAAATAAGTGCAATTTGACTATACCCAAATTGAGTCCGAAATAAGTTTGGTACATTTTGATACCCTTCAAAATGTACCAAACTTATTTCGGACTCAATTTACCTAGCCCCAAAAAAACCAACAACAGGTCAATCGTTAATAATATGGTTATTGCTTACATTTTAGTTGTATTATAAGTAAATTTACTGTAATATCAAAAATAACAACGTAAAAGTAAAATGGATTCTCCAGAATGCAAAATTTTATTTTATTATGACGGAGACAAAACATCACAAGTCTTCTTAGTTTTTAAATATTTTAAAACAATTACTTGTTGATTAATTATTTTTTCTTAATTTAAATACTTTTAAATAATTACCGTTTAAAATTGTTTTTAGTACAATTTCATTATGTATATATAACATAAACATTTTTATAATACTCCACACAATTATTAATTTTCGAGGTATTCTGTCAGTATTGCTATTTTTGTTATACTGTTAAAGATACAACTTTGATGCAGCCGGCGTCCCTTGTAATTTATTTTACCTTTCATTAGATATAAGAACACGTAAAAGATCTCAACTATCTATGTGATATTGGTGACTGATGAGTTTTATAGATAAAATTCGTGTTCATTGTAAACGCGTTTACTGCACCCATCGTATATTTTATATAATGATTGGGTGCCATTAATTTATGCGCTATGCTTTTCAAGTATAGTTGGACCAAACTTGAATTACTTGTAGCGTGTTGTGTATCAGACCTAAGATTTCAGTTCGCTGAAAATATTCACAAAAACAAATTATTAATTAAGAGTGTGGTATTTCAGTGGAAGTATAATAATTAATAACCATAAAAATCAGTGCCCAAAAGTACTAAATTTGAATCACAGTCCACAATAATACCTAACTATAAAATAAATAATAAACAAACTTTATATTATGTACAATCTTAATACTATATACTATTTAAAGTATAATAATAAATACAAATTGGGGAAGTCGTTATGTTATGTAGAACAGCGGTTCTCAATCTTTTTGAGGTCGCGACCGCCTACAATGTCACCAAGATTTTGAGCGACTCTTTTATTATGATAACATTAAAAAGTTATGATAAATTTGTTGGGCTCTTAGGAAAGTCTTAATTTTATTATAATAATAAACTTCGCATTTTTCACGAACGTATTTATTATATTGACTGTTGATTAGGTATAATTTTGATTTAAAAAATAAAAATAGTTTGAACGATAGTCGTATTTATTATATAAAACAGCGGTTCTCAAACTGTGGTACGCGTACCACTAGTGGTACGCGAAAGACTACATGATGGTACGCGGAACTGCGGAAGGCCGCATGGTGTTAGGATTTTTAATCATCAGTGGTACGCGACTGATTGATAATATACTTAAGTGGTACGCGAAATAAAAAGTTTGAGAACCGCTGATATAAAAGGTATTAACACAATAACAATGTAAATAAAATAAATAAGTTAATACACCATAGATTTTTTATCTTTTAAAAAAAATATTTCTATTTCGGTTATAAAATCAAATAAACAAATTAAGATTTTTTTACGTGATAATCATCTGACATGCGAGTGTAGTATAGGGTGATCATTTTTATAAAAATAGAAAACAGACAAACGATTTTTTATTATTATAATAATATTTTATTTTTTCCAATTACATTTAAGTTAAAATTTATTAAAATAATAAGATAATAATTATAATATGTTACTTTTTTCAAAATTGTTTTATGTATTTCTAATACATTGATATTTTTTTTACAAACATTTTTTAATAATATGCAAATAATGGTATTAAAATTATACAATCTTTTAAAAACGGGATAAAAAGCGTCCCGTTCGAAGTTTGTCGGGACAACAGGACATGATGATCAAAAAAGGGACTATCCCGTTTGAAACGAGACGTATGGTCACTCTAGTGTAGTATCAAATTTATATAATTTGAACCATCACACATCACTATTTAGAAGTATTTACCGTCTCAAATTTCATATTAGAAATTCTACGTTTTTATCGGCAATTTTAAACTTTTATCAATTGTAATTCTCAATAATGATTATCATGATGGTATTAATATATAGTATTTATAAAATATTTTAATCATTTTATTATTTATACATGACAGCGGCGGTGCTGACAAATTTCAAAAAAAAAAAAAAAAAATACCAGCATTGACCCGCATTTCAATGAATTTTTTTCTCCTGCAACACACACACTCGCCGTACGTACACGTATATTTTTTTACAACAGCTGCTGCATTATTCTTTCGAAAATCACTTGCAGTGTTAACTGCGTGTATAGATGTGTATGTATATGTATAATATACACATAGAGTACGTATAAATTATATATATACATACCTATATGTAATAGTATTACCTTTACGCGCGGTGGCAGGTGGTTAAAAACGCGCCGGGCCCGACTATTCACCTGCCAACAACAGCAGACTCGCACGAGCCGATTAGGAGGTCTTCTCTTATTACACAATTTATTATAATTTTTTTTCCTATTCTCATTTTGCCCTCGATTATGTTAACTTATGACCCCTATTCTTGCAAAACCCACACAAAACCTAAAAACCATCAGGTCATTTGCACTACATTATACCTATGTATATATATATATATATATATATATTTATAGACATAAAGATACCACTTGTAAATACAATTTTGGTTGTAATCCGTTTCGCGCGCTCTCTTGACGGTTTTTTTTATCTTTTTTTAATTATAATAATAATAATAATAATTATTATTATTATTATTATTACTCTTTCTACTCGCACCGTATTTATATATAACTATTATATCTGCGCATATAAAACCGACGAGCATCTAATATACACATCATAATGAGCGAGTCGTGTTTTTTACGCGTCTCACGTTTTAAACAAAAAAAAGTTACAAGTTTTTAGTCTCGTCGGCCTTTTTTTTCTTTTATACGACACGGGTTGTTTCCGTGTCTGTTTATACTCGTATTGTGTCGAAACATTTCAAATCAGGTGCATATCTGAATAATTGCCTTAAGTTATACGGTTTCTAAAAAAACAAAACACCTGTATCTTATGTTTTACATATTGATTATTTTCAATTATATACTTTCACATTTGTTTTGTTCGCGTAAAATTAAATCTCAAACAAGAGCGTTAAAAAAAAAAATATATAGGTTTTATTATGTAAATATCATATTGAATTGATGCATTCGACTTCGACTAATTGCATCAAGTATTCATATATACAGGATATCTAACATCTACATGCATAATATTATAACTGCTGCAAATAACTATTAATAATTATTTTTATAACTTATGAGTGTCCGTCATTCAGTTATTAAGTTGAGGTATAAAAGATCACAAGAAAATAAGATTTAACTAACTACCTATCAATAGTTTTATAGTTAAATACGTTAAATACAGATTATATATCACACTAACATATTAATAAAGACGAGAAATTGTTATCAAAATGTATATATCGTGAAAATAAGCCGTAAATTTCATTTTTAAATTTTAATAAACAATTTTGGTAGCAATAATTATTATAATTTATTTTACAGCAGCGATTAGGTCAACCCTTCATGTACCTACATTGTAATATGCTAGAAAACCGTTCGGGTAAAGCCATTAAGAGTATCAGAATTATTTTAAAATAATATACAAATTAACAATGTTAATATTTTAAAATATTGGCTCTTTATGCTTCTTAACTTACAATTATTCAATATAATAAAAAAATGGTGTAAGGATCAATATATAATGTTTGTGTGTTGGTGAAGGGATTTCTTTTTTGTCTCACCTCCTGGACTATTTTATTTAATATTGAGTAGGTAGTAAATTATAAAAAATGGGATGTATTTTTACAATTTTTAGGAGTAAAAAGGGCAATATAAATGTTAGGATTGTGTGCATTTTAAATTTGCCAAAAAGTCAATTGTTTGCACAAACTTTTTGAATTGTGTGTTCACTCATTCTTTAATAACCATTCTGCTTGTATTGTGTACTTAAGTGTACTTAATAAAATATGATACAAGATGAGTATAGTCTACAATATAGATACCGATATTTAAAATATTATATAGATAGGTAAATATAAATAACATTTTTTTTTTGTATTTTTTGGAAACACAATTTTTGTTTATTGAAATCGCCGTATTAGTTCTTATCGAAACATTAGGTAAATTTGATAGCTATAAAAATACAATAATAAAATGTTTATCTTACACTTAATTATTGTTATTTAGGTATACCATTTAAAATTTCATTATGTAAAATTAATATAATTCAGTAAAAATAATTATAATGTAACTTTAGTATAGTATAGTTTACAAGTGATATAATATACTAACACATTGCACTAGTCATTATCCGGGAATAATTAATATTTTATTTTATAAAAATATGTATTATGAATAATAGATGTTATATATAATTTTACACATGATTTTAAATTACACGGCATGATACTTTATATCCACTGTAGACATTAATTTGATTTATTCAAGACGCTGATATCATTTCTACTTTAAATTTAAAGTAGTTAGAAGTATCTTTTATGCATATCTAAAATTAAAATGTGTGAATATGTGATGCGTATTTATAATTATAAATTATGTATGCAATTATTTCTTGAGACAATAATTTTATTGAATCTACGTATTCAATCGTATAGACTAGACACAAATATTAAATTTAAATTTTCAAAATATCAAATTAAAATATTAAGAATAAGATAAACGTGTTCAGAATGTTAACCAGGTTAATGTAAAAAAACTGATGATTTTTCAAAGCAAAATTTAAATGTGTATGTATACAACCAAATGGATTTAAATAACCTAAATACTGAATTTGAATTTTAAGATCTGACGCGACGATTTTCTATGTCCAACGGCCATACATGTGAAATTTAATAGGTTTTAATAAATAATGATTATCTATGTTATCAATTATTAATAACTTATATTAATTATACTGAATAGTTGATACTTATAGGTATATTTAAATGTAATAAATACCATGTTTGTTTAACGAACTATTATCGTTTAACCAACGATAACATTAATGAACGCTCGCACGCACGCGCATGAGCACACACACACGCATAAACACAATATAACATATCTAGCTTTATGCATTGTAGTAAGTCACTAAGGTGTACCTGTGCTTTAAACTTCTAAACTCGATACTCTAAAATTTAACAACCATATAAATAATATAATACTTAATTAATACTCTGTTGTTGTTTTGCAACACATTTACACGAGTTCAATGTAAAACGCAAGTGCAGCATAACCGTATAGGTACAATAGATATGAGTATTCCAATTAATTTTTATAGTCAGTGCTTATACTTTTACGCACGTGTTTTAAAAAACTCTTGGGTCCGTGTCTTTTAGAACTGTTTTATGTATACATTATATACACTTTCAAGTAGATTAGAAGTCATAAATTCAGTTATTAAATATTACGCACTACCGTCTGCAAATAGTGTAAAAAAAAAAAAAAAGCCGAACATTAAACTTGACAGGTGTTTGAAAGAAAAAACATACTTATAAATTATGTTTGATAAAATTAATTCGTATATTATGTTCTATCATTAATACGTTTTTATAAGGTACATTTGAATATTTTGAATAAACCATGAAAAACTGGCACACATGTATAAGATATTGTTTTTTGTACTTTTCATAAAAGTAAAAAAAAAGTGGAAGGTGTATGCACATCCGTTTGCTTACATCTATAAGTCAAACATTTCGATTTCTTTAAATTTAAAAATAATAAAAAAAAAAAAAATTATTTACCTCGTGTTAAAACAGTTTTTTTTTTAAAAATATAGGTGGCTTCGCGTTTTAATAATATGTACTGTTGAATATGTAAAACCTATATAAAATATCCAGACGAATGGCATATATGCTAAAAGTATTAAGTATGTCGTAAATCATTATCCTCGTCGTAATATTTTGTCGAAATATTAAACAGCATGACTGTATGAGTATTATCAATAGAATTAGTAATTAATAAACAAATAAATATAAATATAATTAATATAGAAAATTATTTAGCTGCTATTAGTAATACAAATGTGAGTATATCATTGATAAATTATTATATTGCTATTAAACATTAAAATAACTATAATTACGTTTTTAAAATAATCAAATGTCGTCGTAAAAAATAAAAACAACGATCTAATCGTTTATACAAAAGTTTTTCATTATTTTGATGTAGGTACTTAGCGTTGCAGTAAAAAATAAAATAAAAATCGAATCGCACCAAGCAACATAATATTGTGTGTGCTTTACAATTTATGTACAGATATATTACGTTACCGTGTTCATACAACAGATAAGTAAATGCGTTTTATTTATTGACGTACATTAGGTGGTAGCTGCCCGCATGCAGGCTGAGTGCACAGTTATATATACGCACGCGAATGGGTCATAATATTATTATCGTTAAAACGACAATAATAATGTAAGTACCATAATATACATTCTATAATACATTATAGAATATAAAATATTATACATAATATAAAGTATAGTTTATTATTTGTATTGTCCATTTTTATATTTGTGTATTCGTAGAAATATTCAAATGTGTATTTGATTAACGATTCAAATATAAAAATGGTAAATAAAAAGTATAGCCTTACCCGAATCATCTCTTAATGGTTATTATTATTATTATTGAAGGTTTTAAATAATGTATAAAATAAAAATTGCAGTAAAACTTCCAATTTTCTAATATTTTAGTAACTGAAAAATATTGGTAACATTTTTATAAATAAAAAAAAAAAAATAAAATAAAAAGTCACTGAACAATTATATTTAATCAGACAGTCGATATACTTTAATTTAATTTAATTTTTATATTGATACTAGAATAGCGTAATAAATATAATCCAAATAAGTCAATACACTTATACACATACAAGTTTATGTAGTTTATTTTTTCCTAGTGTCTACCTATATAATATTCCTATTCCATCATCTAACACTGTTAAATATTTAAGAGCTCAACTTAAATAAAAATCTCACTCGGAATATTCAAATTCATAACAAAACACTTGCCTTAATTACCCGTCTCAATAGGTGACGTAATTTAATTCAACCATTATGGAGTTCTATGATCTCCAATTAAGGGGGGTACTGTAAACATTTCTTGTAGGTACTTACAAAATCCTACATGTTTCAAAATATTGTCCTTTGGAAAATAATAAGGCAACTCCGCCCTTTTTATCCAATCATATATAACACAAAGATCTTTCAATGAAAATTGTGACAGAAGAAGATACACGTACGTCTCTAAAAAAACTTTTACAAATGTCTTCAATCTCACCATAACCCACTCATAAAGAACTTCTTCATCCAAATCATACATGGCAGCTTCTGCAGGAGTCATCTAAAACTGGACTTGTGACGTAACTTGTTTTAAATTAAAAAAAAAAATAAAAATATACCCTGTCAAGTGTCACCGAGGGGTGATTTATTAGTAAAATAGGTAATGTATATATATATACAGTTTCTTCTATACATTTATTGTATTAAATAATAAAATTAAAAAAAAAAAAAAATGTATACTACAGTGAAACCTCTAAATACTGCAGGTCAATCTCGGTCACTTTTCAGCTTAGAAGAAGAAGGGATAAGTAAAAAAATTATTCACATCTATATTTATGTTAATTTCATAAGTATAGAAATATACTTATATGTACCTATATTATTATTAAAAAAAAAAAGATCATTTACTGAACGATACAGTCATTTTTTACGACGGATAAGTTATTAAAATTGTATACCATCTATATAGTTATAATACGTAAAACAAATACTATAATAAAATATATTTAGATAATAATTACGATAAAAATTATCAAAATCTAGCTATAAAAAAGTTCGTTATTTAGAGTGTTTTCTATTTGGAGATATTCGCTATTTAGAGTAGTTCGTTATGAAAAGGTTTACTGTATTATAAGTGAATTATTGCTTATAAAAATAATATATTTAAAAGTGTGGATTTTTTTTTCGGCTACACGCTATATATGTAGATCAAAGTAAGTAAAAACTAATTTGAATTTGAAGATTATGTGTAAAAATAAAAAAAAATAAATAAAAATTACACTTTTTTTTTTTCTGTAAATACTAAATACCAATGCAAATTGCAGATTGCAGATATCGCAAAAACGACTTAGGTATATACGGATAATTATTTAATGTTCTCTTTTTTGGGAACTGGAGTCACAAATAATTTCATTACAGTACATTACTTCATTCTACTTATAGATATCTAATAGTTTTTAAAAACAAATAATAATGAATCTGCAGTGCGACATTAAACTTTATTGCCACCTGGTACAACAATATAATATATGTCACCTTTTTTATGTCAATACATCATATTAGTAATATAAAATACGTAGTATGTAACTTTCCATAGATAAAAGTAGTAAAACGAGATTTCTATTTTAGTTGTTTTTTACTATGGTATTTCATTATGATTTATATAAAAAATGTACAATTCATGTACATCGCCTCTTTTAGCACCTGAACATGGATTTTATCTGATATATCAAAATAATCTTAGGATATTTTTTCATTTAAGTTATGATTACTTTTAAAATACTAATGTAGACATTGTTTATTCCACAGTTTTCGATTTAAAAAAATTATAATACTCGTTAGGTAAATGTAGCAGTTGGTGTGCACAACACCAGTTAAAATGAGCTACGGTTTATAGAAGTTATACATAACAATACCCAATTCTGAGAGTAAAATTATTAATATTAAATATTTTATAGAAAATAAACAATTTTTTTAGAATTTAAAATAATTTAAAGCTACGTTCGAGTTTCAGCTCTTTCATATCGTGTTAAATATACAGTAATATAAAATGCCTATAGTACTTAGTTTTTAAAATTATAAATTTAAAATCTGTAAAAAAAAAATTTAAAAAACACTTGTTTGTTTGTTTAATTTTACAATAAACAAAAGTCAGAATACAGAATTAACTAACCTGCAGACAATCTGTTTAAAATCACTACATGTATTTATGGTAATATAATTACCATATTGTTGTATATATATACCTACCATATACCTATATATATATAAATGCGTTAAAATTACAATGTTTGTACACTATAACGAGTTTATAAAATTTAAATATTCTATTATTGTATATACTGCAGTGATGTTTTCATCAAGTTTGTTGAACGTGGCTCAGACATAATATGCTCTGCACAATTTTAACAATTTCAATTGAAAACATTAGGGCACTAAAAAAAAAAAAAAAAATGATTTTCCATGTGTCATACGACTTTTAAATTGAAAATAATTTTGTGATAAAATTAGATTTGGTCTATTCATTATAATAATGTCGTCATCATAACATTAGATAGGTATTCATTTTTATGATTATTATCAGTATTATTGTTAGTTAATTGTAATATTGTGTTACCGTTGATTCTATTCGACGGCAAACATTATGAAAGCTATCATAATGAACAGTTTTCGCCAGCCTTAAATAATTCCCGTACTTAAAAATATATTTTATTCGATTTTCAATAAAAACATAAATCACTCACTTCAAAAACAATAACTATTTTTTCGCAAATTCGTCAAGATTGAGAATATATTATGCAATAAACTAATGATTTTATAAAAAAAATCTTTAAGGTATACTGTGTATATATTAGGTATAATAGACCCTGCGAGAATATCACTGAGTGTATGAACCTATATAGGTAGGTAAATGCATGTACGTATATACAGTGCGTCTGTATATGTTATTTGATATTTAAATATAGGTCATATCCGGTGTAGAATCCCACAGAATAGTCTAAGTTTCATCATCCTAGTTCCCGAATTTATATTAAACGAATCCCACTCCACAGTCCATACATACATCATATCTTCCGTACATCTATGACAGATTTATTTAATAATATAGTAAACAAACTTGTCGTAACACGTAATTGTTGATAGATATATTTTAATTAAAATAATATTTATTATATATAAATATATAATATATTTGTGCAAATAGAATATTTTCTTTTAATTGTTATTTTGTAAGTTTTATTTTTATAATCATTTATTAATAAAATATCTTTAATATTTAAGGTAATAATAATTTAAGAAGAACAGAAGATAATATTGAAACAAGGGACAAATAAGTATTTAACATTTGGAGAACAGGGTTACTAAAAAGCTCAGGCAAAAAATCTCCTGTTTCTCATGAACTATTCTTGCTTTAGTTGTTTAACCCTTAATTTATAATGATAAAATTAGTATTATTGATCGTTTTACAACTAACATGAATATTATCATGCAGGCTCATCGTTGTAAAAATACTGAATTGTCAAACGGACTATGATCTACGATGCTATGCGTATAAGTATATACTAATCTGACTTAAGGTATTAATATTACTAATAATATAACACGCGAAATGCAGCGAAATCGAATATTTAACACATAAAAGTATATATATTATATTATGTATATGCACACATGCGTCGCTTGTCGAATTATTGTGCTTAGGAAAATCGGTTGTACAAAAGATTTACGTCATATTATTTATCATGTAGGAATAATATAGGTTATAATATAATATAAAGGTACCCGCGCAGCATAATAAATATTTATCGGCAGATGTTTCCTAACGTGTTTCGTTATACCTATATACATATTATTATTATACAAGTTGAAAAATTAAATAAAATAATAAACCTAGAAACAACGCCAATAAAACCTGCAGTAAGCATATGCAAAACGCTCATATACTATATATATATATACAGCATATTGAAATCATTGTCGTCCCGCGTTGTGATGGCACTTACGTGTGTTACATGTATATTATTATGTTTGTATGTGTGTACAACAAAAGCCTGGTATAATTGCAATTATTATTGCTTGGGTTTTGTATATAGGTGTACATTACCTATAATATATATTATAACGTGTGTAAAAAAAAGCGATCTCTCACACACTCATAATGCGCGTAAATATAGAAGTACACACGCGGTACGCAACGAATTATCAGAAACACCTGTTAAATCTAAAAAAAAAAAAAACAAAGAATACAAAAAAAAAAAACCCGCGCTAATATCTATCCAATATGTTTTTTCTCATAGCTAGGTGTATATTGCGATTGCATTGGTTTATTAATTGCCCGCATTTAAATATCTGTTTAACGTCGCACGGTGTCGGCGGCTGATGTCAAGGTCTCGTCGTCGTCAGGTGGTCTCTTGCAAAACCGACAAATTTATACTACGTTCGTATAGGTATATGAAGTATTATTTTATTTACGGCCATAGTAGAATATAATGATATGCATTATTATTATACGATCAATAATAATTGTCCCCGTAATTTTTATTCAAAAACAAAAACTACACGTGCGGTACTGTATAAGTTCATGTACATTATGATAATGTGATGAACATAATAATAAATACATATGTAATGTGTATAGTTTAATCTTCATAACAACAAAATCAAAAACATGCATTGCCATTGTTGTATTATATAATATTATCACTTGTGTGTAGGAATAAAATATGATTTTTTTTTCGTTACTCATGACCCGATATCGTCCCCGTTATCCTGTCTGAATGAATCGCAGGCGCGTATATGTATTATGTATCTATTCATAAGAATTGCATACTACTGATTAATATTAACATAATTTGTTAATATTTTAAGCCAGCATTACACACTTATAGATAAAAACTTTCGTTTAAATGTTATAACGTTTACTGAATTTTAGCGATTTGGCCTCGAAATGAGAAATGTGAATAACGGTTTATATAGGTAGGTATACGGTTGTCGCGGTTTGTATGTGGCTGACATAGATAACAGATGTTTTACTCAAAGTTATTGTACATTGTTTAAGGAAACCTCGATTTCTCACCCCTATAGGATAAAAATATTTTCTCTCTCCGTTCTCGTACTTCCCACTACACGAATGTAAGTAGAACGGATGTAAGTATAGATGCGACGTTAATATTTATTACAATCGTTATTATAGTGTTTTCCGATCCACTGCAGATGAAATCGCTTTACTGCCCCAAACTCTGCAGTGTTTTGTGTCTTCAAACGACTATGATTACAATGGATTTAAATCAAATAGGTTTTATATTATTATGTAGTATAAATATATTTTATAGGTAATTAAATAATATTCACTGTACAAAATATACAGTATTTACGTGTTCATAATAGCGAGAGTAGAAGTATTAGTAGTTGTATAGTAGTAGTAGTACCTAATATTTTATATGATTCAGGTAGGTTCCTTCCATATTAATTTGACCTAAAATACGTGATATAATATGAACTGTATTGTTTACTTTGAAAAGTATAGGGCATTTTTTTAAAAGTTAAAAAATTAAAGCATAATTTTCTACTAAGCGAAGTTTCTTCAAAAAATAATAAAAATAAACACACACATTGTTGTAAAATGTATAAGTTCTTCGCTTTGTTCAGAATCTAATAATATTGATTTTTATTTTTTCTTCAAACGGTTTTTTTGTTATATAAAAAATATTAACTGTAGAAAGTTGAAACATTCTAAAATCTCACAATAACTTAAGTTATCATTTTATCTGAACTATGAAATGTTCAAAACATTTAGTTTAATTTTAAGTTATTTATATAGACTAGTATTTCTTAACCTTCGTATAAAGACGATACACCATTAAAATATTTCATACTTTGCGATACACAATAAAAAAAAATAAGAATAATGAGTAATATTTAATTTGAATTTGTAATATAAAATATGTAAAATATGTCGACAAAAGATAACTATTGTTTTTAATCATCATAGAAATTATATCAAAATAATATATGTATATATTATTATAACCTATTAATCTTTAAAAATCATTTTAAAAATATTTTTATATCATGTGTCATATAATAATAAATACTTCGTGACACTTTTAGATTTATTAGACGATATACTGATTGTCAAACACTTGAAATTTTTATATATTTTTATATTTATGTCAATAAAAATTATTCAATAGGTTTTTAAATAAATATATCACTTATATTCTCTTTCTCATTTTCATAAACCAAGGACAATGTCAACATAGATAATTTAACTGCAGTTTTAGTTAAAAGTATTGTCTTTGTACATTTTATAAGTTGTACTAGACTTATTTCTTATAGCTAAATTTAAAATAAAATAAAAATAAATATAAATTATAGTGTAAACAATTTTAAAATATAATTTTTTAAGTTTTAATAAATTGAAAACCATAATTTGTTATGTTTTGCGAGTTATTTGATTTATTCACGACCTAACTTAACCGAACCTGATGGTTTATCAGCGAATAGACCACCTGTCTCCTGTAATTTACAAGTTACAACATTTTTGGAAATTAATAAAAAAAAAAAAATCTTATCGTCTTTGCTGGTAATGTCGGGCACGGTTATGCATATCTAAAAGTTAATAGAGCAGCTGCATGTTGGATGACACCCGGTAAACAATTTGACTGTTATAGTTTTTATCATGAGTTAATAATAAAAAGGTGAAATTTCAGACCAGAAGGTTTATTTGATTTAGAGATTTTCCGTATATTCATTTCTTTTAAACTATACAAAGTCTCACGGTATCTAGTATATAATATTTACTAATTACCGTATTATAAAAAATAAATATCATTTGTTTGACTAAAAGTTAATTTAAAAAAAATATCGATTTATTGTGTACTAACAATATTTAAAATAACGGCTCTTCAAATTAATTAATTATATTCACGAAGTGATATCATAATATTTAATATCCATGAATATTTGTTATTGGAGTTAACAAAGTTCTATGAAAAAAACCAAATTTAAATCCTTTAACAATAAAAGACCAATGTCAGATTACTACCAATTTCCCTAACTGTCCACTTTAATGTTGCGAATTGGAATCTTTCTAAATTAAATTTCAAGAAATTGAAATTTGGTCATTATAATAACATTAATACCAGTAGTATACGATTATGTTCTTTTTTTCTAATAAAATTTCAAAAAAATCAGACGAATTAAACAATGCACGTAAATAGGTACTTCTGATTGAACATTTTAAACTTGGTTAGAATATGTTATTTATTTATATTTTATTATGAATTAATTATTTAGTAACGACAGTTACATAGTAATTATGTTACTTATAATAACTGTTTAAAGTAAATGTAATAATTCTTATAAATTGTTATTAAGAAAGAAAGTAGGTAGTTACATAAAAGAAATTAGAATAGTACACATTTTATTTAACTGTATATTTTAAAAAACTTTTGATCATTTGAATATAATTTGTCTAATGTTTTTAGTGCATTAAGTCCTAAATTTTATTACAACATCAGTCATTATAGTCATCAATCATCACCTATATAATATAAGATTATTATGTATTATATATTTATATGAAAACAATAGTTTAATTGAAATAATGTTTCTATCGTATTTAATAATAAAACATTGTTTTTGCATTCCCATAAAATATATTATAATATATTATAAAAACACCCTAAATTGCATTGTGTTTTATAATATGATTTATGTAGACGCAATATTTAATTTTAATTATTCAAATAATAAATTACGTAAAAGGAAATTATTTTATATTATTCACCAATCGCGTTAAAAACAAGACAAATATTAAATTTATACCAACAAGGCTTTAAAAAAAGATGATAATTATAGATTTTAATAACTTCTCTCAACTCTTACTATTTATAAATTCTGTGCATATAATTATTAATTAAATGATTTTCAGTTAGAATAATTAATATTTAAGCAACTCGTATATGAAGTATTGTATTGCAAGATCTAAATATTTCCTGATATCAGTTAATTAATCTATCTACTTATAAGTACCTATAAGATGTTACTTACGTTTGGTTTATAAACGTATATAGTAATTAATTATATACTTACGCGTATAAAATATACCATGTAGGTATTTGTAAATTACCGTAGTCTACATTATTAGCTTATTTTATTTTCGTATCTCGTATTCTGATAGAGTGAATGTATTGAATTCTTCTTGAGTAAGTTAAAAGTTTAAAACATGAAAACAAAAATAAATAAAAATACTTTAGTACTTATCCATTAATTATTAAATTAAGATTTAAAAGTTTGGGCCAATTGATAAAATGTTTGAAAAATGTTGTAATACTACATATATACAGTAACGACCGATTTTGTTATGCACAGAATATGTTTTTTCATGAAGTGGTAGTAATTTTATTTACATTTTATAATCACCTTAATAATGTTTTAAATTATTTATGTAAATTTGCAATGAATAGCATGAAAAATATGCTGTAACCGATAATGGAGAAACTATTTAATTGATTTTAGTTAATTTTATGTCATACAAACGTTAATGAGAATAAGATAAATTAAAAACCATTTTCAATTATTTTTTAATTATTATTATAGGTTTTACACATAAAATTAATTTCTTGACTAATAATATGTATAGTTTATCTCGTCAATCATTAGATACTATTGTCCAAATATTTTTTGAATGACCAAAAATAATTGTCAAAAAGCTTATTAAAAATGTTTTTAATTTATTTGACGTAGTCTCGAAACCATTAGAAGTGTACGTGTTAGCATCAAGTAAATATTGAAGCGATTGTTTTATTTATTTTATTTTTCACAGATAAAAAACAAAAGTAATTTTACCATTTATAAGTAGTTTTGTGGGGAATTAACAATAAGGGTCGTTCAATGATATAATAACAGTCAATTGTAGTTTATATCCACTGCAATCACATTACTGTATAAGTCAATGTAATATACAGTATAGTTATAATGATAATAAGAAGACTCCTTGCGCTTATAATTTTCACGATAAGTGAAAAAAGAGACTTTTATTTTATATAAAAAAGTGATCAAAACAAGCGACTTGATTTAAAAAGTGTAATTATTGTTATACAACATTTTTAACTTTATGATATATTAAAATTAATTAATAAACAAATTAAAATGATATTATTATACTAACAGATAGAATAATAATTGGCAAACAAGTGAGAAAAGCGAAAATTTCACGGAAAAAGGTATCTATAGGGACATAATATAAAGTGATACACGAGATTTCAGAAAAGTAACAAAATGCGAGGAAAAAGATCGAGCGCAATAACAGTAAGTACCTATACAGCCCCTATAAAATTACGTATGTAGCTTTTAATAAAATAAAATATAAAGCCGGTTCGTCCGACCATGTTTTTTTTTTCGTCGGGCCCACTTATATAGACAGAAGGCTTCTATTTTGACTGACGAATGGGACGAATACATACATAATAATATACAGGACTCGCCACTCGCGTCCTGCTGCACCGAGTGACGGCGGTCGACTTACGAAATTCCTACGTTTACGCGTACCTACGTATACGTATATTAAGTATCTGTACTCAGTAGTCAGTATACGTGTACGTATGTATGGTAGGTATATTATTTGTTTACAACCGTCGTCGACCATTGACGAACGCGGGCTGGGGCGGGTACACAATCATTCCGTCGGTTATATTCACGACAAATGGCGCGTCCCTGCTTTTCCGCAACATCGCTCATATTATACTATAAAGTATAAACGATGCATTATATACCTGCACCACGCGTATTATTATTACACCGTTCGCTTTATAATAATAATATGTTATAAAATCGTTATTATTATTATTATTGTGTCGCGCGTCCGAAGCGTATCGGACGCGACCGGTATACTATTATAATACTATATTATATAATATACACGCATGATAATAACATAATAATATTATTACGTAGGGGCACTGTGCGTGCACAATGATATCTGTGGCGATTAATGCACGGCCCATATGATGTTTGGCGGCGCACGCGACGTCGTCGTTCTCGTGGATCGCATTTAATATTTATTTTTTTTATTTTATTTTATCATTCTGTTTTCCGGACGGATGAGCCCCGTGCGCGCGTACGCGAAACAGCAACACGTGGTACGAAGGGGGTGTCCGTACGTGTGTGTAGGAGGACTGCGTGCCGGGAGCACCGTCGCAGTCGTCATCGTCGTCGTCGTCGTCGTCGTCGTCGTCGTCATCGTCGTCGTCGTCGTCGTCGTCGTCGTCATCGCGTCCTCTGGTCTGCGGCGTCTGTCGGTAAAGCAGCCGTACCGTAACGGTTTGCCGGCCGCCATCTGTTGTAGGTACATGAAATACCATGTACCTATATACAAACATACACACACACACACATCAATATATACGGTTATAATATTATTATTATTATTATTATTACGTATAATATACGCTATACATGTATATACATATATATATATACAATGTATATATATATAATATATTCGTGGATGCAGTGTAAAAAGAAGAGCTGCGGTGTACCGCTATATATAGATACGTATTATGTATGTATATACAAGTAGGTACCTAAACACATATACCTTTTTTCCCTCTCGTTTTCATCCATGATTATCGTATGTGTATATGTATATATATATATATATATATACGCACGTGCCCTCGCCCGCGCTTGTGTGAGTGTGGGGGATTTTTTTTTCTATTATTTTTTTAATGGAAAGACGGACAGACGTTACAATATACTGTAATATCCGTGTACATGCTTGACGTGGACCGGCGGACGCGTGCGCGCCGTTAATTAATATTATATTGTAAAATAAAACCGTCGCCGCCGCACCCACTCCCCGTTACAATATTACACGTATTATAGGTATAATATATATATATATATATTTATCTATGCGTTATAGGTAAAATATGTGATATTACGATATATTGCTTGTATGTCACGGCGGCGGCTGCTGCAATGGTAATAAAATTCGATTTCGATTTCATTCGACTGAGGCACGTGCGGTTAAGGGTATAACATAATACCAATTTTGAATCGCATTTATATAACGGAAATGTATTTTGTTGAAAAACCGTACTAATTTGATAAAAAAGTTCATTGCATAATAACACCGGTGGTTAGGAATCTTATACTTTGAAAAATGCTAAGTTAAATGAAGTAAAGTGGAATACAATTTTAGTTAGCAGTATAATTATTTATTATTATTACTGCATTTCATAAAAATCGATCGGGATGTTGAATTATATTATTCTTATGAATATCTAGTTAGGTACATCTATTTGATTTTCAAACACTCAAATACATTTTTGAGAAACTTTGATTTGTAGTAAATTTTTAAACTTTTAATTCTAACATTAAAAATTGTTTGAGATCTTAAATACAATTTAATGTGAAAATGCTCGCAATTTCGAAGAATTTTGTCAAAATATAAAAATAAAACGCTTATAAAACTAAATTGAGCTTATATCTTTCAATATTTTAAAATCTATTTAAGAAAGACTTTTGAAAAATTTTGATTTGCATTTGTAAAAAGAAACACACTTTTTTATAAAAAAATTTAAACGCTCCGCTTAGATTTTTAAATAAAAGGCATAAAAGTAAGTTTAATTGTTTTAAACATTCACATATTGATCATACTAAAATATTTTTAAATATAATGATTAAAATATTTATTTAAATCAAATAAATGTGAATTTTAAGTATTAAAGTACTTATTAAATAGTGGTAGAACTAAAAGAATAACTATTTACTTTAAGGTGTTTTCATTTTATTAATAGTTATTACTGTACCTTTATACATTTTTGAACTATCAATTCGATTGTTTTTAAATTTCAAAGCATTATTATACTATATTACTATGTAATATTACATAGCACATAAAACGTTTATAAGTTAAAATAATTGGTTTCCAAACTTATAGTATACGCAGGTAAAAGATGGTTATTCGATTTTTGGTCTGGGTACCGACAATTTGACCTTTGTTGTTCGCATGAAAGTCTGTGGACAAAGCGTGTAAATTATATATACAAGACGTTATGATATTAGTTCGATACACAAAAACTACGTGCAAGTGTGACTTAACATATGGTTCACGTCTCAAACATTTCGTTTTCAATTAAACAACGAAAATACGTCGATTGAAACAGTGAGTAAAACATCTTTAGCATTAAATTGTTAATTTATGTATGTAAATAATAATTATAAATATAAAAATTAAATGATATGATTAAACGAATATTATAATTTCTCGATTTGGGCACACTCTATAGCTTATTAGATATTTGATGTATCTATTCCTTTATTTTTTTAGTGGTTAAAGTGTTTTTCAAACTTAAGCTCGTTTGATTAATGAATAATTATCATAATAGTTTGCTAAATGCAGTGAAATTTATTTATGTATACTTATATAAACAGCGAAGATTGTAATTTAAAAAAACCTGTAAGCTTAAATGCACGTGTTTATCTTATCATAATGCCTTTAACCGCACAATCTTTTATTGATACCGGATAGTAATAACATTAAAGTATACGTACACATGAATTTATTTTGTTTTACCATTCAATCAATGTTATACGTATATTTTTATACAAGCATATGGCAAGCGGCTTGAAGTAATATTAACCATTATTATTAAGTATATACCCTAGCTATACCTTATTTTATTCCGACAACTATATATCTATATAATAGCCTTAATTTTAAAATAAATATTTTGTTGTTGCTCGGTTGAAAAATATTGATATTTACCATCGCGGTTCTGTACCTTCTAAACAGGGTGACTTCAGATTATTAATTATTTACTGCCAGGTTTAGTTTTTATTATTCAAAGCACTGCATACAAACTGTTGACATATTTTTGAGATTTGATAAACAAAACATATCTATTGCGTCTGCACTAAATATGTCGTCGAATTATTTGATTAACAATAAAATTTTATAATATTATAAATACATTAGTATATTAAATTGATATATTTGTGTACACATGACATAGGTACGTATACAAACGTGCGTCTATACGTCTTATTATAAAAAGTTGTAAGCGAATCGATTGTGTTCATTGGATGGAACGAAATCGAATTTTTATTATTTTTTTTTTTTATATTATATGACCCGTATTAATATGCATGTAGAGTGTAGACCGAGACATGCACGTTCAATGACTTATAGAATATGTAGGTTATATGCTTATATATGTGTGTTTATGAATTAACCAAAAAATATATGAGTAGACTTGAACGCTACAAAAATGAAAATGGACCTGGATTATACTCGTATACATTGCTGTTAAACAATAAATTAATGACTAAAAATATAATTTTTTACAATAGCATAGTATCCAATTATCAATATACACGCAAATGAACAATAATGCATATATCAATGTATTTATATGTACTACGAAATATAAGCCTATAGGTACCACAAAAATGATACAATTTCAGATGTTTTTGCGTACTTAAAAAATGTACACGTGATCATTTTTAATACATTAAATCACATAGGATAATATATATATATACTTATTGGTGAATGTAAACGCATACATCTCTCATTACCTTAAATGGTTATACGCGTGTGCATTATATTTTTAGTTTCGTAAATTTGAAAAAGCCAATCTGACGAATAACAATTTAATTATATTAATATTATATTATTTATATATCTATATAAATAGATTGAATAAATATTTAATATTGACTTGGTACTTACTACATTTATTTGGTCGTGTGCATTTCTGTCAACTTGAAATCGTTTTGGGTTATAGTATGAATGTGATATAATCACATTATATTTTCTTTAATGCGCGCGGCGCGTCATTCTGTTTTCAATTATGTTAATGGTTTTTTTTTACGCAAATTTAATTTATTCTACAGTTGATAATGACATTAATACTCTTGTTTTTAAATTATTTCGACGATCATTAACTTTCGCTGCACGTATTTGCATGTATTTACTACGTGTTTTGGTAATAAAACAACAAAAACAAAAAAAAATCATACAATATGAAATAGTATATATAGGTACTTATAGGTGAAACAAAATGAATTATTAAGGTGGTAAATTTGAATAATCGTTTTACTAGACTAAATGAAATATCTATGTACCAAGCATCACAAATATAAATATAATATGCAATATGTGTATACCTATGTATGATTAAAAAAAAATCAACGTAGAAACCAATAATTCTATATAGAAATTTTATGATTTTAATTAATTGTTTAGGTACATTTATATTTTTCTTAATAGACTATAATAACCATCTCAATTAAAATATATTAATTTTATTTAAATATTCGTTATTAAAATACGTTGTAGGTACCTATAGAAACTTCTTACATATATTTTGATATTAATTAAACAATATATAAATCAAAATAATGTATAAAAATACTTCAGTATGAACAAAATTTTATTTTTTACAAAAGTAATTGTATTTAAATCAAGTATATAGGTATATTTAAAAGACATCAAATGAATATATTATAGTACGTACATATAATATTAAAATTAATAACATATAATACTTAAGTCTATATTAGTATATTATACACGTGTGTAATGTGTATATAATGTATATATACATAAGGTCTAAATGAGCTACAGTGAATCGAATAATGTTTGTTCAATTGAATGAATAGAGATTACATATAGGCTATATATGTACCGTGTATAGGAATTGTATGTAAGGTATAGACCGTGACTTTATCCTTAGCAATTATTATTTAAAAAAAATTACACACATGTGCAAACAACATTATTTATAATGTCTTAAAAATCTATTTCAACTGTCAATATCATATAAAATATGTTTTGTACATTTAGTAGGCATTTATTAATCTTATGCGTGCTGCAAGTGTGAATAAGTGAATTTATATGGACATTTTTCCTTACGCTTAAATGTTTAATGAAATTACTTTGAAAATTTAATTATAAAAAATACCAAAAGTATATAGATAAAATTGAAATAATTTATTGATGTATTTTAATACGGTATTTGAAACATTTTTAAGATTTGAAATGACCAGAAAGCAGAAATCGTTTAAACAATAACTAATAAGAGAACAAAATGAAATCATTGTATAAAAAAATTATTACTTGAATATATTCTCTCTAAAATATTTAAAAATTATTACTAAAAAGAAGATTTATAAAGAATATAAATTCAAGATCTTTCAGAAGAGGGGGGGGGAAAGAGAAAAATGGGATTATTTTTGCTCGGGGCCCGGATCTATTTTAGTAATATTTCTAGGGGAATATTACTTATAATTCATTGTTTAGTGTGGCACATCTATATTATTATTGCCAGTATTATTATATTAATTTTAAATATCACGAATTTGATGACTTTGGTTGGTCATAACTCATAATATTTACTAACATTTTGTAAATAATTGGTATTATTGTTTTTAGTATAAAATATTATAATAATCGAGAGCTCCCGCATTATTAATTTGCTCCTGACCCCAAAAAAAATTGTTAAGGCTTTATATACATCTATATTATATACATAAATGGATAAATAAATAAATAAAAATACAATAAAAAAAAAAAATGTAATGTAGGTACTTATTAGATACTTTATAACAGTATTCATATTAAATCTTTTTAATTTTCCTACATACTATGGCCTATGGGGTATACCTACTTCGATAATATTAATTTATGGTTGCATTGAACAAATTGTACCGGATACGTTTATAAATCCGTTTGTAGGTAATACATATTAATATATACTGAGTGGTTCTTTTAGTGGCATTTTAAATTTCATATTCTATTGTATTAGGATCGGCTAAGGTCTTCACAATATGTTGTTATATATGTACATACACACACACACACACACACACACACACACGTACTCGTACTCGTACATACGTACACACGCATACAAATGACGCAAGAATAATGCGAATATCGCATACGAATCTCTACATGAGACATCACGGATAAAAATAATATTAAAAATTTTCTCTGTTTTTGGCTGGCCGATGATTATTCTAACCCTGGTCTACGGTCTATATAGTATACAGTATATTATAATGGTGTTTTATATTTAATAAAATAAAGAGTTAAAAAAAATAAAATAATAGATTTTAAACAAAAATATAGGTATTATATGAAGAAGTATACGTCATATTGGCTCATAACGTATGGGCACAGGGTAAAATATAATAATATATCAGAATCAAGTGCTATTAATCAGAAATTAGATTTAAAAAAGACTTAATCATACGCCATTATCGAGTTGAGTGGTTATGGTGACGCGAAATGGGAAGTGTAAAGTTAATCTATCTATTAGTGATAATAAATTAAGATTCGCAATCATATTTTGTCGCACTGCAAAATACTAGTTATATACATAGGTATACATACTTATAAATATACTTTATATTTATAGACTCAAAAAAGTAAAAACAGACAAAAAAAAAAAACCACGGAAACGGCGTGATAGAAAGTCGGATGGCATGGGACGTGGAAAATATATATACCAGCGACATAAGAGCAATAAAATTGTTTTTATTAGATCACTATATATAGTTTCTTTTGCCGTGTTTATTTGATTGGATTTCATTCATAAGTGTTTCAACATTAATTTTCCAAAAGCATAACCTGGCTGAGGTTCGAAATATATTTTTTTTGAAAACAATTGAATTGTAATCCATCAATTAATATTGTAATGATATTATGATATTGGTACGTGCTTAACTTTATTCCACGGTTCACTTTGCATGTATAGTATCTGTATTTCTGTATCATATCAATATTACTTATTTTTAGTTCAGCATAAATATAATAAATTAAATTATAAAATAAAACGAAATAAATAACAAGAAAATTTAAACATATTGTTAATTACAAGCTTTATTATACGAAAAGAAAATTATTTTTTACTTTACTGCTTATAATGCCATTTTTTGCATTGAAAATTTAAAATTTATTGTGAATTAACATAATACCTATATGAATATATATAGTTACTATTATTATCACTTCAATATTTTCAGGCATTATACAAAAAACCGCAATCAATACGGTTAAATAATTAATTATTAAAAATGAATGATAACTTTTCGTCAGTATCCCCGATAATAAGTTCTGACCCTTATGAAATAATAATAATTCGGAGTTCTAGAAAAATATCCAAAGTAATATATTATTTATTTATTTATTTTTTTGTAATAATTGGAAACTCCCTGACTGATGATAGTTATAACTCATAACCTTTGGGTATGAATATATATAGTTAAGGATGTACATCAAGCCATAAAATAATAGCCTATACGTCATTGTATCGCACGGAATATTAGCTATCGCAATTTTTTAATAAAAAAAAAAATCTTTTTCAATTTTTTAAAGAATATATAGATATTGGGGCCTGGATAATTCACGCCTACATGTCTAGAAGAGTACTTTTAAAAAAATGAAATGTCAGGAACTCATAATAACTGTTAAATTATTATTATTAATTTATTAAAAGTAATAACCTACATCGTAATATAAAATTTGGTCGCAACATTGAAGAATATTGGTGTTCCTATGGTATACTCGCAGCGATCGAATGTTACCACGGTATGATTTCCGTTATCATCAGTCACCATCGTAAATTTTATTAGCAATCATTTACGATTAACGATGATATTTGACCGACCCATTTTTGTATTCGTGATTACCTATATATAATATATTGTTGCTATATAGGTATACAGTGCAATGAAATTTCAACTAAGAATTTTGGTCTATAATATATATATATATATATATATAACGACCAATCACATGATTAGAAATTTGGAGTTGATTGGTGTCAATATTATACACAATTGTGTGTTAGTTTTGAGTTTGAAGGAGCTTGCATGTATTGATTTCCAAAATTTATAATTAAAATAAATACTATTCGTTGCTATATAGTAAGACTTGTAATAACTATTATAAAGTGGTTAATACACCAATTGATTACAATTTAAACACGTTATTGTTTATAACCAGCTGTTTATTAAATTCCAAAATAAATGCAGATAAATTCTTAAAATTTCTTAAGGTAGTGTTGAAATTTTTTTATAAAAGTAAAAAATAAAAGATAAGTAAGTACCTACCCTTACCGCTCTGCTGCAGAGTAAGTCTGCATTATTATAGGTGAGTAAAATTTGAATTCAATAATATTTATTCATTTATAAATATCAAATGGATTTTAAAACCCTTAAGCAGAATACAAAATAATTGTGTATACATTTATACAAAATTAAAAATTTATACATATCATAGTGTGACAAAAATTAAAGTATAGAACAACATAATAATAGTGATAATTACAAATATAACAACAATAATAATAATAGTAACAACCAAAAAAATGATTAAATAATTTAAAGTTCATAAACCTATCTAATAATTTTGTCTTAATATATTACGTGGCATACAAAAAAATCAATATCATCATTTATAATGTTCGTCAATGTCAGAGCTCTGGAGAAAAATTAGAAGAAAATTTAATTATTTCTATAAAAATGAACATAAAATAAGTTATATATTTTCTTAATCGGTGAGTGAGTTTATTAAAACTACAATCATAGATAATAATTCCGGAAAATGGATAAGACCATTTGATAAATCGCATATATTATGAACATAATATTAGCAACATTTCTCCTTAAGTCACAATAGACGTGATTCCCAATTGGGTAATCTGAAAATTATATGAATCTTTTAAAATAGGTTTATTTAATTTAAAATGAAATAGTTTTAAAAATGTATACTGAAAATTTTCAATAAGATTTAAATATGATAAATAGTACGATGACCATGCGACAATTGACCCAAACTCAACATGAGACTATATAACTAAGGAAAAGTAAAATTTTTTCAAAGCGTTGGTATTTTTAAAAACAATCGTACTTCTAATAATAAATTTCAATATTTTAAAAGCTTTTTTAATAATAGAATTAATGTGGATGGAAATATCCATCTTTGAATTAAATAAAATTCCCAAGTCTCTACAATTGAAGTAACTCGTGTAATTGAATGATTATCAATCATATAATTATTGTATTAATGATTATATTATCTATACAGAAAAATGTAATAACGCTGCACTTATTTATATTTAATGGCAGGCGATTAACACAATTCAAATCAATTAGTTTGGTTGTAATTTTAAAGCATCATTTGAAGATTTAATAACTGAAAATGATTTAGCATCGTTGGAAAACAAAAAAATGTCAACTGAGCTGTCAAAAATTGAAGGAAGTTTATCAGTAAATGATATAAATAAGAAGGAGCCTACATGAGATTCTTGAGAAATACCTGAACTAACCAAAAAATCATTTGAAATATAACTAGAAATTTTAACTGCATATTTTAACTTATATTACAGCTTTTCAAAATCTAATAATGTTGTTTGTCATGCTATTCTAAGAACAGTCTGCAGTTTGTTATGAAAAAAGATTTTTTACTTTGCAAACATTGATATTATCTAAAACATTTTTAAATTTCAAGTCGTCGCTAAAATATTTGGAAATATTTTTATTTGCACGATAAATATTGTACGATGTATAAACTCGTATATCATACGGACGAGGCATCTATTTCAAGGCGCGAGGCTCTGGGCGAGTGCCCCGTTTGCCCAGTTCTCGGGACGCCACTGCGCACTGTCTATATCGATATCATGTGACCATGCGAGTATTAACGCAATATTAATATTTATTACAATATCGTATTGAATATAATAATTGGTACCTGCATGTTCATAATATATTTTGTATTGTGTACTGCGACGATAAAAAATATCGTCGCGGGACCGTCGGACGGTGTCTTTCCCCCTTCGTCAGCCGCCCGTAAAATCCCGTCCGATTGTTCGCTGCGGGGTCTGCGCGCGCATTCGCCGTCCACCAATCACTGGTCATATGGGCGGAGTCCGTTCCGTCGGACGTTTTTGTGGCACCGGGTCCGCCACGCGCCAACGTCAGTCAGTCGTCCGTGAATCACTGTGGTGTTTCCCGTGCTCGTTGTCGTCCGTTCGTTAGTCGCCACCGCAGCCGTTGATTGACGTTTGGTCGTAATTTCAAAATACGTCTTGTATAGGCCCGAGTCGCGCTTATTATTTGTCTGCAACGATCACAGGTAAGTCGATGATAATGCTTTATCAATATGTTATTAATGTACCTATCTGTTGTTTTAATTGTCATAATTTCGATCAGAAATCGTGTGTAACATAAGACGCGGGATGGGACCCATACGATAACGGTGAATTATCGAAAGGCTTTGATATATAACGTATAATTATTGTAGGTATCGTTACTATATTTTATTCGTACGTTTCTATTCGTGTAAGTTATTGTGAAATGATGATATTCTATTATATTTTGCGAAATTATATTGGATAATATCTAAAAATAGGTAGTTGTTGTGAACGGAACGAAATTGTTATTTTTGAATGGGAACTGAAATGAAGTTTGTCCACACGTTATTTTTATAAATTTGACGTGCCTACCTGTAAGACGATCGCCCACATTTATTAATATTGTGTTTATCGTATATTAATAACGTGTACGATTTAAATGTTATTATACGTATGAGTGAATAGTTAATAATATAAATTCTTAATAGATTAATGCGAGGGGGGTCGTAAACTATAACACAACGTATTCAATTATGGACATGTCAGTGGTATTGTATATAATTTAATATATTTTAATTATCGTCTACAAATTGAAATTGTTACTTAAAAAAAATAAAAATAAAATTTATGCTCTGATTACGCGATGATTTATTGATAAACAATATTTTACAATTAATGATGTATTTCTACATAATATTCAATTTATTGCGCACATAATATTAGATTTAATAAGAATAATATACCTGTACTTGCATGCACTCGTAGGTAACAGTTTTTGACTCCTCGTTAATTTCAGTACCTATTGCATAACTGCGATTATAGAAACAATTTATAATATTATTTGAAACATTTTAAGTATAGATTTAAATCTGTTGTTTATTGGATAATAAAAAATTAAACATTTAAAATAAATAGATACTTTCTCGTTTAAGTTGTACATACAGTTTATCTATATAACCTGAAGATTTGTTCGAGTTATACACGATGGTTACGAGTAGAAAACAGAAATAAAAAATTTAATATATTTTGTTTATTAATTATTGTCTGTAGTTTAAAACATAATTTATCGACTATTATGCAAGTGTATTTTAATTCCCTTCTTTAAAGTTCCCTAAAATGTTTACAATGATCACCGAAAAATCTCGAAAAGTAACATTAGCTACTAATGCTGTTGCTATAAACAAAAAATATAACCCAAAAGCGCAAAAATAAATAAAAGTATCATAAGCACTAATAAATTTTAGAAAATTAAAGTACCTAAATTTTATTAAAATTATTACTATAACACTATTATTAATTGAGCTTTTGCAATGATATTAAAATCATTTAAAAATAAAAAATAAAAATTATAATTTGAAGTATAATGAATACTTTAAAATTTAACTTGAAATTCGAAGCCCATGATTTTAAAGTAGTTCAATCTGAAAATTTTTAAAAATTCGTAAAATACTGTATAATAACAAAAAACTTTATCACTGTTGCTTTTGAAACATAAAAATACTATATACACCTATATGTGTGTATGTGAGTAAATAACTAAAAGTATAACGAACGTTAAATTTTTAGCTGAAACTTATTATAGTGTAATAACGGGTACAATATATTTTATTAATTATCAGGTAATACAATTTATTTTTGGGCTTTTATCTCACCACTTAAGTAGAAAAGTGAAAAACAAATTTGCGCTTTTTGACTATCAAAAAAATAAGACGATTTGTATTTTTGGATATCACCGGCTATACAAGGAAACATGTGATTTTGCGATTAATTATCCAATAGAATAACCATTTCATAGTATTATTTTAGATGAAGTACCTACCTAAATAATAATATTATATACCTATATATATATAATGAGTATTCGAAGTAATTTATAGATTGACGTGTATGTACATGTTAATAGTTCATAAACGCCAAATAAAATGCACCATACACCTTCTGCAATGTCTTGATAGTATTTGAATGTATATAATGTGCTTATATTTATTCTTGATATTTATTATGAAATATCTTTATAATAATTTCCGCCAGTTCTGTGATATTTTTTTAATAGGCTGTTTTTTACATAATATATTTTGTTTTGAATTATGAACTTTAGATATTACTGGTTGTTTAGAACCTATGAGTTATGATAACCGAATAAATATAGATGTATTACTTTCCAATTCGTGTCTTATATAGATTACCCATGACAACATGTATATAATATAGTATGAAGTACCTACATTATTTGTGATACCTATAACAATGCTTGAGGTAAGATGTTTCTATTCAACGAATATTGAGCAACCGTCCATATTATTCAAGATGTAGGCGATATAAAACCTATAGGTTGTAGCATTGAATAGGTTAAATAGCTGTTAACTTCTGACGGTGTATGGTATAAAAACGTTTGCCTGCAGCTCCATCATTGAATATAGATACCATCCTGCATCCTTAATATACAACCCCTAACTACTGTTCGCAATGACTCTCTAGCTGATTATACGCATTACTTCTGGATGGTTAGATTGAGTCACATAATATGTTTTTATTATATAATATATGTATATAATATATATATTAGGGAATTATATTATAGTAAGTATACTTTAATATAATGATTAGTGTTTACCTTTTCGTCTGTTTAAAATGAAAAAAAAAACCATTGGTAAATACATTGGAGGTGAACTGATTTGTCGCTAAGAATTGGATTTTGAATGGTAGGTATATGTATATGTCGTAGGCTACATAAAAATAAGCCTTTTTGTAAATAGACTAATTTTTCTATAAAGTTTACGACATGTATATACGGAATTATTTGTGATTAGTAGCCAAGTATAGCCAGATAGGTACAAATTTTTGAGCATTTTAATAGTAATTTCTGATAAGCTGTCTGCCACACTTTTGCTTACGTCGACCTGTGCATAAAAAATACTATGTCAAAGAAAATTTATTGAATGGGGTTTATTAATAAATATATAATATAATAAATCATATTATATTTTATTTTAATTTTGTTTCCTGAATTTTTATTCTATAGTTTTTGATCGAATTAAATTGGACGTCTATATAATAATGTTATTCATACCTTAACTCGGACCCCGACTCCGTAGACATATTTTAACTCCACGTCTGTTATATATAAATTATACTTTGAAATAATATTTTATGTAAAAAGAAAATACCTTTTTATTATATATATATGTATATGTATATAATTCACGTATTTATATTGTATATCATGTCTCTTATAGTCTACGTAAATAATTCACGCAAATTATCCGTTGCGATGTAATAATTAAAAAATCGATGAAACCCACTGGCAAATGACTATAGGATTGCGCGGTGATGTCACGCCACAAGGCAATTAGTTAATATTTGAATAGTTGGTGCCGACTGCTATACTTTTATGCCTATGCCTTATATATAATAAATATATGTATAATATAACGTGCATATACAGTATACACACACACATATGTGGGCATACTTGGAACACACGCTATACGCCTCAGTATACTGTGGTGTATATAATATTATAACTGTATAGGAATATGAATTATGATGTGTTATATTTCTATAGAGGTAGTTTTTGTTCGACATTCGTATATAGTATATGCATACGTATAATATAATAGTAATGATAATCGTGCATTGGATAAGTATCCGTCCGAAATTTTTAGTTAAAACTTTAAAATTTAAACAGCAAAAGAGATATTGATTGTTTAATTGGTCTAAGTTTTCGTCACGATATATTCTTTACGTTTTGCTTTATAATATAATCATGTGCTATCACATGCATAATCCTATTGTACTGATCCTTGGACGACTAAATTAATAATTCATGTATAACCAACATAATATAGATTATAGATAATATATGCAAGTACCTATCTATAGACATAAACTATTTGGATAGTGTAAGTAACTATATTTTTAGATTTATCACAGATCAATTTAAATTACTTAAAAAATAATAAAATATAGTTTTACAAAAATTTAATCCAAAAAAATAAGATCAAAAGGGTTGTCTGTTATAATAAACTGGATTATGCGGTTAAAAGGATTTTTATTTTTCACATTTAAACACATTTTTTACATAAAAATAAGTTATAGGGAGGTCCACTCTGTAATCACAGCAAATAATATGCTATAATTTCCAATTGATAGGATATTTTTTAAATTGTCTAAGTACCTACCTACTTATATTTTGATTTTTGAAAATTAAATATTGGTTTATATATGAATTGACTAATTGATATTAAATTTTCTTCAAAAATTTATTTTCATTAAAAAAAATGCTGTTTATTTTATCTATTTCATATTTATTTCAATTTTATTTTGTCTAAAACGTGCGATTTCTTTGTTAAAATAAAATATTTTTCACTCGCAATAGTGACTATATTCATAATTGTAGTATTATATATATTATATATTTATATAGGTACCTACTTATAGCTGAAGTTAGTTTAATCTGGAACCCAATTCATAGACCACGATTTATTTCTCATAATTTTACAGAGATCAGGTGCATTTAAATATCTAACCATTCTAACCTCTTCTTTCACACTGACCGTGAATAATATCAAGGTATAGAATACCTTTATGTTTGGATAAACATAAGTTGCACTGAACGGTATCAATTAAATTTAAAATTTTCTAAGACGACAGTCCGACCGTGCACGACGTCAATATTGTACATAATTATACCTATGGATACTTACTACTATTTGCATTTTAAGTTGATTTAATTTTCTTAAACTTTTACATGTCACAATTCATACCAATCACAAATCCGAATTACTTACACGTTAGACATATACCACGCTGATCATCATCACGAGAGTCTTACTGTTTCCGTTTTATTTCAGACGATCGTTGCCGATTATAAAATATTACTCAGGAATTATAACATTCGAGACGACCGCACGAACATCAGCAGTAGGTATCACGACACAACCTGTCGTGATATTATAATATTGGAATTCGTCGTCGTCAAACGCTGTGCGGGACTACAATGAAACTGCAGGCACGTTCGTCAGGCGGTAGCACACCGTCGCCGCAAGGCCCACTAATGTCACCGACGGCCGGCACCAGCGTCCGATGGTCGCACCGGAACAGCGCGTTTTGTCCTGTGCGGTCGGCCGCCGCGGCCGCGGACACGCCCGCCGCCGAGATGCCGTATCCCGCGGTGACCACGCCCGGCCACATGATGCCGTACGGGTTTCTCAACGTGCCCGTGTCGCCGTACCTGTGGCCGCTCATGATGCCATACTCGCCGCTGTCCGCGCCCGGTCAGGCATTCTGCGCCGCCAACACCGGCACCGTAGAATACCAGCGTCAGCTCCAGCTGCAGATCCACCACATGCACCGGCAGCAACACGAACGGTTCAGGCAATTGCAGTTCTCGCCGGACAGGGCCAGCGTGGACGCGGCCGGCCAAACGCCCGAGATGGCCAAACTTGGTAAGTGTGTTATTAGCAGGATATCCGTTCGGCTATATAAACTATAATATATGTAATGTCACTCATTTGTTTAGTATTCAAATTTTTACGTATCAAGAGGACTTTTTGGCACACTACTTTTTAAAAATTTTCGAATATAATATTCTAGGTACACACATAATAATAAAAATATATAAAACCGATATATTTAATAATATTTTACATTTTATTCTTTTTTTTTTTTAAATTTTATAGGCGATTTTAATGTAAAATTAATCAAAAATTAAAAATAACCGTTTTATACGAATGCATTTTATCCATGATGTGCTCTTGGTTCTGAAAGAAAAAATAAATATTGCGCTGACAATCTCTTAAGGGGGAGATTGGAAGCGATGATTTTATGTTTTTATCCAATACACGCTTAACACATGATTATAGACGTGTTCTATTTTCAACGTACCAAAATAATGAAGTAATAGAATTTTGAAAATAGATTTTAATTTGTCGTCAAGTCTATTTGAGATTGATTTTACTACTTTTTTGATTTTATGGCCCAAAATCCTAAAAGCGTTATATTAAAAAAAAAGTAATAAAAATATTTACATATTATTTGATTGACGATTTTTGGAGAAGTTAAAATCAAAAAATCAAAAATGTGTGAAAATCAATTTCGAGAAGACTTAACGCTAAATTCAAATCCGTTTTGAAAATTCTTATCGTTGTATTATATCTGTAATCGGTACGTTAGAGATAGAACACGTTTAAATCTTAGGTTGCGCGTGTATCTGACAAATACAGAAAATCATCGCTTTCAATACCTTAATTTTACTATAACAATCACAAGTATTATGAATCGGCTTGTTTAGTGCCTACAAATATTAGTTCAATGTTGTTATTATTGTATCAACAACAATATAATTGTTAATATTAATCAGTTATAAATAATCTTGTTATAGTACAGAATAAAACAATCAGAATGGTTTATTTTACTTACCTATATGGCTATACTTAAATAATCGAAAAAAAATAATACTATAATCACTTAAATAATTAAATGTGATAATGTGAATACAAAAAACAATTATAATCACATTTTTCCATGACAATAAAGTAACGTAATAAAATTACGTTTTATCTCAATAAACGAATTTCAATGTAAAATATATTCATAAAAATAATTCGGAAAAAATTTATCTCGAATTAGATTGTGTAAATAAAAAAAAATATAATATAGGTATAAATATAATTATCAATTGTAGAGGTTTTTTTGTATTGATGAGTGATGACATAAATAATAATAAATATTAAATAGTAATATAGTATATTAAGGGTATATTATAATAATATGTCTCTCGACGTTAACGTAATATCTTGCTAAACATTTCCAAGGTCATCGGTTAAACTTAAGAAAAACCCCATTTTATATACATTTTGGTCGATTTGGATTAAATATCTATATATAGTTAAAATACAAAGTATTGGTATATACTCGCAACGTTATAATGTTATGTCTGAAAAATGAATTATTAGGATTAAAAAAAAAATATGTCTTTGATTGAATTCTTGAGGTAGTGTTATATATAACTACGTTCTTCGAAAATTTACCAAACACTGTCGGATATGGTTAAAAATATTTTTTAGATAATACTAAAATTTTTTTGTATGATACTCCTATTCTGATCGTACATAATATATATTTCTATTCTACGCATTTATATCTGATCTGGTAAAATCATTTTCGAATCATGTTCATTTTGGCTTAATTTGTGAATTTGCTTGTGATTGTAGTGGGAGCGTGAAAGTTGGGACTTTATCTAGTGATGTGTTCAACAGAGCGATTGTAAATTATCTCGGTTTTAATGACCTATAAACTCTACTCTGAAGAATCTATTTCAGTACCACTTGAAGAGTATATGTAAATTTTCAGGTCTTACATAACTTCGTTTGTACATTATTATAAATAATTGTATTATTATAATTTAATGTGAATAATAATATGAATGTATAAATTTAAAGTAATTTTTACACAACTCTGGAGAGTATACTAGTTTTAAAAATCGGGAATTTACCATCGCCTGTCCATTAACCTAATAGAAGCTGATTTAAATACGTTCAAGCAATTCATTCAAAACTTACATTGCATTGTGAGTCTAAAAATATGGTTATAATAACTTTTCATGTATTCGTAGGTATACAATTCTATGTTATATATATATATATATATTATGTACTTACAATAATCCAACTGGTGAGATTTCTCTTAAAACTAATAACTGTCGTTATATCGCGTCATCGGTCGTTTTAAATTTTCTTATACATAATAATATAATATACAATATACATGTTGTAATGTACTGAATGACGAGTTACACAAATTACATAAATATACGCTATATGACTAGGTTGTTAAATATTCAACCCTGAAGAACCGTTTCCATTAGGAACTGAATTATTTTTGATTTTATGTGAGTATATTATACGGTATTTACTTTTTTAGGTATATGCTTATAATAAAGTATTTAAAGTATAATATAATATTTTATATTTTATCCACATAATATATAGTTATAGTATTATATTTATATTCATTATGTAGGGTACCTACCGCAGTCGTCGAGATGGCTATCGTTAGTAATCATTTATTTTCACTTTTGTACACCGGACACATAGGTGTAGATATTATTTTATTTACATAATTTATGCAACAATGACTCTTGACGCATCATATTATGTATGGCACGGAATTATAATATTATTATCGTTTTTTCCCCATCGTTTACGAAAAATAAAACTGTTACTTTGTTATCATCATTATCATCTGTCATTTTTTATTTTTTCAATACGCGCGGTAAGCAATTATAATTAGTAATTACTGTGTATATTATATGGTATAACCAGAACGCGGTCAATTATGTGGCGTGTCATGCAAACATTTTTGCCAGCCACCTCTTTGAAATTAAAATTTAGTCGACGATAAACCGGCTGAGTGCAGCACCAACCACCCGACGGGTTGGTTCGTTCATGTAATACCTATAATATTTTGTCCCTGACGGCACACTGTCATTCCACCACATAATATAATATAAATTTAATAAAGAATTTTTGTATATCAATTATGTAACCTAAATGTATAATATTGTTAAGAAATCCAACTGCAAATATTTCAGATGAAGTTTCTGAAACGCCATTGAACTTGTGTATCAAAAAGCGAAGTCAAGAAATTTGGTCGCCTGGAAGTTTGTGCGAGAAGGAAACGTCACCCGTATCCGTAGCCCCAGAAACTTTAACAGACAATGTTTTGGGAGTAGAGAGATCTTTTCAGGTACCTATATAAAATTGACGTATGATTTAATACGCAATATCATAATTTTATGTTTGTCGCACAAGAAATTTTAAACGCACTTCAAATTACTAAATTACTTTTTTCTATTTCGTAATTTTTATTTATATTTTATAGCGTATACAAATATGACGTAATTTTTTCCTGTTTGCTTATACGAAAAATTGCACTGATAGTGTTTATCACCAATAATGTCATTTGAAACGCATGTATACTGCTTTGGCTTGCCAATCGACGATTTCGGTTATTATTGCTTTTTATATATTTTTAGATAGATTTCACTGCTGTAATTAATTATAATCATTTTTACATACCATTTTTAAATGACATACTCGCATCGATGTGTAGGTATACTTAGATATAGCTACCCATGTAAACCAATACATTTATATTATGTTAAAGATTAAAGAGTAGGTGTTTTATCATAGACATAATATGTGCAAAAGTTGATTACCTAACATTTTATAGTGGTGGAAAATATATAATTTTTCAATCCTGTGTCCCTACTTTAAACCGTAATTCATTGAATATTACTGCAATACTTTTCCAACCATTAAACTTGAACATTATTTTTATGTGAGCGAAGTATGTATAATTTCAATTTTGCCATTAAATATTTACATTGTTGTAATAATAAAATTATAGAAGTACACGTACAGTAAACTGCTCATATGTATGTATAATATAGATATAGTAGGTACTTCGATATATTTTTACTATTTATACAATTCTACATCATTTCAATAAATGCCAATATATTATAATGTTTACATCATTGATAAATAAGTAAAAAATATTTATTTTTTTTCTCCTCTCATCAAAAAAATAAAAATATTATGTCGATTATATTCTTTTTTTTAAGTGGGATACTATTTTACTACAAAGTTGATTATTTGCACGTTTTCTTAGTTAATTTATTTGATTAAACAATATATTATTTACAAATATTTTGTTTTGCTACATGTACCTATATAAGTGTTCTGTGCGCAATAAATATTTTCATAAGCCATCTTCATTTACATATAACTTGTATTTTTGATGCGAATGATGTTTTATTACAATAAACGCGTAATCCATCCGTATTGTGTATATAGATCGCTGCAACGATGACTGTACACATCTCACACGCTCATTAAAAACAATCGTTCGTCGTACATATGATGACTTATTCATTTGTCGTCTGTGTTCAGTCATGTGCAATATATATATATTTATATATAGGTATTACTGCATATTTACATAGTTTACAAAATAACAATAATACAGTGTTGATATAATCATAACGTTCACATCATAAATAAAACGGATGCACCAACATTTTTTTTCATCTCGTTGCGATCAATTAAAATAAATTTATTGAAAAATAGGAAATAACTAATTTTCGTTTAAATATTATTATAACATTTGAAATACTTCATATTATAATTGTACGGTGTACTTACTGTACTTATATTATACGATTTGGCAGATTAATTCATTTTTGTGTTGTCTCAATGTTCATGAATTCTTACATAATTTAATTTAAGATAAATTAATTCGCAAATCTGTAACAGAGAAATAATTTTTAATTGTTTGTTATCACCACATATCTGTGTGGCTAGTCTTTATTAGAAGGCGAATAGATTGGTAATGCAGAAGGTGGCTTTTGTAATGGAATTTAAAAATGATAAAAAATCGTTCAATTTGCTGATCAAATAAACAATAATATCGATTATTGACGTCAAATAAATAAAAAAAGAGAATCATATAAAGTTCAACGCGACTGTTATTATATATTCGTGTGTTAATGACAGACATCCGAATCGACGGAGATTTCATTATTAAATATTTATTTTGTACTGAGTGTATCTACACATAATAAACGCCCGCCTGCAACAACCCGTTCGCGTCTTCGTTTGGACATGTCCAAAATGGTGTTTATACTGTATCATGTTATTTTATAATAAAATCTATTAGGTACTATACTTAAATTCACAAACGGTACGGACACGCGATATCGTATGGCCACTTTATTGCGGGGTAGTATACTTAACACATTGACCGTTATTGTTGTGTTGCTTCTCCATAGGTATAGTCAATACAATAATATCTGCACACGTTTGCACGATAGGTGTCTATTTTATACTCGTGTTATTATAATGTATAACCGACAAACAGAAAATATTCAATAAAAACGATTATTATTTTATTTTATTTTTATTCGTGTTATACGCTAACCTAACCTACGCGTTTTTTTTTCATTTCTAAATGTAGATTATACGATATATCAGCAAACTGTTTGAGATCATTTTATATATTTTATCCATACATTTTTAGACGTATGCGTATTAAATGGATATTATATTGTAAATAATTAATAATGTAACACCAGTAGTCACATCGATAATATTGAAAAAGGTCAATAATTCAACATTAATATGTCTATTTGATGTAGCTTAAAATTAATTATTTTTATATTAACTTTATTTAGAAAATAAAATGAAATATTTGTTTTTAATTTATATCGGAACAAATTGATATACCTGAGAGTTTTTAAGTATTCAAACTTATTTCATAAAATATGAATAATTTTAAATTCTAAATAATTCATAATTTAATATTGTAAAAAGTCAATAGATAAATTTTAAATTATTCATTGCGCATTCTTATTTATTTATATAAATGGCACATCATAATATATTGCATAATGTACAAAGTCAGAAAGAGACGCGATCGAGTATACTAATATAATAAAATAATTATTTTGTTATTAGAAATACAATTTCTTAAAATCAAAACAATAAGCGTATCTTATCGGGATAAATTTAATGTGTACTAAAGAAATTTTCAAATAATCCTGAAAATTTTATTTTTATGATTTTGTATGATAATGAAATGTATTTTTTGATACACGTGTGATGGCGTTATTTTGATTAGGTAATCAATAGGCCTACTTAGTACCTACGTATCTGATTTGAGTGTGTGTAACAATATTTTATTCTAATACGGCATGAAAAGTTATTAGAATAACTGTAATATGAATTACGAAAACGCGAAAATATTGTATTACAGCGACGCACACTACTAAAAACGCGTATCACCACCGCCGCCGAGAAGTCGTTAAAAAATGTACGCTACGTCGGTCTTGTGCGTGTGTAAATATCAATTTAATACTCACACGCGTCATACAAGTTAATCGAGAACGTATGAGATTATTTTTTTACTGCTGAACGCAATGGTACACGATATTAATATATACATAATGACTCGATCTCGCCACAATATTTCCATATTTGTCACACCGCGGCTCGGAATATATTACAGTATTGTACGTACACACACGCGAATGCGGTCGCGAGTTAATTAACGAAATTGCAATTTTTTTTTATGCCACTCTTTTCGACGAGATAAAGCCCGGAACTGTTGTTGATTATTATTTTTTATTTCCTATAGCGGCAGCAATTTAAATTGCGTTATATTGCGCGCCTGATGTATTATAATATACTGTCGTCGCGACGTCGAGTTTCGTAAACGTTTTTATTTCACCATTCACCCACATGTAAGCTGTTCTCTCAGCGCCTTTCTCGCTGAAAGGCTATAATAATGTATTATGTCAGCGCGCTGCTGTACACGACGATAACACAATTTATATACATGGCATTATTTATATTATAAAACACATATACATATTATGTGAAATGGTCTGAACGAGTTGCACTTTTGCATGGAGTTAAGAATAACGGCTATAGAGTATGATGGGGTTGGGCTGATGAGGAGACCTTACAAATATATAATATTATATTTTTGTTACTCATCCACTATGTGTTACTATGGCTATTAGTAGTACCTAGACACCTAGTATATTCGTGACTATAGTAAAAGTAGTGTGTGACCCTTAGAAACGGTATAGGTACGGGATATGGATGCATGGAGCTTTAAAAAATAAATTATTTATGAATACTTTTGCAAAATTCTGAAACTAGGATAAAAAAATAAAAATAATTAGAAACGCGTTCGCTTAATGAATCAATTTAAAAATGAGTGCTCCGTGTTAATGATCATTTTAACCAAACAAGCAAAATACATATTTTTTGGAATGCTTAACAGGGACGATAGCTACTATTTATTTTCTCAGATAAACAATAATTTAATGATTTGGAATATGCATAGACACAACTAATAAAAATGTGCTTAAAATTGATAATGTTTTCATTATTAATAATTCAGTGTACCTATATGTCACACATTGAACCGGTAACAATGGTAACATATTCTTGTACACGTATATTATTATTATTTATAGGCTTAACATATTTAGACTATAATAATTAATATTTCACTTAATTAATGATGAAAGTATAAAATAATGTTTTGCTTTGTCTACTCACCATATTCATTAGCAACTACATAGTCATCATCAGATTGATGCGTGGTATATATATTAAGGACATGTATATATTAATAGTTACGGCGATTTGATTCACGAAATTAGCAAAATAATTGATACCCTGATTTTTTCGCCACGATATGCGTGTTTTAAATCGTCTGCGATTTATAATCGTTAATAACTACCTATGCGTAATTATTACCCTAAGCTTGGTTGGAAAGTCACAACCGTGCGGCCGATTATAAAATCGGATAGCTTTACAATATTATGTATACAATAAATCGTTTGTATAGATATAATGCACGGTAAGATGCGATCGCGAAACTCAACCCTTTAAATCGTATTTATGAACTTTTCCAAGTTTATGCGAAACTCAACTAGCACGCCCACTCGTCTAACTGTTTGCCATGTATTTTTGATTTTTGTTTTTTTTTAGCCGGCTATCATTGGCTTAGAGTGCGAGCGGTTTCGTCGATTGTTGCGTGTAATGACTATAATTTATAATAGGTGAAATTATTAAAGGATAGCTACTTCAACAGTAATAAAATCATCCCCTTCAAAAAACTATTGATACGATTAAAAGTTATAAATTCACGTCGTATTTCAATTAATTTCGAATTACTTTTAAAAGATAACTAATTACGCGTTTAATAGGTAAAGAATATATTTTTAGCTAAAAAAAAAATATAAATTTATATATTTTATAAAATCGTTAACTTGTGAGATTAAAACTTTGTTATTTTTTTAACTCAAATTGCACTAATACACATGATCTATTTAATAAATAATACATTTTTCCAACCCTTCATCTTTTAGTTAAAAGTATAAATCGTTGTCATAAATACGTATACCTATCTATTACCTACTATATAACTGTTGCGATTCTCAACGGTATACGGGCGATGACGTTTGTTATCACTCGTTGTTATAAATTATAATAATATAATACATTTATATAGGTACCGTATATAATAATATAATAAATGTTATGTTATTATTGTTAATAATGGTGTATTGTGTATTTTTTATTTGCGTTCACGCAACAGCAGGAAGATAGATTTCTGTTCTTTTATTTTTCAATATACTGTACTACATGAATTTTATTCAATGATATGTTACTATATTATTTATTCATACTAATTGATATCATTCTGTTTGTGTTAATACTATATATATTATAATTACACACGCACCAGTCATAATAAGTGCTTTTATATTGTCTTGTATAATAAAAAACATATTTAATGGTTTTGGGAGCGATCACAGTCACTGTTGTAATATTTCTCTCAAAGACCAATTACACCCATCTCCAACTATGCCTTTATTTATTGAAATTCGCAATTTTCTAAATTTATTATTCTGTATTCTATTATTTCTCACAAAATTACAAGATCACGTATAATCGAAATATATTGCCATGGTTTTATTATTAATTGGTTGTTCTTTCTAATATCCATACTTTAAAAATGAGGTGTAATAGTTACAAAAAACAGCTCCTCTCCTAACCCATGTTTTATTTTAGCTATAGATATGAACATACATTTATTTATAATTCAATTTAAAACTTCAAAACTACATATTTAATAAAATATTATGTTCAAAAAATTGAAGCAGGTACCAATCAAAACTTAGATATCAAGTTTTTTTTCTCATAATATGTTTAATATTTAATTTTTACCCCCTCTATTATGAGGGCTATGTCGAAACTAAACTGACAACTTTTTATACTAAATCTCTAAGTTTTTTATAGGTTATTAGAGGATATTAGAGGTGAAAAAACTAGACTTGTTTGGTTCATTTAACAAATGATAGTTCACGTAATAACTTAAACCCGCGGAGTTATGATTTTTTGAAACCATGACTTTTGTAGAATACCCAATATAGGTACATACGCTTACACTTAGATACACACCACGGTCACGCTCAGTATTTGGGTTTTTTAATGTTTCAAATATATACTTATATTTAGACATTTAGTTTAGGCATTATAACATTTTTATATAAGATATAGATATTTTTTTTTATGTTTTTACATTTCTAGAAACTGCACTGCATCTGACCATTTAATGTATATTTTTCCAGTGTCAATTGTGCTACAAAACGTTCAAGCGCTCATCGACGTTATCGACTCATTTACTTATTCACTCTGACACAAGACCATATCCGTGTCAGTTTTGCGGTAAACGGTTCCACCAGAAGTCTGATATGAAGAAACACACATATATACACACTGGTAAGTATCTCTATAATAATAATTATTTATAAATGTAGAGCAAAAACAAAGTTTAATTTTACTCTTGGTTTATCCAGTATAAAGAGTTTTGTATTATTATTTAATCAACGTATAAAGTCACACAAAAAAGATGATGGCGTGACGGCGTGACGGTTCAAAATATTTTGAATAACTAAGTTATTCATGTACTGTATACTATTAAAATACTGTCTAAAACACTATTCGTAAAATAATATACGTTGTTGTCAATGACAGCACTTATTAGGGTGTATTAACTGCAGCGAACGCCCGTCTACACTCGTCTTCATTTATTATTACATTCAGTGCGTATACAAAAACTGCAGCTGCATCGTTATGTATAATGCGACGACGAACAATAATTTATGATGATCCGTTTAATAAAGACTCATAATATTTCAGAAAACATAACGTTTTTGAAAATATTTTTTCAACATATCTTTGTTATTATACAAAAGAAAAAAATTTAAAAAATAATTATATTTTATATCGTCGTTATATTTTTTGTAGTGTTTTACTCTTTTAAATGACTGCATATATTTTTTATTTTATATTCCAAAGCATAATTTTGTTCAGAGTACTTCGATTTATATAAATAAAATCTTGGACAAAGAGTTTATTAGTTATAAATACTTTAAGTTAAGATGAATGAAGTAGTGGGCTAACATTTTATGAGATATCCCTATACCATTACATTCAACTCATCTAAACTTAAATATTTAGTACCGAAGTGCTTAAAAAAACATTATGCTTTGGAATAAGAAATTAAAAATACATTTTGTTATTAAAAAGGTAAAGATATATATATATTTCAGAAAAACATTGTTTTAAAGCGACTTAAAACCGTAAAAAATAGCATTTTAATAATATTAATAGTTTTTTTGAAATAATGAGTGTTACGTAAAATAGATCACTCGGTGTATATCACGTGTATCTAAAATATATAATATGTGGTGTTTGATTAACGGGGTGAGGACGCCAGTTGGGGCGTCGTACGAAGGTAGATTGACTTTTCCATTAACGCAAATCGCGTCACTACAATAGCCTTATACACGTACACTTAGGCGTATGTGCAGTATAATATGCACTACAGTGACTCCACGTATTATAGTTATAAAGTATAAACCTATTATTATTATTATTATTATTATATATTATTATAATAATACTTAAGCCCGTATTGTGTTTGAACACTGGCACGAGGCATGAGCACGCGTTTGCTTAGTTACCCTTGAAAAGGTTTTCGACGGCGGGCGCGACAGCGGTGTGGAAAAAAAGAGGTTAACAAAATAAAAATAAAAAAACAAAAAATGCGGTTAGGTAAACGGATACGTGCGACTTAACGGTTCGAAGATTTTACACACACATACGGTGAGCGCGTGGCGGTGCCGTTGGTTCCAGGTGGTGGAGTCGCGGTTCAGGGGATGCACGGGGGCGCGCGAAGGGAATGCAAAAAGTAATATATTATAAATATATATACATCCCACAGTCCCACTCGTTACAATAATATATTATATTAATATATCTATCGTGTACACACATATATATATTGTACATAAATACAACCCTATAAATAATACATGGACGGTGGCCCTCGTCGTGTATAATAATAATAACATTATGTTATATTGACTATAAACGCGTGTGTGATGTGCCGCCGCCGCCATCGGAGCGAGTCGTAACAATAATTCCTCGGACTTGTCAATATTTATTTAAACGGTCGAGTGAGGCACGCGTCCGGACGCGTAAATTTCCGTACGGTTTTTAATATTGTATTTTTTTTACCTTTCCGTCTCACTTCGTCCCCGTGGCACAGGTTATATGTATTATATTATTGTGTATTTGTATTTCCTTACGAATATCAAACGATAAAACGAAATTAATGACTTTTTCTTATACGTTTTTTACTCGGTCTGTATGTGCTTAGTTGTGTGTTTGGGCAGGTACCTATGTAATTATATAGTTACAATAATGATATTATGATTTATGTGTACGGTTTATTGATTTGCGCCGGCGGGGTGCTTTTATATTATTATATACTTATATTTGTTTTTGCGCAGTAAATTTGTAGCAAGACCCGTGTAAAGTCCCGCAACAAATTTGTCATACGCGTATTTTTATCATATATATTGAATACTGCTATAATATATATGCTACTAGTTAGTAGTTACTACAAAAAGTTATAAGAAGGATTTTAATATTTTTTTCTGTGCTTCTAATTTATGTAGCAAATATTTGTAAGACATACACGTTTTAATTTGGGTCTTGAGCAATAGACGCAATTTTGGTAGGAAGGGCTTTTTTCTTCTGCCCCCACTAGATGTTTATAAGTTATAATAAATAAAATCATTTATATTATTACATAATGATTTTTGAAATTATATTTTATTACCTTATATATTATTATCTTACAATATTTTTTAAAATCGACGAACATTTTTATTTTTTTTGTCAAAACACCCCAATCTCCTCCTAAATGCACGGCACATGAATTTGTTTAGCCTTCTCAAGAAAAAAATCATGCCTATTACATGAGTCCAGAAGTTAAAATAGGTATAAACTTATTAGCTATCCAGCATTTTTCATGACTATTATGCATTTTTGAATAATTTTTACATAGATAGTGTAATACATTACTAATTTGTACCTTTATATTAGTATAGATCGATAATCACTGATTACTAATAAGCAATAATTACTTATAAGTTTCCGCATTGCAGACTGGTTAATTATTTTAAGTGTTTAGCTTTCTCTATATAACTTCTCGGTCTAATAATCATTAGTCATTACTTCATTAGGTACTGTTATTCATACTATCGTTAAAGGAAGAGTAGATTTAGTGGAAAAACTGCAAATCGGAGGGCACCCTTCACTCCCTATTGAGAGTTATTATTTTCTCGACGTTTAAAAACGCAGTTATGCGGGTCGATAACAAAATATTAATATTTTATAATTAATTCCACCCGCGAGAGAACGCGGAGTGCATCACGTAACTCCGATTAATATATAATACGTGTGGTATCTTCGTATAATGTATTTATGATTTTAGGTTCGTTAAAAAAACCTGTGCGGCAAGAAGGTCGAGCGTTATTATTTAATAATATATTTAAATATATAATATACATATACACCCGCGACGTGTGTACACACTATAGTTAATGGGCGCCCTGCGATTCAACACTCACCACACGCGTGTGTGCGGGTGTTTTCAGTTATTTTTTTAGTAATTGTCGGCGACAACTTTATACTATAAACGTATTTTGTAAATAATGTGTAATAATAAGATATTTCACCCGTAAATCAAACATCCTTTAATAACGACGTTTACCCACCAACTCTCAAAACTCCACCGCATATATATATATTATATACGTATATTTGTATATAACACATAATATGTAATTATATGCACATATATAAGCATTAAGTATATAATGTATAATGTATATATGTATATATTATATAGGCGTGTTTGCGTTGTTTGTCCGATTTTAATAATATAATGATTTATCGATAACCCTCTGAAATATTATTATGTCGGTCGCATTGTAAAGTGTGTGTGGCGAGTGTTACATCATATATGTAGGACTTGGGCGTTGGACACATATATTACACTTGTTGTATATGTATACATTATAGGAAGGTGGTAGATATAATATAATGTTCGTTTAGACGGGAGTTACTCTCTTGTAGCATTACAATTAAATGTTCGTCATAACACTAAATAATAAAAACATATATTTTCATCTTGCACGAAAACCTATATTCATTAGCTGTTCTCCATAAAATACTCGATAACACTATATCTTAATAATCCATTAACATTAGAATAAACTATCACAATTGAGTCAACACATACGAGTAGACCTAGATGAAATTAACTCATATCTGTAATGATTCGTATGTAATTTAACACTATACGGAACTATTTCGTGTAAACGAACCATTTTTTTCAAATAATCGCAAAGTTATAGTATCTAATGAGCCGCATTGGTTATGATTGAAAACAATATACTGTTGCAAAACAAAATTATTATACTATATTTTACTGAATAATATCGGGAATCGGTTATGCATTAAAAATATAATAAGTCTTCAGTTTAAAGAAAACTTTATCTTATTATGACATAAATACATAATCGAATTTTAACTTAGATTTTATGGGTCTCATCGTTATTGATTTAATGCATACTCCTAAGCCGCAGGTTTCGACATCTGCCATTGGCTCATTATGTTATTGAACCCGCTACCTTTTTACAAAAATATAAATTGTATAAGTACTGTAAATTTTAATAGTTTATAATCGCAGTAATATATCTATAACAACTATTAACAATAACAATACAAATCACAATAAAATAGGTAGCGTATAATAGGTATATTATTATTATTATTATCTATTCTATTTTGGCCATCACTCCATCATTATGCCACTAGAATATATTTTATTGTAGGCGTATCATATACCTATATCGACAAACCCGTAAATGTCGATCTAACGATTTGATGTCAGTATAGAATTCCAGGTAATACCTATATTTAAATATACTTATATATAAGGTACCGTATACTTATATATTAGTAAAATATTATATTATACACCTACGGTAGACGATACATATTTTATAAATTGACATATTTTTGAATACCTGCTACGTGTGTATTATACAAGTATAAAAGTGTGTCCCCCCCTCGCAGACACAACAGTAATTATGGCCTATATTATATTATTACGTCGACCTGTAATAATAATGATATATTTCGACTTTCGACGAACACTTCTATCAAAAATACATTAGTACTGTGTGTATATAACTTATACTTATTGTAATATACTGTGGGTGCGTGGCGACGATCTTCCGCGAGCTATTTGTAAAATTTAACAACGTATAAAAATCGCAAACGAGATGTAGGTGTTATGGGATTTTTTCACCGGGTAGTATATTTTGACCGACGCGTAAAAAGCTAAACATTCAAAATTGTATGTGCGTCGTTGCAGGCGTCGCACAAATACGATGTGTAATTATCATAGGTATATAAGTAAAATTAGTTGTGGTAAGTGTATTTTAATTATCGTATAAGCATAGTATACGAAATACATACAGTATACACTAACCTACCTGACTTATTATATACTTTCGTAGTCTCGTATACCGTAGGATACCAAACGGTCAAATAGAACGGTGGTGAGTCCTTCGCCGCCTGCGCCCCAATTCATACCCCTACCATCACTTCCGCCCGGGGCGCCGGTCGCACGCCACCCCCGTACGCGAAACATAGACGTCACGTGCAGGGATTGGTGTAAAGTTTGCGCGGTCTGTCAGGTCACTGGCGGGGGTGGTCGTGACTGAGCGAGACGAGAAGGGGGCGCGCCGAATGTTTACGAACACATACACATACATGTATAATATTATATTATATGATAATATTATATCATATAATATAACTATATTATTATATTAATAATATAATATACTTATAAATAGGGTTCGGATTTGAAGGCAAAAGCCTTTTTTTTTAATAATTATAATAGAAAAATAATTTTTATATAAAAATGTATTTCGTTTAATATCTAAGACGGTGTATGTGTTTGTTTTGTTGACATTTTACTTATAAATGCATTTTTGCTTTTTTTTGCCTTTGGTACAAAGCGATGAGCTTTGAAAACAGTGCATTGTCGATGCTATGTTTAAAATTATTTAAAGTGGGTAAACAATTAGAATGAAGAAACAACTAATAATGACGATTTAATAAGTAGTAATATTAATTTAGATAATTATTTATGTATAAAATACGCCCCATTAACTTCGATAGACGTAGAAAGATCATCTTTTATGTACAAAAATATTTTGAATTCAAACTGTTAACGTTTAACTGGAGATAGCTTATCTAAGTACATGGTAGTGAACTCTTTTGAATACCAATTAGTCTGCAGTATATTAAATTTTGTATATTTTTGAATTGCTTTTTTTATGTAAGTTAAACGCCTTTTTTGTCTTTTTCACATTTTAAATGCTTTTTTTATTGATAATATTGCCTTAAAATTCGAACTTTGCTTATTAATAACATACAGAGTGGTTGTTTTCCGCCCGAAATTTGTTAATTTTATAGCTTGGAAACTTTTGACGAATACTACCTATATTATGTGCAGTATTGGGGGATTTATAAGTAAACGTATATTTTTTCTGTAGTGTAGTGGCGTAATTACAAATTTGTTTTGTATTTCTGGGTGGGGGAAGGCACAGGGGCACTATATGCTGTTCGTGTGTATATTATCAGAAAATGTTAAAGCATTGAAAAATTAATAACTATGTGTTGAAAATTTAAAGAGTTTTTGAATAGATGATATTTTTAGAATATCATATTTAATAGATAGGTGCGGTATATTATCTGGTGTATGTTATACGTAATAGTGCTTAAAAAAAAAAAAATTCAGCTCTAGGGAACTTTATCTTATGTCTTCTCGCTTCTTTCCCATCAGAATTACGAGTTGGGACGTAAAAAACCTATATAGGGAGGTCCGTGACGATGAAGAGGCATTTGAAAAACCGGCTTGTGATATGATAGGATACACGAGGAATTGGGTTCATTTTTAACTGTCCATAATGACGTGATCGCGTAAAGTAGATTGGAATAACGCGTTATTGAGACGCGAACAAGATAAGACGTATAATATATTATTTTCGAGTGGTATACGTACGATTGGTGTCCAATGAATGGCGTTTGATTAGGGTTATAGGCACAGATCGTGCGTATACGTATGCACATAGAAAAATGTGGTCAAACGATACGGGGGAACGTCGTCGTAAAAAAAATGACTAAACTCATCGATAAGTTGAATTGCGGGGAGTAACTCGAGAAATTAATTCTAGCGTGGTAATTTTTCTCGGATAGTTATCGATATATATATATATATATATCACGCGTGTATTTACCAATGAGCCCGCCCGACCGTCCCATATTTTTTCGTGCACACAACATATAATATTATATAAAGCCCCGCATGACACTGCTGGTGCAGTGTCGTTACCGCGCGAGGACGTTATTTTTTAAGGGTGCAGCGACTCCGAATAAAATACGATACAATTAATATAATATAAAATAATATAATATAATGACGTATAATATTATACCTTTATGTCGTGTATATGTATGTGTAACCGAGTGATGCGCGCGCGACGTGCCGCATGGTCTTGCGATGTGTTATAATATTATTATATTTGTTTTGCCCGGTCGTTTTTCAGGCGAGAAACCGCACAAGTGCGTGGTGTGTCACAAGGCGTTCAGCCAGTCGTCAAACCTGATCACGCACCTGCGCAAACACTCCGGCTACAGGCCGTTCCCGTGCGGTCTGTGCGACAGGGCGTTTCAGCGGAAGGTGGACCTGCGCAGGCACCGCGAGAGCGTGCACCCCGGGTCTCCGGCCGCCCAACAGTACCACATCACCAGCACCACGGCCGCGGTGGCCGAGCACCCGACCGCCGTCACCATCGCCGCGCTGCAGGCCCCGTCTACGGCCGCCACCGCCGCCGCTGCCGCAGCCCCCGCCGCCACAGCCTCGGCCATCGATGCTGTGGCCGTCGCCGGAAGTAGCGGCACGGTCAGCTAGTAGACGCGTCGCGGAAACGACGCGTCGACCGGCACTCGTTTTCGTTTTGGCGGCGCCCAAGTCCACTGCCGTACTAGTCTCTACCGCGGCAGGCCTGGACCATCGATGGCGAAACGAGAGGACGAGCTCTTGGCGCGTTCCTTTTCGTCGGATGTCCGACGTCCGCGCCGGCGAAGACCGTCACCGCGCCCCGCCGTATAGCAACTCGTCAAATACTAATAAAATTTATATTTTGAAAAAGCTATTCTTTATATGATATTATTATGTAGTATTAATTAAGTACGCGTCGCTGCTGCCGCCGTGCCACCGTGCCAACGAGACCAAAGTGAATCCAGACGACAACGCTCGAGGAGGTGCCACCCGCAGGTTTTCAGAATTTTGTCGAATTATCTTCATACCCACACGCGCGTCGAGGGACAGCGCATCGTGAATTCCTAGGCCGCCAACAAGCGCAGGAAATATTGACGAAATTAACGATATGCATTCAAACCGCACACGTGTCGACGATGACGATCGTTTAATACGCATAATACAACACGTCATTATATGAATTACGGCCAGCCGCCGATCAGGGTGGTCTGCGCCGGGGACCATTTCTTTTGCTCGAGTTTTGCAGAAATAAAATTTAAAAACAATAATATTCCCGTTCGCCCCGGGAGGTCAGTGCAGTCTCTAGGGACGTGTACGTATAGAACTTGCGCGAGCATATGTTTAATCCCTACATCCACGAATCTGCAGGTTATACATCATAATATTATAATGCGTACAACATACTGTCACATTTGTCACATTGTCACATTCGTCTAGAAACTAGTTCGGCAAAAACCGAAAATCGCGTGCACCTATCTACTGCAACGAAGAAAGAACGAGAACAGCACACTTGGTCGCCTCGCAGTGTGTTAGTGTTCGACAAGTCGTGATTTATAGTCAATAGACCATTTATTATTATTATCATTATTATTATTAATATTATTATTATTATTGCACATAATTATTATTTTAACTTCGAGTCATATGTATATCATAAATATAGTTCATTACAATAATCGTAACCCGCTGCAGTTCGCGCACATACGGCGGGCCTCGAACCTAACGGATTCTTGCCATGTTAAATAGTATCTGCCGTACACCGTAGCAGATATGTGCGTATCTCTAGTCCGTCCACACGTTTACCATTCGATTCTACAAGTGTGCAGAATCCTATAATATATTATGACGTTTATAGCCTCTATGTTAGGTGTTTTTCTTTCTATTACCATATTATTTAGGTGTGTTCTAAACACGCCGCACAGTCGGCGAGTAGTGAACGCAGCTTGATTATTATTATTATTATTATTATTATTGATATTCAATAATATTATATATTATGCATTTACCCCAGACAAAATATGTTTGAAAAAAAAACCGCAAAATAAATTATTTCCTACAGTTTTTATTATCACTTCTGTGTACTTTTAAATATTTTTATTATAATTTAAATTGCATTCAGTGTATTATTCGCCATTGTATCGATTATAATTATTGTGCCATAGGCTTTCGCAGCGTTTACACGCGATAGCGTACGTGTACAGTAGTACGACAATTTTAAAAAAAATAAACCATTTTACTTTTTACTGGCGCGCGTTTTAGTCCGAAATAATTATTTATATATCACTCACAGTGAAGAAGAAAAAATATACACCGCGCACTTACAACGGTAATAAAAAAAACCCGGCACACATTTCACAGTTTCGGTCATTTTTTACATATATTTTTTTTATTTACACCTGTCCTCTTTGTCGGAGCACGTGCGCATTAATTATTTTTCGGCGCCGCCAGATTATAAACGGCGATGATATTATTTTTACCGTTATAATTATTGTTTTAACGTAAATCATAATAATTGTATACCTATTCCGTATCGATTTCCGAATAAGAACAGAATATAAAAATAGTCCACCGCCGGACTATTTTAACGACATTTTTGGACATTTTGGTAATAGTTTTGATGACCCAACATTACGGTGATCATTTTTTCATCATTATTATTTTTAATATTATTACTGAGATCGCTTTATTTCATGTTAATAATATAATAATATAATAAACCGTATTATAATTATTATATGAATTATACAATAATGTACACGTCGTGTTATTGTTGTAATTATCATAACAAAAAATGCATTTTTATTTTGTGCTAGTTTTAAGAAAGTGATAATTATAATGAAGAAACAACAATATTAAGTAATATAATATTATACACAGTTTGTTGTCGTTCATAATCATATTTTATTATATTTGACTAATTAATTATTATTATTATTGATATTGATATTATATTCGTACCGCTCCGTTGTCCGTATACACCAGTGATTAATAAATTATATCACGATACGCGACGGTCGGTAATTTTATTAAACTTTATATAAGACATTATTATTTTGTTCCTTTTACTTAATTTTTTTTTTTTTATATTAATATGTTTTGTTTTATTCTTTGTTTTTCTTTTTCTTTAATCAAATCATTGTATTGCGTTCCGAAAACGGTGCGTTTATCGGATATGACAGTTTTAATTGTACGCTTACGTTTTTATTTTGTGCAAATTACCTTTTCATAATATTATTTATTATGTATTAATTTTTTAAATGTGTATAAACACTAATATAAACAAAAATTATGTTATCACATTTTTTTGGCCCTGCATGTTGTCAAAAATCACGCACAGCTCTTTATTAAACCACAGATTAAATACATACTATTTAGATATGGAATGCCAATGCAATCATTTATCGCTCATTATTTTGATTTTAATTTGACTCACTAGTGGCGCATTGCAATATAAGGATGTGGGAAACTATTTTGTCTCCTGATACTATTATGGTGAGTACTATTGAAATTTTAAATTATAAACGATTAATGATAGCATAGGTGTTGCGTTATTTCATGTCTATAGTGTTATTTAATTTATGATAAAACTAATGAGAAAAATCACACTAATTATATACCTATTATTTTATTATAATAAACGATAAACAATGATTTTGTAATGTACTTTTTTATACGATGATATTATATACATATAAAATAAATATACATTCTTGTTATTATTCCATATAATTAGAACGACTGAAGAAAAAAAGGGGAAAAAATCATTTTTGATCATTTACATTTTACAGGTACGATATAATACGTTTTCATATGTATATATTTCCCGAAATAGCCATCATTTTTGTTTTTCTACTCTATAATAACAATACAGATATAGTACATCACATTTTATTACGAGAGTAATCGCCGGGTAAGAGTTTATATGATAATTATGTTTGCGTATTCATTGTTTGTTTCTTATACTTTAAGGAGTTTTGATATTATGTTACTGCTATCGAATATTGATATTAATATTCTTGTGATATTCAAAGATTATATTTTATACTTGAGATTATTTAAAACTTCAATAATCATTTAAATTATGTTGATATTTAATGATATTCCTCAAAGCGTTGCAATGATGCGTAAAAATCATGTACCTAAGGTTGTACATGAAAGTTGAAAGGAAATTATAATTATTTTTATGAACACTAAATATTAAATTAAAAAAATAAACATGCGAATGGAAATCAGTTTATTTAGATTGGAATCGAATTTTTGATTTTGATATAATGTGTTACTCAGCAAACACTAATTATATTTTCTATGGTAAAAGCATTTCATTTACATGCCGTATAACTGTGATTTATTCTAGATTTTTTTTGGAACAGTTTAGGTGAACATATTCAAAACTAGCAAGCGGCAACGCTAGTTACTAAGTATACCTATATTATTTAAAAACAAGGTTGAAGTCTACTGATTCGAAGGATGGAACGTTGCAAAAACGAGACCTCGATTGAGTTTTCCTGAGAATTGAGCTTGCGCGTGTGTGCGTACAGTGCAGAGATACTTCTATGCGACGAACTTCCATTTGAAAAAATAATTTCGAAAAACACCGTTGTACTAAATTAGAACTAAATTAATGTAATTCTATATAACGAATTTCTGCATAATACGGGTTTTTTTATTGCTCACCAGAGACTTTGCAACAGCAGCATAAGAAGTAGCAAAAAAAAAAAAAAAAACAACGGGTGCTGTGCGCAGTTGTTCGTCTGCCTTTTATTTTATTCTTTTTAATGTTATATGTTTAACGTTCAACTGAAATTACGTAACAACCTTAGTCGCCGTCGTTCGTTTTCGTTTTAATATGTACGAGAGGTCTATAACGTCTTCTAGAAGCCTCACACACACGCTCGCGTATGAACGCGTGCACGAGTCTATGTATATATATGTGACACCTGTCGCGGTGCCGCCGCCGAGTAGGCTCTAAAGTCACCTGCGCGCCCCTTACGTTATACCTGCACTTATATATATATAATAGCATGTATATGGTGTACATACCCAAAGGCAGCAGTGGTGTCGTCGTACCAGGTGCGTTATATACACATATTAGTACTATTTAAGTATTTTTTTACCGGTAGGTGCATGTATGTGTGTTTGAAGAAAGTATATAATAGTATGTAATATTTATGTATACGGTGAGTAACCGGTGCTAATGCTTTATAAACAAAAATAACGATAAATATTTTGTGAAAGAATTGCAAAATAAACTATTTAAAAAAAATAAATACTCTATTAAAATATTGTATGTTTATCGAGTTTGGTCAAATCCTCAATTTTTTCCCCAAATAAATGATAAAATTATAATATCAAATGTGTTAAATAAATTTAAATTTTCAAAGAACATTAATGTCAAGTATTGTACTATTGTGTAAGAAAAACGACTTTAAACAGAGACGGTTTGTCAGTTTCTAAGGATATTTTAAATTGTTATTTGCTACAGATAATTTGTTTATTTATTTTTAGTAATACAATAGATAAAACTAATTTTTTTTCTTTAAAAAAAAAAAATAAAAAAAATATCAATATTTTATTTTAAATATAATTTATAATAATATATTATAAATAATAATATATATTATATTATATTTTAATCTTAGGGACGGTCTGGTCTATTAGGATTTATCATTGGCCTGACAGCGTTATTTTTTTTAAACAATTTGGTTGTTTTTAATTTCTTTACACTAAAAAAATGTATTAATATTTATTAGCTATACCACAGTGAAAAAATTCCAATTTGAACACCCGTAGGCTGTAATATAATTAGTTATTAGTTTATTATTAATAATAATAGCCAGAATAAAATTGCTCATTTAACACTGGTATTTTGGGACGTATAAACGCATTATTATTTATTAGTATTGTGTATGCGGGGTTTTATCGATTTCACCCGATATTTGTTAATGTAGGATTGTAGGTTATAAATAAAGTATATTTTTTAATTAACAGTATAGACACACACAGTTTACCAAAATTTTATTTATTTTTTTAAATAAAAACATTTCAAAAAACAATTAATTGTAGTCCACAACGAAAAATACAACACAAGTAATATGCGTATTATATTTTGGAAAAAAAAGTAATTAAATACAATGTAAGTTGATTTATTTTTTAATGTTAGTGTTTGATGCCAGTTTTACGTAAGTTAATTTATCATTTTTTTAATTTAAATAATTGTTAGAAATGTTTGTTACATTTTTTTTTTAAATTTCATATTATTATTTTTGTTTATTTATTATTATATATAATAAATGGTTAATTGAACTGCTTTGAAATTGAATTTAAATGAACAGTCTCGCTAAAATATTGATAGGTACTGATTGAAAGTCTATTTTTTTTAGATTATCCTTTTACATAATATAATATAAACTAAGAGGTAATATAAATAACAAATTATAAAATAAATTAGTTTTTAAGGGGAGTGGGAGGGTAGAACATAAGTTCAGCCCCCTCTAGTAAAGCCAATGGTGTAAATAAAAATATATGGCCTGGATAATACATTTCCCCGGCCTGAATTTTTATCCCAGGCCGTCTTTGAAGTTAATCTTATTAGTTATTATTAGGGCTGGGATTTTAATGCCCTAAAAAACCTCGAAAAATGTTCTAAAAAAAAATAAGCTTTTATGACTTAAAAACTCTAAATAATGCCCTAAAAAACTCCAAAAAATGCCCTAAAAAAATGCTTTTATGATCTAAAAATTTTTTTACTTTAAATAATTTTAGTATAAATTACAATAAAAAATTTAAAAAAATACATTATAAAATTAATATATTACAAGTGTAAACTGTAAATACATAGTTTTAGTATAAATCTAAAAAAAAAGTTGTACACAAAGCTAGATATTAGACTTAATCTCATCTTCAGCAGTAACTTTCACATTGCATATTTTACAGAATAACACCAATCCGTCGGTAAAAAAAAATATTATGTTCAAATTCTTGTACAAACGCACGCAGTCGACTCGCTGTCGAACATTTTACTTTTGGCATTTTTATATTAAATTATCAAAAAAAATTAACTAGAGTAATAAAACGGTGTTAACGACGACAAAACTCGTACTGAATGTCGAACGATATCATCGGACGTCGATTTTACCGATTTAAGATTATTTAACAGGAAATGCGGGTAGAGGTTGCTCAAACTTTGTCCGATAATGGCGATAAGCCGATAATATAATACGAATTACGAGCACTTACTTATAATCTGTTATATTTATTTAAAAACCATGTTGGTGTAAAAATCTTAAAATAAAATTTCAAATTCATACACTTGGTTTCCAAAAACTCAAAAAATGCTCTAAAAACTCTAAATTGCCCTAAAAAAATTAAGAAAATAACCTAAAACCTAAAAAAATGCAAAAAAAACTTTCTTATTCTCATTCAAATGTACATAAAACAAATTGGTGACAAGACGAGCATTGCACAGTAGTCAGTAAGCTTTGGAAAACAATGCTAAGTGGATCGAAATTCCAACCCTAGTTATTATTGTAATATATAATAAGTTCATAACTAAACACCATTTACAGAAAGATGTAAATATAGGTTCGTGGTATAAATAGCTTAAAACTAATCAAAATATTTTGAAATTTTCTAAGTACATATATATAATATGATAATATATTTAATGATGAAAAGTTTGATGTTTCTAATTAATATTTCTTAAACCACAGAAAAATAACTTAAACTTTTAAACTAAAAATTGTTAATTTTCGTTTTAATATCAAGTTTGTCTGCAATTCGAATATTAAATACTCAATGCTCATAGATATAAAAGTATACATGTATTTTCGGAGTGTTTTTTTTTTTTTTTAAATAACCGTAAGAATAATTTGTAAGGAATCTTGTATTTAATAATTAATATGCAATTTACTATATAGGTACCATTAAAACTGAAAACATTTTGTAGTTGTTACTAAAATACATAATAATTTGTTTATTTTTATGATCTTAGTTAAATTTAAAATCGTTTATCATTTAAAGAAATAAGGACTATTTATTTACGTAATTTACGATATGTTTTAATTTCTGTAAGGAACTATGTATTTAATAAATCTATTTTACTTAAAAATAAATATATTAACATGAGTAAGAAAAATTTTTAATTTAAAATCTTATGATACCTAAATTGGAAAGGGTTAATATATCTAATTAGCAGGGTACAGATTTATATGCTTTAAAAATCTCAGAAATATGAATTTATACTCTTATTTTATAGAAATATACCCTATAAAATAAAAATATGTAAAAAAATCGATTAAAAAAAGTCTTTTATTTTCATTAAATATAAATAATAAAATCAAATAAAAGTTACGCACACTCAGATCACGACTGACACGACTAATATATGATTCACTTAAACCTACTCAATAACAGACCACTATGTTATTTTAATTAAAACAAGCAAAATATTTTATAATATGCATTTAAAAACCGAATATATGCAATAAAAAAATCGTAAAATATAGAAATATGCAGTACCTATACATGTCAAAAAATGACAAAAAGACTAATTAGTAATTAGTTTATTAGGTATTCAGTAGGTTACTGTTATAGGTGTAATTAATTTGAATTCAATGATATATTATTATTTACGAAAAATGATTCTAAGGAAAAACGGTTTATCAGCTTTTATCGCCTAAAACAGTGGTTCTCAATCTTTTTAGGACCGTGACTCAAATTTTTTCCAAAAATTTATCGCGACCTCCATAGTTTTACATTTACTTAGACTGATTTAAACTATAGTCCAGTCCGAGATTCCTAATACCAGGTGACAATAATACAAATTTCTTATCATAACTTAATTTGTTTTTTTAATTTTTATATTTTGTGATAGCTCTAAAAAATAATTTAAATATTAAGTACTTAATTATGCTACATCACACTTATACACTAGTAGTTTGAGTTAACTCAAATTTAAATCAATAAAATTTTTTTTAGCTTTTACTTTTACTTACAAATTATAATCAATGGTATTAGGTATATCTACGTTTATTATTATCGTATAGACATAATCGCTTATGCTGTTAAATGATAATGTTTTTGATGGATATTATTGTCAAATATTTGTCCCTTAAATAAATGTATAATATAATTTTTAAACCGAACATGATCATTGGTCGCCAAATATTATTTACTGTGTAGAATGATAAAATGACGTAAGAAGTAAATTCTTCCGGAAGAGTTGCAATATCTCGTAATCCGAGATTATAGAGAATTTAGCTAAAATTCCTCTTTAGATTTTTCTGATACTTTTAAGAACAATTACTGAATTTTTATCGAAATCGGTCGATTAGTTTTTAAGCTTGTAAGTTACAAACACAAGAATATTGACTTTAGTTGTATAATATTTGAATAACAAACAATAAACTAAACATTATTTTTATTTATTTAAAAAAAAATACAATTATTTCTATATAATTTTTTTTTTTTCATAATTAATAGAAATCCTGTTTATAAATTAAAATATAATCAATTTTTGTATGTCAAAACGTAATTCGTACATAAGCCACTCTTAAATAACTAATATTGGGGTTCATGGGCGCCCAATAGTAATATTTTAGGGGGGGGGGGTCAAAATAAAAATGTTTTCGAATGTAAGATAATAAAGATTTAATGTTATTTTTCACATATAAATGTATACACTATTATAGTGTATACATAATACATGTGTATAATACATGCATGTTATATTTTTTATTTGTACATATATATATATATCTATATATAGTGTATTAATAATAATTGCCATACGAATAAATAAATAAATAAATAATAATTTTAATAAGTATATAAAAAAATAGAAATTAAATAATATAATTAAGTATATTATTCGGTATCAGTAAATAAGAACTGTAAATTTATTCGTTTTATTCCAAACATATTAATGACATCCTGAATGAAAGTATCCTTGTTTGCGTTAAGTTAAAATATTTGTAGTACCTAAATTGTGATCTTTATAGATTTACTACAAATTATCTGCGATAAATAATTTTACGTAAAGATTATACGGACTACAGAATACGACCTATCTATGATGTTAATATACGATAACAATGAGTATATTTTTATATTTATTTCATATCTTAAAAGTGATTTCAATAAATAATTTGCTTCGGTAATAAGGTAATATTGTGGTAATATTTTTTTCCAGGGGGGGGGGGGAAAGTGCCCTGTCTTGCCCCTCTCCTAATGGGCGCCCATGTTGGGGTTGAATAAAGAAGTTTAAAATAGACTCCGAGTCTTAAGGATTTTATATTGATATAATATATATATATTGAAATCAGTCCAGTTGTTTGAAATTCAGTCAATAGTAAACAAGTCATTTCACATTTACATAGAACATAGATAGATGTATTATGTATATGGCGGTAGTTGATTATAAGTAATGATTTTTAAGGTTATTATTTCATCCGTTTTGTTTCTTGTTGATTGGAAAGTTCGCATTAAATAAAAATAAATATGGTTGTAATTTCCAAATTTTACTATTTTTATATTTATTTTTTATTTGTATAATATAATTGTACAGTTAATAATTGTAACAATATTACTATATTTATTAATTAATAATAACTAATTTCACTTTTGTTTATCGTTTATATTATGTAAGTAAACTCAACCGTTTTATAAAAATATGTGTTGTCCTTAGTGTATATAATATATATAATATATTATAATTTATAAAATCTGCCAACATATAATACGATCTGTGAAGGTATTTTTACATGGTATTTTTATTATCGTTAATCTGTTAATATTTTGTGAAAGTATACGATGATTTATCCTATTTTAGACCCGGAGTAAAAAATTAATTGAGGTTCTGCCTTGTAAGTGATTTTTTCCTCATATCTTAAGATGAGAAAAAAAAACTTCTAACATATGGCAGCCCAAAAGCGGCAATTCGGGCTACAGATGAGTACATAAATACAGAGACGAAGGTCCAAAGGGGTGCCATTTGACTCTTTGACATCAGCACAACATCACAGATCCGCCCCTAGTCATTCAGCTTGGGCTAGCACCGCCGGCGGTCTAACAGAATAGTTTAATATGCAGTGCAGATATACATCCCGTTTAACTAACTCTATACATCATTATCACACCGAATGGAAATTGAAAATAATTAAAACCTAACCTTGTTGCATGTAGGTTGTGTTTTAAAAAATAACGTATAAACGACCATAATTTATTATTAAGTAAATTCGAGAATTCTGAAGGTTGAGACTGAAGTGGATGTTTTTCAGTACCAATAATATGTTTGCTTAAACTCGAAATAAATCGGTCCTGCAGTTTGAATTTGAGACAAAAATTCCTATAATGAGTGTAATTGAAAACAGTAAAAACGAAATATTTTTGAATACATTTCCGGAAATTTATGAAATAATTGAAATAATTGTTAATTTTAAACAGCTAGTGATATCAAATGTTATATTATTTTTTAGACTGATGAAAAGCGGGTTATACGTTGCCTTCGTTAAAATTGTTACTATACATTTAGTTTGGTATATAGATGTTTATGACCTATTTCAATTCTGGAACGATTAGTTGAGGTCGTGCGAGAAAACATAGTTGTTTTAAACTTAACGTGTAAAGTATATGTTATTACAAAAATAAAATATGTATAATACGCATTGTATTATAGATGACACGCGTTGGCCACTTGAGCGCTGGAAATTATAATATTACTATCACGCGTTGATGTTTACCGCATCACACTTATTATAATATTATCTATAGTTTAAAAACTCAAAACGACTTCTGTCCTATAATAGTGAATAGTCGCCTTTAAATTTCGCACTCATTCACCCCCTTCCCCCACCTCTCTACCTTCCTCAATATATTTGAACACGCCACCTGCGGTCTATCTATCTATGTAACATAGTAATAATAATAATATAACGGACAATTCCAACAAGCACCGCTGCAGTGGGACGCGTCGTGTTTTATACATATACATATCTATACTACGTATATATATATACTAGTGTGCGCTGAAAGACGAGTTCCCGGAAAGGGGACGGACAGAGGAAAACCGTTACATATATGAGGTATAAAAGGTTCGAAGTTATAAATATCTATGATACATTGTGTTACGTAGCAGATACATGCGCGCTCAAGGGAAAGCGAAGGGGGTCGGGTCTATGACGGGGAGCGCGTTTGCGGGGGCGGTAGATCGGGTTGGGGGAGGTGCGGGCTCGACAGTTGTCGGACATCTCATTAAAATCGTTTTAGAGTGTGCGCAGATAATACACAGGACGCGTGTGTGTGCGGTGACAGACGGCGGCGGCCAAGAGTCAAGAGAAAGCGAAATTAACGGTGTTTTGGCACATCGTCCGCGTATGTAGAGGTATATATTGTGAACGATCTAACGTTATAATACGACGCGAAGATAACGATTATAGTATTAACTTGATACCTATACATAACATGTAGCCGGGGGTACCTATCCTGCGCGGAGTTTGGGGAGAGCGGGCACGAGCCACAGCCAGCTACCGACGACGAACTCCTCTTCGGGGGAAAAAAAACAAAAAAAATTAAAAAAAAAAAAAACAAACGGTAACAAATATACGCGTGAACGCGCCCGTGTGCGTGTAGTGGTAATAATAATAAATAAATAATGACTGTGCGCGCGCGCGTATGTGTGTGTGTGTGATGAACCCGCCGCGAGTGAACTGGTCGGACGAGTGTCATGTGGGATATACAAGCCTTGTCTGGGTGGTGGCCGCCGGGGCACGTGCCTCTCGCGACAGATGGCATTCACCTGGCCTGCCTCCTCCGCCGCCGCCGTCGTCGACACACACACACACACACACACATATAATATACCTGCCCTGTTTTATTAACAAACCCTCGTCATTAGTGCCGTATATCTATAACATATATACGTATATATAATAGTATGTATGTACGTTTAGTGGCACGCTTAACCGACCAGCACGCACGCAACTCGGATGCAGTATGATGAGCAGCATCGTCATTCCGTCGTTATTATATTATCGTCTTCGTCGGCCGTCACCGTCGAGCACTGCAAGTAAAGCGCCCCCGATATATTGTTATCAAAGCTGGGCGAGTTAGTTATTATTTTCAACTAGTGAGAGTTAAGCTGCAGTTACTTTAAATACAAAAACTGATTAAGCTAGAATTGAAATTGCAGGTTTTTGAAATTTACCGGATTTCTAACTAAGTTAGTAGGAAATTAGTTTGATGAAAACACGGAATAGAAGTTAGTTAAAAAATATATATATATATTTAAAATATAAATTAATTATAAAGTAGGCAGATAACGAACTTGAACTATTGGAGATAAATTAAAAATTAAATTGAGCAACTGATGTTAATCAAATTTTCAAGTAGGTATACTTATATACTGTGTATTACAAGAAATACTAATGTAAATAATTGATAAGAAGTAATGACAAAAAATATTTTTGTCATAAAATTGAAAATTGAAAATACCTTGGAAAATACTTAATAATTATCATATTTATATTAATACCTTATTATCTGATAAAAAGCTACAAAAATATTTAGTTACTATGTTGCTTTTAACGAGTTAGATTTAATTATTTTACACGTTAAATTCAACTAGTTAAATTATAAAGTTAATATGCATTAAACTAAGTTAACTTTAACTTTCTAACTATCTATTGCCCAGCTTTGTATATTATGTGTGTGTACCTACGGTCCCAGTGTATACAGCGTATTTTGTACGCGATGCGCATTTTACGCGTCACGCAGACGTACCTTTACGTACATTGTATTTATCGTAAATATGCGTTTACGGGTTAATACAGGATTATATTAATATAATATACACAATGGTTTGGTGAGCACTGGCCCGCCGACGCGTATGGCACACGGCAGACGTTACGGGACGCTCGTTCGCCGCCGCCGTAGCGAACAGACGGAAATCACGGGACGTTTCCTACTTTTTTTTTGTTCTTTTTTTTTTTTATTGTTTTTGTCCTTTTTTTCACCTCCCCAATCCTCCGACAGTCGGGTCAGTGACTCCTCGACGCAGAACCGACGCCTCGCGTCTTCACCCGGCCGGACGGATTTCACGACGACGAGGCGTTACTATCGCATAATATATTATATGCTATACATACCTACCTCGTATAATGTATATAGTTTGTGCGTACGTACCTGGCTACCTATATATATATGTGTGTGTTTATAATATTATATTGATATGTGGTTTGTGTGTTTAGTAAATACCTCTGCCCGTTACTCGTTAGGTCTACTGCTGCAGCTGGTAAATTAATTCTACAGGAAGTCTTCGGACGTTTACCCGTTTGTTTCTCTATATAACAGCAGATTCGCCTGCCCAAACGCCGAGCAACATTCCACAACATAACTTTCGACCTAACCGTATTATTTAAACTCGAATAGATATTGTTTATAATTTTATCGTATATTATCAAACACTGAGAGGTTGCTTGTAGTGATGTAAACAGCATTTTTAGACCATAATAATAACTGTTCTATTGCCCGTAATCATTTGATGTAGTAATAGGTACTTGCAGCTTTTTACAGGAAAAGTTTATTCGCTTTTAATGTAATTTATTGTGTAATAAGGTTACCGAAAACTCACATAACACATTAGCAAGAGTTTTTTAATTTTATCGTTTTAGTGTCATTCTTTTTTTCATGAGATTTATTTATTGGAAATACTAAATGCAGATTTAAAAGAAAATCGTGAGTAATATTTAAATGATTTCCTAAAACGACAACTTCAAGCTAAATATCATTAATGATTATTGATTAGCAATGATAACTCCATGCAACCCCGATAATGTTTTTTTTTCTTTTTAACCTTCTAGCTTATTATGCTTATTTAGTATAATATAGATCGTATAAGTATCTGTTATAAAGATATATATTAATAATAAAAAAAATAAGGGGGGGAGTTAATTGGGTAGGGAGGTGATATCACCATGAGTATATTTTATTTTAGAGATTTAGGAATGGTGTTATATCCAGCTAATGACCTACAATCACTGATTATTACCTTTATTATTAATTAAATGACAAGGATATTTATATGAAGCATGACAGAATTTATTTTGCAATTGAAGTTTATTTTGGTTATTGGGTATTGTTTTTATTATATCATAATAATTGTATGTAAAAATCTTTATCATTTTATTAATAAAATATAATTTCTTTTTTTTTTCATCAAACTTGCAAGTAAAATATTATATGATATGATTATAATGATTGTAGATATTATAAAATTATTTTATATAATCTGTTGCATGAAATGATTAATGCACAGCAGCAGGTTATTATTTGTTTTAGGTTACATTGATTATATATTAAATAAACTTTTTTATTACTATTATATAAATTTTAATATTAAGATGAGCATTAAAAGTTAATAACTAATAAGTAATAATATAATAGAAAAAACAATTTAGAAACAGCAACAAGCAACTTAAATATCAATATGGTTTTTAAAAGTAATTAAGGTCGTTTTTTCACAACGCCCTGCAATAGTCGGCTCAGTTAAAATAATTAAGGAATTCATTCAAATTTAAATCGAATTAAAATGTTATAAATATGCGTATTAAGTAAACCTGTAGCAGTTTGCCTGCGGAATAATAAATGAGAAAACCATTGTTTAAATTGACTATTTTGAAATTACAATATTATTCTGCTTCTACGTAGTATATTATAAATCAATTTAAAAATTTTAAATAAAATTGATGCTATAAAAGATAAAACTTATCCAGTCTATAGACTATAAGGAGTCAGGTCATCGTATAATACAGATAATAATAATTTTTTTAAAACAATGATTTAATTAGTATATACGAATACAATCTAGTGTATTATTTTGAAATACTTATAAACATAATGAATTGCTAGTATTTAATATTAGAACGAATTCGTTATTAAATTTTATCCACGTTTTAAATTTTTCAAGTTATATTTTCAATGCCATTCTATAGTCATAAAAAATAGATATCAAATTTGTACCGTTTATACGTATTTCAAGTTTAGGCATAAATCCATAAATAAATAAAATATTGACGACCACTGACTATTTACTCGTTTTCTAGTCGAAAACCATGTTCTGTTTTTCTGTCATCAATTTGAATCCTATTGTAAATGTACTAAACTATAATTATAGGTAAAATAAAATATTTATGTACTCTATAACCAAATTTGTCACGTTTAAACATATAATTTTTAATTAGAAATCATAGGAATGCATACGGGTTATGCGAGGTATATAACTACAATACCTACTCTGAAACTCCATGAAAGAGATCATTTTAATCCCTTGAAGGCTCCTTTTATTTTTAACAAACACAATAATTATCAAAAAATGTTCTTGAAAGACTGAATTAGGTATTAAAGAAGTTAAAGACAAATAATTTGTGAATTTATAACAGCACTTTTTTATTGCTAGTATTTTTTTTAAGTTTTGCATACCTTTCTAACGGAGTGTGAAACGAATAACAAAGTAACTAAATATAACATCGTAGTTGTGAAGTGACGTTTTATTAAACGTGTCGATCGTAGCGCATTGAATACGTTAATATTTCATGTTTGATTTTTTGGTAAATAACTATCTATTGTGTGATTTACGTCATTTTTCCCCAGGTATATTAAAATCTTATTGTTTATTTTGAATTCTTAAAAGACTAATAATTTTGGCTGGCGACAGCCGTTATTTTATGAAATTGTTTGTTAATGATTCGCGGTGAGTGCAATTCTTATGTAATTGATTTTGGTTTTTATTTTTGACTATTTACAGTGTTATTAGTAGATACTACAAGCATTTATATTTTTCTGTAATGAAGAATAGTGATTTTTCATATGTGCTCTAGTATGCTGTAGTAGTGTAGCATACCATGTTTATCCTATTATATACGTAATTTGGTTCTGGGGGAATAATAACCTAATAATCTGGCCCATTTTTTAATATAGTTAATTTTAAAATAGGAAATACATATAGGTACAAAAATAAAATATAAAATTTATAGGTCACGTAAATTCATGTTAATTACATGCTATAATTATATAAGCATAGGAAATATTAAAAAATTGGATTTTTATTAGTTTTTTTAAAAATTGTTATGGGAAGGGATAGTATATGCAGATGATAATTATTGTTATATTTTTAATTAATCATAATATGTATTTCTGGGACGGCCAAACTGATTTCGAACTTACAGTATTTCGTGGCGCTAAACTTATTTCCATCACTAGTGTTAGCTGATTACTTATACAGTTTCATATAATTTCAATATAATTTAATAATAAATGAAGTTAGTAATAAAATATGTGCATGCATAATAATAACAACTTATTTTTGTTTTCGAGTAGTTTTATGATAAATATGAAGAACTGGATCTAAGGAGACTAAGATATAAGTTCGTATTACTCTAAGATATTTTGAGTTGCCTATTCTGCACGCCTCTTGAAGTTGCATCAGCATAAATGTAAAAAGGACAAGTTTAAACATAAATATAACTAAATGTAACTATTTACTCATATAATTATTTTTAAGCAAATAATATTTTATAGATATGGTATGCATATAATATCACTACATTTTTAATTCAATAACTTAAATATATTTTGGATTTAGGGAAAATTATATAATATTTTTTAATAAAAATGTTTAGATGATGGAAGTTTTTGGGTAAAATAATAACATTGATTCTGAAAGAGAGAAATCATATGTAATTAAATTTGATTAAGGTCAAATTTTACGTGGGTCGTAGGCCAAATGTCTGTGTTTCAGTAATTAACATGAACATCGCAATCGTAAATGAATCAATTACTAAATTAACATACTGACCACTACGACTACTTGTCATTAAGAAATCAAATGAAAAAACCTAGAAAGTAAATTAAAATACAAAATATGTATATGAATTTTAGTATCTACAATAAAGATAGTAAATACCTAAAATGTTAATTAGTTATTTTAATAAAATAACAAATGTACGTTATACGAATGTACTCAATTATGTAGACTATAATATAAAATATTGTTCGGCAAATTAAATTATAACATATTTTAATTAATTAATTGAATATAATTTTTGTGAATCTTTACTCTTTAAGCATTTTACGTGTTTTTTATTTTGTGAAGTTTTACAATATTAAAATGATTAATATACTTTTGAAATTTCAAACATTATTTTTTACTAATATATTATATATATGTATATTATTATTTTTCTAGTATATCCCGCCTGGTTCCCTGCTAAGAAGATTCCCTAAAGTTCATCAAATCGATGGCAGCCCAACTGGTGTTATGTATATTTGAACTATTTTGTAGGTCTACACGGTAACACTCCATAACATATAATTGCCAAAGTCTAGACGACTAGACATCTTATTATTAATAATTATTATTATAGGTTGTCTATAAAAATTGGCGTAAGCGTGATTAATAAATAACGACATCCGAACATTTAAACGCTCTAATGTCTTTATAATACGTATTATTAATCACCAAAAGTTATATATTATAGTGGCGAACTTATTATCCATACATTATTTTGTCTAGTCGTATTTTAATATTTACCGAACTTTTTTTAATTATAGGACATCGCCTCTGGATTATATTGCCGCAGCCGTATGCATCGTTCAAAGGGGTGCGACTAATGACTATTGTAGGACTATGTTGGTAATATAACATGACGTTATAGCTTGATTTTTGGCCGAGTAAAGTATATTATGTTATTGTGTTGGAAAATCCAAAATTAAATTTAAAAATAATATATGCTATATGTGAATTCTTTTTCAACAACTATACGATTAACTATGGTGGTAATAGAATTTAAAATAATATCACACAAATATACAAAAAAAAAAAAAAAAAAAATCAATGCTCTATAATGTTATTTTACAATTCGGATACCTTGTGCTAAAAATATATTTTTATGTAATTTATACATATTTATCACGAAAAATTATTAGAAATAAATTATGAAAAATAAACTTTTTACTTTTAAGTATTTTTATCTATTGGTTTAAAACTCCAAACCTATTATTTTACACCAGATATACAATAAAAACGTAAAAAACAGATACTTTGACTATATTTTATACATATAAAATAAAGCTTAAAATATGCAAAATAAAATTTCATATTTCAATGGTAATGTATTGAATCAAAGATGTCTCGCACTTATTTAAAATTCTGAATGCAGTTTATAAATGCCCTGCCCTGCGTAACCTATATTATTTTACTGTATGATAATTTTACAATCTGATTAAAAAATATACCTTCCTGTTAAGATTTTATTTTTATTTAGACGACTCAAATTTTCTTAACCTAAACTAACCTATGTTGTTTCTCATGCGCATTCATCAAATTATAATATATTATATAGCATACTGCGTATATTAAACTACTAACAGCAGACGTATACTTATACATGTACGTATATATATATTGTACAACCCAATTTCATGTTGTTGCTAAAGACCGTCGACCAGCTATAATATGTAAGTATAAAAATTATATTACCATAATGACTATTAACTCCGGTAGTCAGAACGACTACTCGACGTTTACAAAAAACATTTGTAATATTATTATGATACGGTTTCTTAGCACATAGGTTAAGGGCCAAAGCATCTATAGGGGGTTCTTATTCTCCTCATTATAATAATACCAGGATGGGTGGCTTCTTTTCCTCGGTATGTATTTAGTTTGACATACGCAATATATTTATACATGAACGTCACAATATTATTTAAATAATTACTCAATTGATTCTAAAATAATGAATTCGATTTTACGGTATTTTAACTATAATTGTCCCACTGACATATTTGCATACGTTTCTCATTTCTTCATTTCCAAAACACACATTACGAGAATAATATAATAATTGTAATTTAAATGCATGTTCAAAAGGGACTATCAAGTTTTTGAAAATTTGAGATTTTAATAGGTAGGGCAGTCGTAGTACAGTATTGGTACAATTAATTTTTGTCGTAAACATTGCATTTAAAAATGCTATTATGTAAGATATAATTAGGTATATGTATATGTAAGAGTTTTACGTTCTCACAAATAAGGTTTTTGAGTTACAACAAAATAATGAATATCGGTATTCATAGTTTAAATATAAAATGTCATTAAAATTTTTACTTCAAATGCTTAAAAAAAATAAATTGTGACTATTGACTATATATTCTAAATATTTTTATATTACTATAAGAGCAACAGTTGTGGGATCTTATATTATATTGTTGCTGTTTTATCGAGTAAAAAATGTTACTCGACATTAATTAAAATAAAAGTAAAAAAAAAATGAAAATTCCAAACGTTAATAAATAACTCAGAGCAACATTAAATCACGAATAGAAAATTATCAAATAAATATTTTATGAAAAATTCAAGCATTAATTTTAGTCTTTAGAACTACAACCGAAATTCCTGTTATTTCTTAATTGTTTGCGGTTTTTTATGGTTATTTTGAAAAAATACTTAGAATTTTTAATTTTGACCTCTCAAAATATATGAAAATTATGCACTTAAACCAAATTATGCTCAAGCGATTTCAAGTATTCAAAATAAAAGTAAATAACATATGAATTTTTATAATCAGGTTTTAAACGCTGGTTTTTAATCCTTTATAACAACATTAAATGATGTAGGTATTTGTATCACGAAAAAGGAAAAAAATGCATATAATTCATATCTCTGTAAAGTAATTATTATATTATTGGATGATTATATATTTATGTCATGAACTCGCGAGTGTATTATAGGGCATTGTACAAACATACATTGTTTTATTACTCATATATATATAGGTATCTAATTAGATGTTTCTGTGTCCGAAATTGTCTATAGTAAACAAGTATAAACATAAATATACGATAGTTGATAGTTAAATATGATGGCTGGTGTGTGTATGTTGTGAAAAAAAAACTTAATATAAGCCTTTGAAACAATACTCTATAGCACCATATATTATGTTATGCACATAGAATAAGTATTTAATATGTGTTATGTTTAATGTGTATAAAAATTATATAATATAGTCCCACGTCAATTGTTGCGTTGTCCAATTGTGGATATTACAACGTATAAAATTACGATGTATCTATATATACACACACACACACATTTTAAACATAAATATTATACTATATAAATGAACTCGCCCTTCCTGTTTTTCCACGAAGTACCACTGCTTCTACTAGATGTTTTACAATACATCGCAAAAAGTCTTTGAATTATTAATAAAAATAAAATGTACGCGTATACGCTATCGAAATATATAATACACGCGTACGACTCATCCTGTGTGGTGTACAACTGCCATTCGTATTATTATTAATTATGATAATAATACATGTTATATCGTGTGATCTTTGTCGTTGTTAATTCTGCGCAATATGACGATTATAAATTGCTAGCGGCGGGAGGCACTTAATAAGTGCCTATACAATAGGTTTAAATATTGATGTTATGACAGCAATGCTGCGCAATATTATACGTGTATATACATTGTTATATACTTATAGGTAAAGACCGGATTTATATGCATTTTAAATTGTAAAATATGCATGCAAACATGCACTAAAAAAAAACAAAATATGCAAGGAAAAAATGCAAAACATGCAAAATAAAATTTCAATTTTATATTTGATTTTAATTTTGCAGTGATAATTATTTATTAATTTTATTACATTTTTCATAAACAAAAAGTTACATGTATAATATAGTACAAAAATTTAATTTTTTGTTAAATTGTAATTTAATTTTTAAACATTGATATATTGTAAAAAATATTTTATTAAAATTAAATAGTAGATACATTGGTGATATACTGATATAAATAGGAAAAAAGTACGAACAATTTTATTGAAGGTAGTAAATTATTAATTTGAAAAACAATAAGTTATCAAAGTATGTTCCATGTTTATTTCCGTGAAATTATGACGGCGATCTGTAAGAATGTACTTGTATGATGAAAAACTACGTTCGACATCAACACTGGTGATTGGAGCATATTTAAAATTTGCTATTATATCCAGCGAATAATTTGGAACAGATAAATCGTCGAAATTAGCACTGTCACCACCTTGAAGTATTTTTGAAATTTCTTTTAAAACCATTAATCCTTTATTTTTATTCAAAACGTTTTTACATTTTGTTTTAATTATTGTACTATTTGCACTAGTAGGAAGTTCATTAACAGAGTTTTCCACTTGTTCTAAAATTTTTAACGAGTCTACAAGGGACAAATTAGAGGTTTCAAGCTTTTTGATACTTTCAACGATACATAAAAAATTTGCTTTAATGTAAGCAAGATCATATTTTACATTAAATTTATTAAAAATTGATTTACAATTTTGAATGCATTTTGTATTATCTTCTAAGTTTTCAATCACATTTTTGAACTCTTCAAAATGATCTGCGTAAAAAAAGGCTGACTCTAGCCAAGTACCCCAACGGGTAATTATTGGCTGCGGTGGTAAATGTGTAATTGGCAACATTTCTTTATATAATTGAATTCTATACGGAGCCTTTGAGATATTCTTTGAGACGTAAAATATTTGATATTATAATATTATATAAACGTACCTATGATCTATGTTTTTATTTGTATATTTGTACGGTTTTTGTTAAAATATGCAAAAATATGCAGATCATGCATTAACGTCAGAATATGCAAAAATATGCAGTATAAAATTTTGATATTTAATCAATCAAGTAATGATTTGTGGACACTCATTGACTGCATGTATATGATGTTGAAAATAACAACATGCATTTTATGCAAAATCCGGTCTTTACTTATAGGTATAATAGTGATATCTACCTATAGGTAATTATAATGGCGGCTACATGTGATAAAAATTATATATATTTTATTACAGAGAGTATAGTATCTATGTAGTTATGTAGTTTACAAAAAGTATTAACTAATAATTTACGATTTTCAAATATTTAGGATTTATTTCACTGTATTGCAAATACTAATAGTTAATAACATAAAACCCAAAATTCTCAACCGATCACCTAACTTAGTATGATGGGTTACTGAAGCAGCAGTGCAACACATAAGCCTAAGGATAGCAGCCACTAACTAGGATGGTATTTTTGTGTTAGCTAACGCCGCGGAAAAACAATTCGTTCAAAACCTTTAATTCAATAACTCAGCGTAAACTTTACATGTATTATTATTATTTATTTATTACCATAAGTTTACCAAAAGGTCAAAAGTTGATCCAGAATCAATTCGAAATAAACGTAGCACTTTTGCAGTTGAGTATTTTTTATATACATATACGGGATATAATGAGCGGTGGCCTAATAATTTAGACAATTTAAAATAATAATAATAGAGGTTTATAAAGTAAACTTAATATATAGCTAATTAAACATAACATAGTATAATATAATTCAATAATAATATAAAAAATCATTAAAATACACGGGGTTCTTGTTACTTAGACACATCATACAGTAAATTGGTAGTTTCTATCATAATTCATATTATGTACAGGAGCAACAAAAGAAACTCGGGACCTATTGAAATGAGAATGAATTCTAAAGTTTGCTTGCGAAAGAAAGAAAGGAGCATAAATTAAATTATTAATTAACCTGTTTAGGAATACTAGATTAACTTAAACACGCCTGTCAGCTAAGGAAGTAAGATTAAGCTCACGCAGCATAACTGGATAGTAGTCATGCAGATGATGGTCTATTTTCATCATATAAGCTGCGGATGACAAAAAGCGTATTTGGACTCACTAAAAAATAAAAATACAAATATTTGTTATATCTGTCTTTAATACTGTACATCTGAAAACGCGCAAGAGCATGAAACGATACATTTTTAAAACGAAATTTCATAAATCATTTTTTATTAAGTGGTTAATTAACGTATTTAAATATATTTTTTACAAATGAGTATTTATTAAATTAAAAAATTTAATCGCTTTTTACTGTATTATAAAATAGCAGCTAAACCATTTTAATATGCACTAGTATGATCATTATAAAATATTTAAAAAATAATTCAAATACATTTTAAAATATTTTAAAATAAAGATTAGAGATGTTAAAAATATATTATGTAGTATCATTAGTATCAGCTATCCAAATATTAAGATAAGCAATAGAAATATTATTTAGTTTTTTCATTTGTATATTGTAATACCAAATTAAAAATCTATTTTCGAGAAACGCCTTTTAACTTTTAATCTACAACCCTTTTACTTCAAAAATTTAAATCATTACTTTTTTTACGATTTTGTATAATTATATAATGTTTTGCCATTAAAAAAAAAAAAAAAAAAACCATAAAAAATAAGATTAGAAAAATAGTTATGTTTTAAATATTGTAATATATACATATATAAATTATTTAAATAAAGACACATTAGATAGGTGGTATATTGCCATAACCACCGCAATAATTAACTATATTTTAAATGTTTAAAACTAATATAAAATATTATATTATCTCACGTATGTGGGGGAAAAAAAATTTTCAATTATCATATATTAATATCAATTAAGAATTAAATATTTTATTGATGATAGTAGGTATAATAAATAATAATAAATAATAATTTAATACTCTGTAGTAATTTTATAAGTATTTTATTTTATTTTTCACAGGAAAAAACAATTATAAATTAATAAATATTTGTACATGAAACTAAATCATAAACAAAAAACATATTTTAAGCAAGCATTGTTAATTAGATTAAGCTTGATTATAATTGGAGATGAATATAGGAAGGGTATACGTTATTCACGAAGTGGCTTATTTTATTTTGAGTGCTTTGCTTGTCGATTTGATCAGCATATACGACAATTAATCAATAAAATAACATGATTATAGGTTGTTCATTAGTTGGTAATACGTACAACGTAAGTATTGCACTACTGCATTAAACTAATATATTGGTTATAACTTTCATTTCACTAATTCACAAAAAAATGATCAAACTGTTATCAAAATATAAATAAACCTATTATGAATTTATCATTTAGTAGTTTTCTATTTTATTTTTTTAAGTTCTTTTATTTGAAAATATTATGATTAAAAAATATTTTGTAGAAAGAGATGTCCTAGTAAAATTAGTGAGGGCCACCAAAATCATGATCCTATTAATCCGGGCTTGTTTTTACAGGCAGTAACTTTAAAACTATTATTTGATTGTTTAATCCAAGAATATTTAATTCAAGCATCTGAAATAAACTTGATACACCGATACACGGGTACGCAGTGAAGTCATACTTGTAGTTATTGGAATTGTCGTAAGTAATAGGTATTATGTATTCAACAATGACTAATTTATCGAATGGTTTTTATTTTTTTTTTGCTATTGAATAAATCATAGTTTATTTATATCGTGTCAATAATTATTTATTCGTATATAGTATATATTCACGAACATAATATCTATTAACTCATGTTGATATTTTGCGTATATTATGACATTCTATAAACACTCAATGAAATATTAAAACCGTATAAGATCGATATTTTCTTTTCAAACGCGGCAATTGTCGGACCAATAGTTTTAAACGCGTAAATATAGATACTAGATACATACAAGTATGAAATATATATTAGTTGAATGCCGTAAGTCGTTTTTGTGCGTGGCCAATCGTTACCTCGAGTTTACATTTTGATATTGAAACCGTTTCGGGAAACCTTAGTAATTGTTGAACACGGAACCTTGTTGACTGTTTCAAAGAATTCGCTATATAAAGAAATTCGCGTGTTTTTGGATATCCTTCATGCATAAATATAAATGTGATAAATATATAATGTATCGCATGGCGCGAGCGTCTATCGATTCATTTCTTAACTATCGCCGTTAGTCAATTGTGGACGTTCAAAATTTTTAGTGCCAGCTGAATTTTCCATCTGTACCTACTCTGGAGAATAAATTTTCTAATTAATTTTATTTTTGTTCATTATATTCGTAAATACGTTTGTTTTCTCGCCGTTTCGTATTTTGTCGTCACTTGTTGTATTAAGTTCATTGTATCATCTCATTAACATAGTATTCCTCTGCAATAATTGGGAATAACGCGTTGATTGTAATTTGTCGACCGTGAGTAGTAGATACATTTTAAACATTTTATTTGAAAAGACGATTTTAATACTTATAATCTGATTCACCAACAATGAGTTTATACCCTAATGTAATTTCTCCGTCTTGCATACATATAACATAGTATATTTTCGTTTGACGGAATTCATTATAAGTTATTGGCTTTAATATTAAAGTAAATTTACCTATCAAACTTAAACGTGCAAATATTATCTAGGATACCTAGGATATCACGTAGTTTTTTATTGATATTTTAATTTTTAAATAAGTTATAGCTAGGTATGTAAAGTATTATAACTTTAAGTTGCTCATAACTCATTTAAAAACAAAAATATCAATACAACTTTATATGATTCTCTAGATAATATCTTTACCTTTAAGTATGATTATAGGTAAATTTATTGTAATATTGAAGCTAACAGCATAAAATGGATTCTGCTGAACAACAATTTGCTATTTTAATTGTATGTAAGACGAAAAGTGATGATGGAGTGGACAGACAGCGGGTTTGGAATCCTTATAACATTATTTACTTTAAAATAATACGTGAAATTATTTTCATAAGCGATTCATTTGTTTTCATTTCATAGTTTTATAAATAATGTGCCATTTATAATACTATCTAAATATATTCTGAAATAAATATAATATTTTTCTATTTCAAAACATATTTTAGATTCTGAGTAGAGTGATTGGTTTGGTTTTACGTTGATATGTATCTTTTTTGTATCCTAAAATATTTTTTATGGTAGAAAAATTCTCCAATCTTTCATTTACGAGGGTAGTTTTTGGTACGTTAATGAATTTAGTTAGAATTTTGGGTAGAATAAAAAGTAAAAAGGTCCTATATTTTCTCAATATTCAGAAAAATATTGAAAAATGATGGAAAATGGCCAATTTTTGATAAAATAGGTTTTTGATTAAAAAATGAATAAGTGTAATAACTCAAGGAATAATTAACTAAAATTTTCATCAGACATTTAAATATTTTATAGTCATAGCATAATTTTCAAAATTAAGATTTGATTTGAGCTTTTTATAGACATTTGAAGTTTTTGACTGTTTTTTCTTATTCTATAAATTATTATAATAAAGAATTAATTCAAAAACTTGAAAATATGTAATCATATACATTTTTTGAGCGTTTGAAGTTCAAATTATGACAAAATTAAATATTTAAAGTATAATAATAATTTATCCTTGAACAATATTTGTTATTTTGTTATTATTCAACATAATTTACTATGAGACATTTAACTAATTCACTATATTAATATAGACAATAATATACACAATTAAATTTTCAAAATATTTAGACTAATTTTTAATATATTTTTAGGACCTAAAATTTAGGTTTTTAAAATGTTGAACATTTTTTCTTTTAAGTGTTGATATAAGAAATAATATGCTCTATCAAAAAGTTTAAAATATAATAAGTTTCTCATAAATTTTACTTTTACTGATATAGAAATATTGGACGCACATAATTACATGAAATTCGTCAAAATCACGAAAATTTCCCATTATTTTAAAGTTCAAAATTCATACAATATTTCATTTTAATAATTTAGGATTGAAAATGTAGTACAAAATTCCTTATAATAGTTGTCCTTACAGTAACTTTGAAATAGTATATCGCTATAATGTCGCAGATTGCAAGTATAAAAATATACTCGTATTTAAATTATTAAAATGTTATGATGCATCAACAGCAATAAGTTGTAAAGTAAAGCATTTCGCATGAAATATTAAAATATATAAATTTAATAGAAAAAAAATATCGTATTGCATTATAATATTTTAGCAAAATATAATTTCTATGCATAAAAAATGAAAATAAAAACATGTCATTTAATAAATATCGTATTAATGTTTTACAATACATTTTTTTAAATAAATAAATACCTAGGTATATAGTTTACTTATTAAAAATAATATTATACTCCAAGTAAATAATCGTCAATCATTTATGTATTTTCAAAATAATCATACTTTTTTATCCATTGTTATAAAAATTGTAATTATTTTTTTTTTTTTTTATTTAAATCATATGACACTACATTTATTTAGGTTATAAACTATATAATTATTTTTCTTTTTTTTAAGGCATTAATAAAAACCTATATTAATGGACGGTGAGAACGTAACATACAATAAATTTAAAAAAATTATGCTAACCCTCTATTGAATTTTGAAATTTTATATTTTTCAACATTTTTATATTTTTGTTTTAGTGACATTCGTAATTTATTACGACATTTCAAAATTAAACTTTTATGAATTTAGGTAATTATTTAGAAAAATATATACGATTTGTATTCTGAAGTACAATAAGAATATATTTTATAGTGATAGTGAATTACATTCTAGAAGAAGTCACGCAGAAGTAATATTTCATGTTGTTGTTTTTTAAAATAAAAACTATTTCATACTTTTTAGGTTATTTCTAAAAAATCTCTATCAATTATTTTTTATACGTCATAGAGGATTACCAGGAATTTTTTTAGTTGATAATTCATGGTTTAAGTGATTTTTGTAAGCTATATATGATGATAATTTATAGACATGTTTTGCTTCTTCCTAAATAATTTTTTGACACAGATCAATGCAAAAAGTGTGATTAAATATGTGAGGTGGAGAATTATTTATTTTTTTAAGGTTATGTTTTGAAATTTCTACATATATTTTCAGATTTAAGATCTTATCTTTACCCAATAATTGGAAGCCTAAGATTTGTTTAGTTTCAAATAAGGATTTTTATGTGAGTACATGAGTATAGTTTAATATAGTTATTTATACCATACATCTATCTACGTTGACATTGACTTAATGAGTTAATAACATTTAGTTATATTACATAAAACAATATTAAAGTTATAACTATTTTTATATAACATGCACCTATGTACATTTTTTTTTTTTTTTTTTTTATGGATAATTAGTTCAATTACCATATCTATTATTAATAGAAAAATAGATTATTAGAAAATAGCAAGATAAAGACTTAATAATTTATTTTTATATATAATTTCTTTAGAAATATAGGCAGACTATCATCATCTCCATTCAGAATAAATGGCTTCAATTTAAATTTGCAATGATTTATAATTTATAATGACTGGGGCCCAGATTTATATACATTTGCATGTTTTTTTTAGTCCAAAAAATAGCTAGGTAAGCTACAATTTTGATTTGTAGTCAATAGATCCTAAATATAAAGTTTTATTTTTTATATTTTGTTATTTTTTGACATGTACTGTATATTTCTGTATTTTACGATTTTTTCATTGCATATATACGGTTTTTAAATGCAAATATGTAATATTATGCTTATTTTAATTAAAATAACGTATTTATAGTTATATTTATAGTCCATGTAGTTTTGTAATTTGACAAAATTGTTTTCTTATCTTATCCTACACCTATCGGGAAAAGTAGTAATCTGTTATTGAGTAGAATTTAGTGAATCATACATTCGTCGTGATCCGTATATGCATAACTTTCATTCGATTTTATTTATTTATACTTAATGAAAATAAAAGACATTTTTTTAATCGATTTTTTGCATATTCTCGAATATTTTTGCATGTTTAAAGTGTATATTTGAATGATAATCAATGCATAAATGCACGCATATTGAATACATTTTTAGTGCATTTAATTCCGGGCCTTAATAATGACCTACTTAATAATGAGAATGTTTCGAAATATACTTTGTAAATTCTTTCCCGCAGACTTTTTACTATTTAATTTTTAACAAATTATTATTTATTTCAAAAATTTTTCTTTAAATTTTTTAGTAATTTTATAAAAATAATTGCATAATATATATTTGAACATGATTAAATATGGCGTGTATACTATAATTTGCATTTAATAAATTGTTTACTCAGAAAAAAGTTTAATGTTATTTAACGCCGTTAGTACTTAATTAATCGCACATTTAATAACGACTAAAATAAATATTATGTGATGTGTATACTTCCATAACTATTGTAGTGTGTCTAAAAATAATTTGTTAATTGACAATAGTTGATATTCACTAAATTAAAATTGTAAGTCTGCCAAAAATGGCTCATAGGTTATATAAGCTACATAGAAATATAGACCATGTGATATTTTAACAAACTTTTTCATTTAACCTAGAATATTTCGTTTAATATGCTGATGTATTTTCGTAATACCTATAATTTATTTTCGGTAAGAAATGTAATACAATATTCATCGAATATAAAAATGACATTTTTAAACATCGATTTTTTAATTGGTTCATAGGCATTTCATATTTATTATTGGTGGCCGTTAAAAATAATTCGGTAAATAAAATTGGCTGTATATTATTAAAGCTATTTAAAATGTATATTCGTAATATCTTCGTATACACACCACACACAAACATATTTATATGTATTTAAATCATAAAACTATATTGTATAATAATAATAGACGTAGAAAAATTTTTAAGAAGGGCGTTGAAAAAACTTTTATAATATCATATAAATTAACGGCATTTAATTTTTTTTTCAGTTTTTCTGAATTTTTTTGCAAAGAGAAAATTAATTTTTAAGATCCTCCCTTTGTCCATGTGTCAAGATAATTACTGAATTAAAATTAATATAAGTAGGTACAATTGAATACATAAATTACTACATTGTCATTTTTTATAAACGTACCTATACTATGAGGTAAGTGTTTAAATTAGCCATGTTCATGCTATGCAGTATGCACTATAGTCTAAAATATAAACTTCCTATTACTATTAGTACGGTCGGCAATATAATATGTATACTATAATATAGTTAAGTGATTGAAGTCTTTATTTTTATCTTGTTAGCGCCATCTACTAGTGAAAATTTATTTTACCCCGAAGGGTTACTTCTAACCAGTCCGCCACTAGACCTCACCCTAGGCATTGAACAATGAAAATAATACGGGAAAATGTTGTCATAGTATACAAATGAACAATTGTAAATGTATTATTCAATTTTATTAATCTAAGAAAATGTTTTATTTATACAGAAATTTAGAATGAATACTATTTAATGACAAATATCTTTCAAGTAATAACAATTAATTCGATAAACGTAGTTATAGTTAAATGCATATACTGTAATATACTTTAATGTTATAAATTATAATAAGTCAATACCAATCAGGGTTGTAGATAGGACCTAAAGGTGTGAATAGATTCATAGTATAAATAGTTCACAAACTAAGATAAATATATTTAATTGTGAATAGAAAATAATAATCTCCGCTTCATTTTTTTTTAAATAACAAAAAAATAATGAAAATAACAACTATAGTTTAAACTTTGAACGTAAAAAAAAAAATGTGAATATGAGTTTTATGCATTTTAGAAATTTTTTAAATAACTGTCAAGGAATCAATTATTACTATATTTTTAAGCTTCTGCAGCTATTAACATTGAAAATAATGAATATTTAAGTAAAAATTCTTATTAAACTTCATAGTTTAAATGAATTTTATCAAAACTTGGAGTTCGAATGTTTATAAAAATTATGAATGTATTTTTGATATATTTTACTGTTATTAATATATTGTTGAGTAACAACTTAAATTTAAAGCTATCAAATTAAAATTTTATTATCACAAAAATTTAAAAAAATTAAGAATATAATATATGTCTATAAATAGCATAATAAGATCAAAAATATTTTAAAAATATTATTATTTTTAGAAAATTATATTTTAAACATTTTATAAAAAATTTTATATCTCTACGTCAATATGTATAGTTATTAATTTTTAAAGTATTTTCCGTAATTTTATTTAAAATTTTTGCGTATATTTTGAATAGTAAGATTTTTATTTTTAATTTACAAATTAACAACTAGATCCAATTTGCTACTATACAATTATACAAATCTGGTTTCTTAAGACCTGAAATTTGGAAATTAAACTTTAAGTTGAAACCAGTTCATCATTGTAAAATGACTAAATTAATACACGTGACGTTCTACTCAGAATATTAAATACATCTAAAAATTAATTGAATTGCACATTTTTCGGATTGCCCAATATAAAAAAATATTTTAAATATATAGAAACTTAAAATATGTTGTAAATGGTGATATTGTGGAACTGCTAAGGCGGTGAACATTTATTAATATATAAGTACTTTTTAACTCAGACTACAAGGGAAAACAAAATTCAAGTTATTAAAAATTTCAAATATAAAAAATCAATCCTAAACATTACAGCATTTAAGTAAGAAGTAACTCATTGAGAGTCGAATGTATTAATTAATTCAGTTAAAACATGATTTTATCCAGCGGAAATGGAAACCGTGCATTTTCACTATTTCGAAATACGAGTAAGTGCAAGAATATAATTAGGATACGATCAATGACAAAATACTTAATCGACCAAACTCATTTAGAATGCGTTAAAAGGAACGAACGGCACAGTATGCTTAATATATACTCTTTTTGACAGTTATTAACTTAATAAACGCCCACCCACCCAGATCACATTTTGCCAATAAATACACCGAACCATTTTTAAATTAAATTATGTTTTTGTACTTTTTTTCGAATACTGTACACGCCTCTTAATACTATAGCTTTCCCCCCAATGTAGTATTTAATAAAAAACTATGTACCTAACTTGACTTAGCAAAATAAACTATTTCAATATACATCATACAATAATATAACACATTATATGAAACAAAACGGCTTAACGTATAACATTATAAAATAATAATATAATATTATTATAAAAATAAATAAATAATTGTATATTTATGCATTACACGCTTTTTTATTAAATGCTTGTTGATTTAAATATACTTACATTACTTTCAACTTTAACTTAAAACCATTTAATATGTTAAATGAAATGCCATTTTAATGGATGATAAAATATTTATACATTTATTTGTATCATATTAAAAAAAAAGTTTTGAAATAAAAATGAATAAGAATTTATGTTTAAAACATAAATATTAGCAGAGTCGTGAATTTATTTTCTATAAAACTATTACACATGCTTGCACTTTGACGGGAAAAATCAGTGAAATAAAATATTCTAAAAAAGCCTAAAATACACATTCTGTAAAATTGTTGTAAGACTAATACAAGTTATAACGATCTTTAAATCGTGCAAAAATATAAAAAATATATAAAATACAGTACTATACTTAAAACAATAAAACCTATGAAAATATTTAATACCATATTAATATTTTTGTACATATTTAATATAACATATAATAATAAAAATAAATATTGATCAAATTTAACTATTTTAATGAAATTTCAAGAAATAAATTATGCAATATATTTGATAAATTGCTGGTATGTACCTGATTTTCCAATTTTATTCAAGTACATTTCAAAGTATTTTTATCTAATTTTTTAATTTAATTATTCTTATTTAATACTTTACATACGTCTCTATCAGCTTACTAAGATATCTGAATATTTGTTTTTTTATAACCATAGATATTTCTAGAATTTTCACCTTTGAATGAATTAGCATTGAAAATGAGCTTTAACAATTTGTTTTGCTCTTTTTCACACAATATTAGGTATGTACCAGAAAACACGTTTTGTAAATTTAATTTTTTAATTTTTGGTATTTTCAACTTGGACATACCATTTAAAATGCCTTCACGTACATCCTCAGTAGAACATTTAAAAATAAATGATTGGACATCCCTGAGTTAGGTATGTGCTACTCGTTCGATGTTCAGTTGAAATTAATAAAACGTGGCATCTGCATGGCTATACCTTCATATTCTTAGTTTATTTTTTTCGTAAAAAATTTAAAATTTTCGATTATTTGATCATTTGGTTTGTTAAAAAATTTTAATAAATAATATTATAATGTAAATTCGACGTATCTATACAAAAATATCTGTTCGTTTGATAAAGTAAAGGATCTTGAAGTTTAAATCATAATATTTAATTTTACAATGCCCACATAATTTTGAATTAGAATAAAGTCATGTGATTTTTTTGTAGAGTAAATAATGTAAATTGTAAATATTTAAAAAAACATATTATGTATACGTTATTAGAAAATATGAAACAATTAGCATTTTTAGTCATAAATGTTTAATGTACGCAATAATAAATAATAATACATTAAAAAAAAATTAACTAAGTATTTGCGATTATAATGCTTCTATAATTGTTGATTAAGGCCATTTATTTTTTGAAAATAAACTGACTAAAAGTTAGTTTAGTATTGTACAATACATCATAGACAATTTAAATTTAAAATTGGTTAAAAATTATTACTGTTGTTAATAATTGTTAATATAATAGGGATTTATCAAAAGTAATGAGTAAAGAAAAAAAAGATGTTTTATTTTTAAAAAGTAAACAACTTCAGAAAATATTTCTTTTCTTCTCGTGTCAAATTTAAAGTTTTCTTATAAACAAAATATGGCTTTTATTTCAAAAAGTTGGACGTAATATTATATTAAGTATCGACGTTTAAAATATACACGCTGCGCAGTTGTATATATAATATCCATGCCACTGATTAGATACTAAATCGACTGGCAATGTTTTTAAAAGGCAAACGAGGGGGGTAAAAGAAGGGTTTTTCGGTATAATAATATTTTTGAACCTTTGATAGTCAATTTCTTATTCTGGCTAAGTACAGAGTGTGGGAAGGGGGGGACTAAACGATGGGAAGAAATTGTTACACTCTTTGATGTTGAATAAAATTGGGTGTATATGCCGTAGCGGCAACGTCCTGTATACAGTGTGTATTATATATATATATTCGCGCCCAAACTCCCTCCAGAACCATCGTATCCCGTTTCCGAAAAGGGGTTGTAGATTTTTGTCGGTCCGGGCCCGGAAGCTTGAAACGATTCAACAGATTATAGACTTTTACTTGGCCAACGGGCTTTTTCATTTCCGACATTTGCATAGCAAAGAGATCGAGCCGAAAATTTCATGTACAATGCTCTCATATACTTCTTACACCGCTTTTGACGTTTACACAACACGTCCACATAATATATAGTTTCAAATATTTTTATTGTTGAAAACATCGATTTTCGGAGTCACACATAATGCGTATTAAATTATTTTAGATAATATATCTAGCGAAACAATACGTATAGAAAGTGGAAACTTATATGGGCTATTATATACATTGAAAATTTAAATTAACTAAAACATTTAAGGATACGGGGGAATCATTATTCAAATAAGTGTCTTACGTTAAAACGATATTTTATTGTGATTGTTACGACTTATTAAGATTTTTGATTTATAAATATGGTAAGATCATAAAACAAATTAACCAAAAAAAAAAAAAATGTTTTCAATGAATATAATTAATAATTATACACTACTACTCTTTATATGTATATACCTATACTAGGTTAAAATAAGTCGTACTTATAATATTAGTTAATTAAATATATTATGTTAATAAAATAATAATATATTATATACTTATGAAAGTCAAAAGTTTTCATTCTCCGTAAAATCAACACAAAATAGAATTAACAAATAGATTGGTTTATTTAGATCATTAAATGCAATATTAATTTAATGGCTAGAATTTATTTGATTGTTACATCTTTGATCTCTTGGATGACAAAGTAGGTAAAATAATTAGTTACATTCTTCTTAATATTTAAAAAACCAATTAAAATTTTCTTAATTTCATTGCTATAATACTATATTGTTAGCAAGTGATTTAAATATTGATCTAATTGTTACATTTACGTAAGAAATACCAAATTCATGTAGTATGTTAAACTAATAATATCTTATTTAATTTATAACTGAATAATGTTGTACATAAACATATTATTTTTTATAAGAACAAATATCAAACTATCTTTTTTTGTAACGATTACCATATAACAAAGTTATCATTTACTATATAACTGGGCTAATAGATAAATATATCGCATAGTATTGATGTATAATTTATTAAGCGCCATAGGCAATTTTAAGTTCAAATAACACTGATCAAACTACATACACATTATGCTAATAGTAATAAAATATTTAATACAAAAATGATAAAGTAGAAATATTATATTGTGATTATTATTATTATTATTACGAGCTAAAACAATTTTTATGAAATTCGCTGTTTTGTTGTATCGATTTATTTTATGATAGTAGTAATTTACAAAATATTATATTGTATACAATGTAGGCACTTAGTTAATATTATATAAGTCTCTGCTGGTTGTAACGTATTATTTTATTAGCTTAAGTTTAATCAGACTGATTCGCATTAATACAGAGACTTTTTAAACATATATTATTCACGAGGGATGAAATGTATATCGATTGCTTTTAGTTATTTTTGTTTTGGTATAAAGGGTCGAACCACTGTCCGGTTTACGTATATATATTATATTGACATAGTATTATATTTGTGGTAGACACGCGTATCTCTTAAATCCATTCATATTACGATTTTTATGAACAGATAGTATATACTATAAACTTATTAAATAGTCAACAGGTAATAATAAATATTACTAACCATTTGAGTGTTGATTAGTACAGGTTTACAGTCACAATTATCAACGTTTACGTCAGAAAAATACAAATTTTAAGTTTATATATTTTAGTATTTATTAATCAGTAGTCTGACATGATAAACATTAATTTTAATTAAACAAAAAAAAATTAATATTAAATACTATATACATATTTTTATGTACGTATACATGAATATGTGTAACTGCACTGTGAATCGTTTAAAATTGTAAAAGTATAGAAATCCTGGTGTTTGTATGCGTGTGCGTGTGTGTGTGTGTTGTGTTTGTTATGTATAATATGTATATTGATGTTATTTTTGAACTAGTATATTAAATAAGCACCTATCGGTAAAAAAATAACGATTATAAAGTCAGTTTTATTATATTTTAATTGTATCTGGTATATATTGTTTCTTGTAATAATAAATATATTATTACTTACTCAAAAAAAAATAAAATAAAAAATAAAAACTTGTTATCATATTGAATGTCAAAAAAATGTATCATATTATGAGTATATATCAAAAATATCATATGGAATTATTTAATCATTTTAAAAACTAATATAAAAGGTCAAAACAAAAAAGAAAACAAACGCACTTGAGTACAAGCTTTTTCTTCACTAATTATTTCTTTCATTAATAAAATAATAAATTATCACTGTCTTAATAAGCTTCATATTATACCTATAATTTTCATATTTTAAATTATAAACAGAGCGAAGAATATATTGATTTAATAATGGTGTGTGTTTTCATATATAATCTGTATATACGATAATTAGTTGATAAAAAGCTTAAAATTTAAATTTTAAGGATGATTTTTGAAAACAAATTCAATCTAGATTACTTCAAAGAGATCAAAATTAAAAATCCCTAGTATTTTTTATAACAATTGGAAGAAAATATTTTTACAATTATATGCAAATCCAGTTTTTGACAAAATCGATTTTATTTTGTTAGTGTAACTCAAAAACGAATAATCGTAGATAATTTAAATTTTCACCAGATGGTCTAAATATTTATATAATCATTCTTTATATACAATATAATTTTCAAAATATTTTTACTCTCTTTGAATTATTTAGGTATGATATAATTAAAGCCATGTATGATCTTCAAGAAATTTAAAAAAGATAATTTTATAGTATATATACACGGTCTCTATTTCGAGTAGAATTATCGAGGGAAAAATGTATTATATATAATTTTCATGAACTTATTTATAATTAAAATAATTAAATATTTATAATCTTTTTTCTTTTAAGACTCAATCTTGTTTTATTTTAAGTTTATAATGACCAGCTAAACGTGAGTATTTGTTTTTACAAATATTTATTTATTATTAATACAGAAAAAGCGGGTGTAAATTAAATTTGATTTAGGCACGTATGACATAATATTATGTAGGTAAACAACGTTGCATCGTAATCGCAATAGCGGAAGTCACCAGCGCTTTATAGGAAACTTTAACTAAACGGTTTTTATTGTATACTATTATATCGAGAACTATAAAGTAGGGACATCCCCCGGACTTGAGAAATCGTTTCTACAAAAAATGTCAACTGTCTCGCGGCCGCCAGCGTATAATAATAATACGCAATGAGGGTCGTGCTCTGGGAAACCGATCCAGACGCGCGACGTCGTCGTAAGAACATAATAATAATAATAATAATAATGAAATAACTCGAGCGAAAACTGATCCCATTCAATTTATTATATATAGTACGCTTTAACGATAATTACGTTCAACGAGTAGCTTTGCCAACCCCCTGCTCTAGCGTTTTCCAGTCGTATATGGTACGAAAAACTGAATCTGCCCCATGGGTGAACGCGACGGCACACGATGTCATACACGACAAGTGACGACCAGTGGTTTCTGTTGACACGACACGACGTGTAAAATTGTGTTACCCCGGGTGCATCGATCGTCAGCGTATTGTACGCGTAAACATAGTACGTATATTATTATAATTATTATTGTATACGTATAATATTATTATGATATTTTTATTATTATTATTCTGATTATTGTGTTGTGGCGACGGACAATGTGATTCATCGAGGGTATAGACGCGGCGCGCGTTATTGTTATATTTCATACATAATATAATATAGTGTATATACCTAATGACGGTGATGATGATTTCGCGTATTATGTCGTACTGTTTATTATAATATAATAACAATACAACATGCGCGAGCGGATTTTGACAGCGACTTTGCACAAAAATACATGGGTTGGTGGTGGTGAAAAGTGAGATGCGCGGGGACAAAAATGCGATTCAGCGGGGATTTACGGCCTGGGTTTTATTTTCGTCTCTCACTACCCTCTTCTGACAACATCGTTTATTTGTGCAATTTTTGTTATTGTTTTAGTTTTATTCATTTTTTTTCTTCCGTTATTTTGCTTTCGACGAGGCTTCGCGCTGGACGCGGTTGATAGAACTAGTAGTGGTGCTGGAGAGAAGCATATGCGGCGCAGATCGCGACTATATAATAATAATATGTATATACATCGCAGAGCATGGCAATAACAATGGGATTTTTCACCATCCCACGTCCGTTAACACATATACACATACACTTATATATATATATGGATAAAGGCCTGAGACGGCGGCGGTGGTAGTGGCAGTTGCAGCAGTGGAGATTCAGTAATCCCGGCGCGTCAAGATAGGCGATAGATGACCTTTGCAGCTGACTCGTTCTCACGATAGTTTTCCACGCGAAACGTTACCACACAGATACGCACACACACACACACATACTTAAAAACATATACAATATATATATTATAAATACCCGTGCTTTCTATCTACCTCCTCGCCACTTACCCGAACCCAGTCATCATTCATCGCGTTAACACCCCTCAGTTTTACTCTTCCCCGCCCACCACCATCTGCTGGACTAACCCTAATCTATGTCCTACCCCTCAACTCTTCACTTCTGGCTGCCCGCTCGAAACACATCATATTCTTCACATTTAAACACACACTAAAATTCACATCATAGACTACTTTATAAATATACATATAGTAATAACATGTATATTTTCATTTTTATACTATAATAATATGACGTTTATTTAATATTACTATATAAGTATGCCAAATTAATACTATATAAATGTATACACTCGTATACTTAAAAAGTAATAAAAATTATCATTAAGTAAAAATAACTTTTATAATTAATAATTGAGTAATTTGCTATTCTTTATAGTAGTTGTCGAGCGTAGGTACTTGTTAATCTTTGTTAAGTAAGTTTATGCAACGAATATGTTAAATTTAAAATCAATTGTAAATTATTGCATACGATTTAAAAATATACATTTAAAAGTATACTTTTTTTAAATTTTTGTTTGCTTAACGTAATATATTAACTTGCATTAGGTATTTATTTTTCAACTGGTAAAAACGCTAAAGATGGTTATCAATAAAATTATCATATTTATTACATTGTTTTTCAATTTTTTCGTTATCGTTATATATTCTGGATAATCCTAAATTTTGTATTTGTCGCCATACACTCTGACACAGATGGAAAAACAGCCCTGAATTTTTACTTTATTAAAAACTAGATTAATGGCATTTATAACTCCTACTTCAAAATCAATGATTTTAGTTTGTGGTTTAACTGGAGACCTATTTCGAATAGAAGCTATTTGCTAAAATGACATTTGTAAGCATTTTTTTATACGTTCTGTTTGTTATTTATTTATAATTTATGATACATTTAATGTGTTATATTATATTATTATCAAATAAACAGCTAGAAATATAAAATAAGCCTAGAATTGTTTTTCGTTGTCATTTTATTCAAATTTAACATATTCATTACAATGACTCAGTTAACGAAGAGTTACATTTAACACCTTCAATATAGCAGAGTAGGTTTTCCGTTTATTTTTTACTTTTCATGAATTATTTTTAAAGTTATCTTATTTTTTGACATTAAAAAAATCAGTTAGATTCAATTGTTACCAGAAATTGCCCTTAAAGTTTAAAAAAAGTCTTACCAAATAATAAAAACGCCTATGTAGTTATAATTTAAAAAAAGTTAAATTTATCATAGAATTAAAATAATATTGTATCAACAGCTCAGAAAATAATTTGTTTATTTTTAAATCTGTATTTATCTCAATAAACGGCAGTTGCTCAAAACTCTTATTTTACCAGTGCAACATAATAAAATGCAATATACTATTAATTAAACAGAATCATATTAAATAGGTATTACAGATTGTAATAATTTTTTGGTGTCTAAAAATTATTATTATTATGTAAATTTAATTTTGTTGAAGTACTTAATAATTGTTTTATTTCTTCGTTTTGTACCAAATTAAAATATAAGTAATTGGAACTAATAAATTCAAAGTTAAATGAGTAATAATTGAATAGGTTTCATATCGTTTTAATCCTACATAATATATCTCCATGTATTAATATAATAAATTTATAATAACAATTTGTTATAAGGTAATGGCATTTTTATTTAATAGATAAAAATGTACCAAAAAATCTAATATAGCTGTTAACATAAGAAATGAGAAATAAATTTGTAATAAATAATATAATTAATAGTGTTTCTACACACTAATGTTATAAATACATAACAGACATGTGATAAATTATGAAAAATAATAATAATACATTGCGTTGTATATTTTTCGAGATTAAAAATGCTAACATCAGACCACGGAGGAAACTATTCGACTTTCGTACAGAGAATAATTGTTTTCAGTGAAATCCAATGCTTCTTTTCAATGGAAAACGACCAACGGCAGAAACAACTGCAGACCACTCGACCGCATGATTAAAACGGTTGCACTATGCGTACACACACACACACATACACACACTTGTATCTATATATTAAAAGAAACATGCGACGAATGAATTTTTCTCTTTTACTTTTACAAGCACACACATTTACACAAATACAAATGATATATACATGGGTGTGTGTGTGTGTTTGATAATAGTAACGCTAGCTAATGAATTAAACGCACAATATAAACATTTATAATATATATACGTATACAATATGTGTTCAACGACCGATACATCTACTAACTTCGCTCAGTGTTCTCTTATACGACGTGCAGTCATCGTGCAGTTAAATGGTCCCAAACAAAATTAAATGTGTTTTTTCTACGCTGCGTTCACCACTTACTAGCCATTGGCTTTCGTTATTCACTTAACCTTTTAAATTAAATTTGAATTTATAACCAAAATATTTAAAATTATACATTATTATGTATAATATAGTAATATTTTACGTAGAATAAGGTTTATCGATATCCTCTCCAAAAGTCTCTCCTGTAGTGATCGCATGAAGCTATCACCGCATACGACGAACACAAAATTATTAAATATAATATATATATGTATATATCTACCATACAGCGGTATGCCTACAATACCGTATAAACCATACACACGAGGGTATTTTATCATTCATGAAAACTTGCTTATAGTAGGTATTCCGAATTAAATTTCAATATGGAAAGGGTAATAAAATCAGATAATTATTGTATTGATTACATATTATTTTATTTTTTAAATTGAATAATTATACTTAAATAAGTACTTTAAACATGTCGTGATGATTAAACATAAAAACCATCTCCATCTCACTATTTATCCTCAAATTTGACCAGAAAATCTTTTGAATTCCTATTAGTTTAAATAAGAAGTGTAAATTATTTTATTTGTTTAATTTATTACAATAAGTATTTTGTCTCTAATACAAGATATAAATAGATACGTATAATATTATTTATGTTGCGTAATATGTTATAAATATGAAAATTTTACAATATTTAAAATACTCATATCTTGCCTTAAAATTGAAATGTCAAAATAATTCAAGGTTTAATTACAGATAATGTACTTAACTTTAATTTTGATGATGCATTATAATATTAAAGCTGACAACACAAAATCGGTTTTACTTAATGTACATTTGTTATTACAACATTTTGTAAAACGAACCTATGCAGGTATAATATTCTTTTCTTTTAAAAAAAAAGAAACCAAAACGCTTTGTTATACAATAGAAGTATACCTTGTCATTATTATAAACGTCTCAAATTTAAGTTCAATGATAAATACAAAAATAGTCTAAATATTTTGAAAATTTCATCGCGTGAAGATAATTGTAATTTTGGTAATAGTACTCAGTATGATTTAAATTTATAGCACTGAGTTATAGTAACAAAGTTAAATTAATTTGACGATAAATTGTAAATTTACGTGTGACTATTCAATTTCACTGAACTTCAAACAATTATGAAACATAATTGTGAAATTAAACAAAACTTTTTTTGAGAAACCGATGGTTTTATACCTACTTAAAAAGTGGGAAAGTAAATAACTCATCTCTATATACGCTTAGAATCTAAAATAACTACTTTGTCTTCAAAAAAATGTAATAATTATTATTTGATAACTTATAATTTACCTATAATTTTATGCACACGTAACGAGTGAAAGACTATATGCAATACGATATTAAAAAGTGGAAATTTTAAATAATAAACTCCGGTTCCCTTTCAAAACGTAAATAATAATTAATCAATTTATTCATTTTTTATATTATTATTGTTATTAATCTTATATAATTTCAGATACTTGAGCCATTCGAGCGTTTACGTAATCAATAAATAAATAAATAAAAACTCGTGATATTGATGAAGTTATTACATTTTGATGCAAATGTGATTTAAGCAATATGCTTTCTAATGATTGGAGACACGGTACTACCAGTTGGTACCAATGATATCTACATTTGTTTTCAAAATATATAAACACTTTATTTATACGTCATGTACCTATACTATATTCAGTTAAATACACTATATTAGGTGTATTTTATAAGATCGTATTATTCACCTGCGAGTCGTGGTCCAACGGATTGTTTTGAATAATTTATTGTAGCGCTGCGCCACTACCACCATCGCTACCGCACTAGTCATGTGTGATAGATTATATGTTGTCAGCGAGTCGCTAACCGACAATCGGGTGGAACAAACGACCGCAGAATTTTGACGACGGACAGCGATGGGGTTACAACTTCGATATTATACACACAAATTACACGTATTTTATATATATATATATACACTTAGTATACACATACGTTATAATAATATATTGTATATTCTTGTACGCGTAATATTACGAAAACGCCGGGCTGCAGAACCCCGAAACTCATTACGCACTAATTGTCGGCGCATGCATTGCCGTTTTGTCCGCGTCCGACCGTAAAGTACAACACACACACTAATAATACGGGACGCGTGGCGTTAATCACAACCAGATTAGTCAAACCAACTTTCAAGTACACGTTCACAAGTACACACACACACACATATTTATCACGATAACATAGCTTGAATTGCATAATTTATATTATTTTGTAATGTACCTACTCGGTTTCTCGGCCCAGTGCTGCGGCCGTAGCAATAGTTGCACTAGTAGTTTATGTCAAGTGTGTTATGTATTATATTATATACGTCAGTGTTATTATACCACAGATGTAAAGATGACGTTTTATTTGAAAACAAATTGGCTTTACGATGACGAGATATTGGTTTATTAATTAAAATTATGCTCTATGTGGGTATGTAACAGTACAATAGTATACACAATACATTTCGCGCATGATTAACAAATAAAATATCTGAGAAATCTATTACCTTATTATAGACAATATATATTTCCATTTATTATACAGATATTTTTAAGTATACAGATGTTTTACCCATAAAAGTGTTATGAGAATATTAATTTTTAATTCTGTTTACATATACCAGTTATTTATTTTATACAGGTTTAAACTGTTTAAAGCTTTGCAGATCATAATATACTATATATAATTTCAATTTTGTAGTAGATATTATTGAAATACAATTAACTGTTTGAATCTAGTTTAATTATTTTTCGATATATATACACGTCGTATCAAATGCTGTTTGTTTGTGCTATCAAATGTCTTATTATCGTTAACTCTTTTGAGTTTATAACTAATTTATGACAAAAACTATAAAAAAGAATTTAAAATTATAAAATATTTTATGTGTATGTATTAGGTAACATAATAAAAATAAAATTGTGTGCATATAAACTTAAACCTTTTACTTTCTAAGCAAAATGAGTTTTATACTTTTATATATGTATATGACATAGGTATATACTATATATATTATATTGGTTTTACGACGATGTGCGTGTTTATTTTCTTTCGTAAAACTCTTTTGGGATAGTAAAAAAGACACTTGTTTTAGTTGACTGCAGAGTGTATAGGTGCACATAGAAAATGATTTATCTAGCCGTAGACCACAAAAATCAAACTTTTTCATGCAATCAATGGTGGTTTTTAAATGTTCATAAGATGAATCATTATTTATTATGTATATACGAATATTCAATTATTGTTTTAGCTATATGGCTGAGTGTAGCTTATACGCATGAAGTGCATATATGACTATGTGTGGGTTGTATGAGACGATTTAATTATTTGGTGTTATTTTACGTAGTCACCCCTATCAATGTGACGGGTTTTATCTGTGAAAAGCTCTATATAGAGATAATGTGGTTTAAAGGTTTTAGGCATTACCTGTACAATATAATAGTAATTATCTGGTAAATTATAAGTGCATATCCAGATATGCGCTTGATATAGTATAGGTATACATAATATATATATATATATAATGTAGGTATATCATATGCACGCACACACTTGTATAATATATATATATGCATACAATCATGAAAATGATGTCAATTCCCGGGTTCGTGACAGACTTATCCAAACAAACACACCCGCGTAGGGGTCATCAAAATATCGGACATTTACACACACAAGCTCTGCGTAATCACGATATTATAATACATTGAAATATATATATGCACGTGCGTGTGTTTGTGGGTTCGCGTAATATTATAGTACAGTTATGTTTAATTATTCATTACAGCTGTGGTAGTATACCTATATACATATGAGGTATACCACCAACACGTGCTCGGTTGACGCCAGTGCTTTGGGATTTGCGTGACTGCGCACAATGAACAGCAACGCGGCCGCCGTCTAAGTAGAGAGAAAGATAGAGGATACGTGGATGACAGTCGATGGGGTGAAAGAGAGAGATGCAGAGAGAGCAAATTATTTCCTCGTCATCACGAAGCTTGCTGTAGTGCGCGGCGAATGGACTAGCTGACGACGAAAATTCAAACCCCCGTACCCACGCCCGTGCGTAAACATCGGTGGTAGAGACAGCAAGAGATGCCGGTCAACGCATATTGCCACTTTGAATTATTTCACCTCGGGGACCCGATAACGTCTATATAACATATATAATGGCTATTATACGGCCACGTCATTATGTTGATTTCGCCGCAGTTATTTTCTCTCTCTGCACATACACACACGCACACGTACGCATGTTCTCTTAAAATAGTTTTATTTTAATCACATTCGCATTTAATATAATGATATATAGTCTAATTCGGTTACGTTTTGGTTTTATGAAATTTTTACGGGACATGTATTAAATAATGAATTTATCGTAATAGCACTATGTGTGTTTATACCAGCATGCTATTTGTATAAATATGTATAAAATAATATCGTATTACCTCACTGGTTATAAATTAAAAATGATCGTAGATTATATTCAATAAAATAATATATTATGACATGATTGAACATAAAATATCTATTTTACGACACAATTGAGTAAAATTGTTGGCTATTTGAAAAATATAGGTACAAAAGAAAACCGACATAATTGAGTGTAAAAATCTCTACTATTTTTCTATTTTCAATTTTGAGCTTTAAAGTATACGAAATATATAAATTAAAATAATTACGATAATTAAAATATATAGTATGCAACGTATTGTTGATAATATGTTAGATAATATGTTGATTTACCTGTTTGACAATAATAATAAAATATTCAGACTCACTAGTTACTGTATATCGTTAAGTTAAAATTGTTAATAATAATAATAATAGTAATAATAAATGCAATTGATACATTTATTTGATATTTGTTTCCAATTTCACTTAAATATGATAGTAGTGATTTAGTAATTTTATAATTTAAATATTGGTCAAAAGTTCTTATGTTTAATTATATTTTAACATATAATATAAAATTTTCGATAAAACCGGGCTACGCTTATGGATCGTAGCTTTTGTAAGTTTTGTTTCATAATAATTATGTAAAAATAATAAATTACAAAATTTTGGCAACATCACTTAAAATATTCTATTCTCAATCGCGTTGTTGAAAAGGTACATGCACTATCATGTTTTATCGAAATAACCAATATTAAATTTTATTTGTTTACATATCCTTACAGTAGATTATATATATATTAATCGTAAAAATTTTATTTTTTACAATTATTAATTTTAAATTAAACATTAAATATTTGGAAAAAAGTATTTACAAACTCTCCAATATCACCACTTTTGACTGACAAATGAATAATACGTTTTGATTTTTAAAAACCATTCAAAATCATTATAAACATTATTTTTTTTTACATTTTTTTTTTTACATTATGTTTATTCATTACGTTAACTTTTATAATTAGATATATGAGTATAGTTTATATTTTATACTATTTTGATTTGCATTCAGATGTATATGAAATAAAAATAATATATTTGAAGTGACAGTAAGTTGTTTTCAACCAGTAGTAGGTATGCAGATAAGTGACTTTAAAGAAAAAAATAAGAATTTTAATAATACCAGTGATTTCATAGTATAAGTACCTAAATACTATAGCTTAATAACCTAATTTCATCGGGTTAAAACTATTATCTCTTTTGATTGATTTCCATTTTGCTCTAGCTAAAATATACACGAGTAGGAGTAATATAAACTCAATTACAACGATAATTTCATAATTTTTCACTTTTTAATAATTAACATATTTTTAATGTAGATATTGAAATAATTTTTTTTTATTAAAAACAACTTATGTGGTATAATCATATTATATCAAGTGTATAACAAGGCTGTATAATAATAAATTGTGCATGCAATCTGTTGCATTATTATTACCGACTCTACGGATAATCACCATAGCTACAGGACATTTTTTACATAGAAAAATGTTAATGTACTTCTATGACTATTTTTTAATAGGTACCTAATTAGTAAGTTTTTCTAAAAATCATTACTAGAAAACTTCTCAAATTTTATTTTTGTTCATCTCTAATAAATTTTTGTTCATTAAAATGTGAAACTCGGATCAACTGATATTTTCTCCTTTCTTATAACAAGGAATTGTAAATGTGTACATATGCATTAGTAATAAAAAAGCATGCTATACTAAAAATCAACATAAGGCACGTTTCACATTTATTTTACGAATTTATATGCACCCTATTATTCGTATTATATTATATAATATCTAAATAAAATACATTTTAAATAACTATCATACCGTTGGGAAGGTGCTTACATAAAACTATTTATCCTTACAATAAGCTTATAAATTATGTATAAATTATAGTTTTAATAAGTCTTACCTTGATGCGCTGCCTTCATAAAACAGTCGAGACGGTTTCATCAAACAGTGTTCTAAAGGCTTCCAAATGTACATTATACGTTTCGTTTCATTTTACCTGAACGGCATTGGTTTGCACACTATTAGTAAAAAGTAAATCGTCTAAATTAGAAATCATTATTTACACACGCACACGCAAATGGTGACACCAAAACGATTGTAACAAATATCAGACGACGTGACGAAAGCGGAAAAAACGGCTAGCATAGGGACGCTTTGACTAACGTTTTAACACTTTTAACCGACATAAAAATAGTGGTTACCTAATACCTACTCACGAATAAACTTACAACCTCTCTGGGTTTTATTTTAATGGTGCGAGCGTCTGAAAACTTGCCGCCGAAACATGTATCAGCACTTCTAAGAATTAACTGTAGAAAGAAATGATAAGAATTTAACGATAACTGGTATTTTGTAATTATCATTTCTGAAAATTATGAAAATATTCTGTATTGGACTTAGAATAAAAAAAAAAAGTACGATTACCGTGGTTTGTTGAAACATGATAGAAAAATAGTGGTTAGTTCTAGTGGTCGAACTGACCGTGGTCCCATACTACGTACAGTAAACTATATTAATTGTAAGTGAGCAGGTTAGTCTTAAAATAATTATCGTCACCATGGACGTTTTTTCCGCGTCATGCTCCATTTGATTTTCAATCTGTTTTTATATCGCGTTCAAATGTGCGTATATTATTATAATATTATAATTGTGTAGGCCCTACTGTCTTGTCGTGCAGTGTAACGAAAATTCCAATGAAACGAATTCTATATTGTGTTTTAATTTCTCATAATCGTTATTTCCGGGATAACGAAATACGTCGCAAGTTTTTCAAGGAGCTTATGTCAAGGTAAGACGTACATTACTCATCTATTATTATTATGAAGGTTTTTCCTCCTAGTTAGAATACTTGGAATATTTTGGCACTAATTTTTATGTATGATAATGTATCATGTTTGTAGTGATAAATTGCTAAACAAAACTGTTGGTATATGTATTTTTTCGTAGACAAGTGACATTACGGTAAAAACTTTATTATAAAAGTAGCTTGTACTTTAAGAAAATCGGTTTAGAATAAGTCTTTAAGTACTTTTCAAAAAAAAAAAAAAGGTTAAACATTAGGTACCCAAACAAGATAAATTTAAATTATTTGATACTGAAAAATTTACTTAAAGATGTTCACAAATTATACATAATTATTAAATTGTATATATTTTTAAAAATATAAGTATAATAAGCATGATATGAATGATATGATAGTTATTTTTTAAATGTGTTAAAATAAATAGTTAATAATTATCGAGGTTTTAGATTCTTAGGTTTCAACTTAAAAAATTCAACACCTCTAATTATTTGAAAATTAATTAGTTTTTAACTTGACAAATACTTACTAGCTATACTAACGAGTAATGACGTATATAATTTATAGTATGAGGTATAACACAGACAAATTACATATTTTGCATTAAAAGACTTACCTTTGGTTTTGATAATATTACTAAAAATTTATTAATAATAAACAATAGTTGTGATATAAAACTGAAAATTTTACTAATAATTACATGAAGCTATATCCTCGTATTATTGTTAATTTAGTGAGTACCTACAATGTATGGAGTGTATAACATGCAGCATTTTATAATTATGTTAAAAAAATAAACCGGTAGAAATGAATATTCGCTATATAACCCCATATTCCTCCTCTCCTATCAATAAACCTCAACCTTAACAAATGTTATTAAGAGTTTGATGTAAATGTACTATAGTGTAAGTTATAAGTCTGTAAAATCTAAGTACCTAATCCTTAGTGAAATGATCAATAAACTTTTAGTTCACCAGGTTTTGGAAGTAGACGTGTAATATTGTATGATATTGTTATTAAAATTCTATTCTGAATGTGTTGTTCAATAATTTCAACGGTTTTGGTGATATTAAATCATCATAAATTTACGCCTTTGTGAACAATCCCTAAATTCACTGCATCTCTGTACGCTGCTATTTTATAATATATAAATGCATAAGTTATAAGAAATGTATGGTGATAAACTACAACCGATACTAAAATTTTATAGTCATGAGGAGGTAATATTTTAAATCAGATATTTTGTATGCACAATTTTAATATTATTCTATATGTTTCTTTTTAATCGCGTATATTCAGAATTGTATGTCGGAGGGGGGGAGGTAATCAAAATATTTAAGCATTATCACACAGCAAAATAAAAAAAATCTATTTAATGTTTAATGTAGGTATCAAAAAATCCCATTTATTACAATGTTAATTAAGTACTAAATGTTTGTACCCAATTAATAAGTTTTAAGTTCTCGTCAACATGATGAATAAGCAAATAAAATAAAGATATGAATATAATTAAAACTAATAAAATGCAATTTAAGATAATTGCAGCAACTTTCATAGACCATGAAAATAATTTCTAAATTTTCTTAAAATTCCGAGTGGAGGAGGAGGGCTGCAGCCCACTCTGTCTTCTCTTCATAAATTCGCCCCTGTACTTATCGGTACATTTAAATTTAATTAAAATTTGAGTTTTTGTTATTAATAAATGCCAATTATTTCACGCTCTTCGCGTCAAGTGTACAAATCGATTTTCTCACCCTTTAATTCTCATGAAATTATATTGATTGCGGCTATAATAATACTATGCCGCTGTAGATCCAGAAGCGTTTTAAGAGGTGGTGACAAAGATAGGTATTGTTTGAGTAATTCATGATAATACATATTCATTTTGATTTATAGCTCTATTAGTCTAATAGTATTATAGTAAACATCTGTGAATTATAATATATCTTACATACAGATGTAGTTACACCGTATTAAACACTAAAACATTAATATTTTAAACGAGTAACCTAAAATGTTGAGACTGCGTGTTTATTATCTTGTATTCAATTTTTAAAATTTAATTAAAAATTTTTTCAACTTTTCAATTTTCAACTTTTTTTTTTTAACTACAAACAATTTGAAAATTTTCACGATTTTGACTAATTTTGTCACATTATTAAGTCCGTGACATCGTTTATAATTAATTTCTTAAATAATTTTAAATGCTCATAAAAACATAAAAACATTGTGAATATGTATTTTTAATATTTTTAAATACACTTAATAACTACTTACGAGAAACTTTGTATTAAATGTTAAAAATCTTTGACCTAATGAAAATTTGTTCACCAATAATAATTAGAAAATAACTAAAAATCTGAAAATATCACATGTCTATAAAAAGCAGATAAAAAAATACACATACATATAATTATAAAATCAATAAAATTATTTTTCGTTCATTATTTAAAGTAAAAGTTCTATAAAAAAGTAAAATCTTCAAGTTATTACACGCATAGGAATTGAAAGACATTTATTAAATATGTTTCTAAGCTGGTATGTTATTTTGATATTATCATCAGTTAAAACCAAATTAAGAAATAAACCGTAAGTTTAACCCACAGAGTGTGTTTTAATATTACTCTCAAATTGTACAGCGAACCACGAATTGATGTATTTGTAAAACAATATTAAGATAGAGGAGGTCATCCAACTTAACTATGTAATAATATTTAAATAGGTTTATCTATTATTTAATATTGATTTTTTTATTTAAATTTAAAACGTATTAATATTTAAAAACCAATCATGTAATGCAACAATTATTGTTAAGATTAAAAGAAATTGTTTCCTTTAAAACAGTTAGGAGTACCTACCTATATTAAGTACATTAAAATAAATTAAAAGCTAAATTTAATTTAAATTTAAGTGAATTTTAAAAAAGGTCACGTGAAAATATTAGTAAGTATCCTTGATCACATATATAATATAAGTACATAGAGGTTAAGAATCACTATTTTAAATTTTTTTAGGTTTCAACTAAAATATTTTTACTATACTATATGATATATATATATATATGTGTCATATATTGTCTATATATTTATGGTATATGACTATACAATATAATACTTTTGAACATCATATTTGGCCAACGAGTTATTAAGTTAATGTAATTTTAAATAGTGATGGTTTCATTATATAATAATGTAATAGCATGGCGTTTTGTTATATTTATCAAACAGTACAATGATAGTATTATTATACGACAGAAGGGTTAACAATTTTTTTTAATAATCAGTATTTATCCGTATTATACAACTAAGTTTATGTCCACATTGACATCTAAATTTACGATTGTCTGCGATACTAAATAATTTATTAGTTTATATAGTTAATGACAATACATATCATTTACCTATGTGTGTGTGTGTGTGTGTGTTGTGTATATATCACTTGCAGTTAAGTTGTAAAAAACGTGACAAAATATATATTATTCATTTATATATACATACCCTATAACAACAATACAACAATCCCCTAAGCAGAACGAAAATGAAAAAAAAAATAAAAATATTCCATTGAGGTGTAGTTTTTATGTATTTGTTCTTATAGCGGGAACCCTCCTTTTATAGCTCTTTTATTCGCATCACCCCTAGCGTGGCAAAAACAAATGATTTACTAATTGTATGTAATGTTACTGTGTAACATAATATATCAAATGGTCAATGGATGAGTTATTAACGTTTTAATCGTGGAATTTATTTATTGTATTTATCGTTTACGGTGATTGTTTAAAAAATATTATAACCTAGTCATTACATAGTATAATTCTTGAAATTAATAACTTTATATGGAATGAGTTAGAACATGTAGATAGACTTTTTTAAATATTTTATGATAAATTGTGACCCGTAGTTGTAATATAATCACATACCTATGTAGAGACTAGAGAGGTATTAATTTTATGTGAATAATTTTATAACCATCTATTTACTTAAATAATTATAAAAAATATATTGCAAAAAAAATTATTTATCTGGTATTATATTATGATATATTAAGTGATAGATCACATTAAGTTATTATACAAAGTATGCGAACCTGAATGTCCAATTTATAAATTATTAAATAATAATTTTTCATTTTCCGCAGGCTTAGGTCTGTCGAACAGTTAAAAATGACTTTTTGAATTTTTGAAAATTATTCTCTCATATGGTTTTAATAAATATTTTAATTATTGTGCTGTAAAAGTTTTGAATTAACTATGATGTATAGTTTTCACTTCTGTTCTCTGGTACCCTTCATATCATTGCTCTTGGATCATTCACTCCATAAACTGTTTTATACCTCTTATCTGTTATTCTCACGAACATTCAAGATTTTAAAATGAGACATAAATACTTATATTCAGTTTCAGATCATTCATGCTTTTTGATATTTTTACATACTGTTAACCTGGCTTATTTTAGTCGCCTTATACAACAGGCATAAGGGTATCGTAGGATCGTAGGAACATAATGTTTCCCTCCCATAGATATATTATAAATATCATAATTTTAAGGGCTTAAATAATTACTTCATTCTTATCTAAATACGTATAATTTCTGTGAAAGATGTTAAAAATTTTCAAATACATGCTTTGCAATGTAAATTAATTAACTGTGCATTTATTTTTATATAAATATTCAAACAAATAATTCTTTAATTAGTTAATATTTATTGATTGGTTCTAACGAAAGAGTAATGAAAATTAATAATCACGATCAGTCTTATACCATCTGTACTTTCAATATTATGTGATGTGCGACCACAATACAATTTTTAAATTATATGTGGGCGACAGGAAAAAAGTTGTCATACACTCGTCTACAAAGTAGTTCAAAGGTCGTGATGATGACTGTTGAAACTGAAATAATGAAATAAAACGTTAGTGAGTGATGTTAACAAATGCCGATAAGTTTATGTTTCAATCGGTTGGGTGGAGTTATTGCGATAATAATTTTGTGCATTTTGTACTTATCTATATGACTATATATTATATACTGTTAGCAAAGAGGATCGTCAATAAAAATAAATTAACATAAATTTTTCTGTTAAATCTAATCGACAGTATTTTGCGTTTACGTGGTTTCCATTTTGTATTCACTATATTATACAGGTACAGTACATATTATTTAATAATAAAGCTACTACCGCTATAATAATAATACTACATTCGTACCCGTGGCACACAAAGCGTCGGATTGAATTACATGTATTTTATCATTTGTTACACATTTTTCGTAGTCAACACACGATGCGACAAGGTTAAAACGATTACGACGCGGAAAGTTATGGTTGGGGGAAGGGTAGATCCGTTCTGTAAATGGAATATCTGAGTTAAACGTGGTGTGTATGTATATACTTTAAAGTATATTATCATACACTTTATACAAGTAGTATACTCTGACAATTATAATATTTTACCTTATACTTGCATGTTACATGTCTTTTACCTCTTTATAAAAAAAAACGAGAAAGAAAAATTCGATGGACAAGTTGACAGCATCTCAGTTGATGACATAAATTCTCGACATTAATATACATGTGTGTACTATGGATAGGTTAATCTGACTGTGCTACTCGTATTTAATAAGTAGGTTAAATTAAAATTATAATAGATTCAATTAATCATGTTCACGTGAAATAATAAAAATAATATCTTATAGGTTATAAAGGTAACATCTGTGCATACCTATTTTTATGATTATGCTATATTTCTCTTTTATATTATAATGATAATGACTAATGATGTCGGATGTATGCTAGTGGTGAAGCTAAGTTATCTAAGTTATTATCTGATTATTTTTCCAATGTAATAACTTTATTAGTTATTGCTTATTATCTAACCTGCTCCTATACTGTTACCGAGTATGTATACACTATCTTCATTGTTGTCTGATGTTGACATCAATGCTGTACTCATTAAATATATGTGTAATGTATATATAGGTATATACCTAAAATTAAACATATATTTTTACATGTATTAAATATATTATTAGTTAAACATAATGAAAAAGGCGTGGCCAGAAAAAAACTATAACCAACAGTATTGAAGCTATTATTCACACCCCAGCTCTTTAGATGAATTTAAATGCGACCCCGTCATCATTTCCTTTCAGACGATCAAATTTCTTTCATACACGGTGTACCCCTTTATATTCCAAAACCATTTCTCTGTTCTGTTCAACCAATCGCTTTTCCATCCTTTATTATCACTTTCTGGTCACCATCTTTACTGACTCTGTATAGATAATATTATGTACTACAATAGGTATAATTTATATATTATATTATATATGTGTGTAGGTATATTATAAAAATATAATTTCTTCAGCTTCTTATCTCATATTACTGTGTCTTTTTTCCGCCTGCAATTTAACGTTCTTTCATTTGTCGGTAGTCCCGTGCAAAACCTATATGCGTCCTGAGTATCGATTGACAAATTTGGTTATTATTATTAACCATGCATATAATATATGTATTACATAATATTATAAACTTACTTTTCTTATATTCAGAATTTTTTTGTAACCTTTATCGTTATCTTCCCAAGGGTATAAGTACCTAATATAGTAATATCTATATAATGATATACGATATTATATGCTCTGTTTGTATACACTATAATTATTACCTATATGTATGTATATTGTAGGTTTACATTTTACATATATGTGTATAATTATATATATAATATACTCTAAATATTCTTTTAGAATGTTACTATCGTCACTCATCGAGCGAGATCATTAAATATCGATGTTATACATTTTAAATATTATATTGAATTAAACATATAGCTCACTTATTTCCATTGTACACAATATCAGCATGTATAAAATTTATTGTTCTTATACTTTGTACTGTATAGATAATTTTAAATATTATTCATATTTCAAATAATATCTAAACTACTACAAATAAAATATTCAAACATTAAAATACCTAGCTATAGATTTTATATATAAATTAATTCATCAATTTGTAATGACAACTTTTGACTTTCACATACCTAGCATTTCAGAGATATGTTTTTGAATGTCTGAAAGCATATTAACAATTATTTGAATTATAGTGTTATTTAATATAGGGTACGACTATAAAAGAAAAAAATTTTCCCTGCATTATCATCTAAAATTGATTTATAATTTCTTTGCTGGTTGATAATATTAAATTTTACACTAATGTGTGATTAAGCTGTATTTTTTTTCAATATTAATTAAGCAACTTTATAAATAGAAATTTGAGATTTATCGGATATATTTATTATTTCTTCGAATATTTTAAATATTTTGATAATAACAAACGATTAAAATATGTTTTATCTTTATTTGATAAATAATTGTGTTTAGTAGTTAGATGTCTTATCAATTTAGTAGGCATGCCGTACACTCATATTGCTAAGTTCTTCTCCACATACTAAAGTAAAATACTTAGGAATAGGGTGAATTTCAGATCAATATTAAATAAAACCAAAATTTACATAATTGACTTACGGTCAGTACCAGGAGATTGTGGACCAGATTTGATGGCCTCGGTAGCTGTTTTTTCTGTATTTATTTCTCGTCAATATTCTCATCAGAATCGTTAGGTTTTTTTTAATTAAAAACGTATCCATATTTGAATGTTTTTTTCGGTCTTAAAGTACTTACTTTTAGAAAATAGAGAATATTTATCCAAAGTGTGCCGTGGACTTATAACAATTAATAATAATAATATTCCGTGATGGAAAAAAGTTGGAAATTCTTAATATTAAATCTTAATAATAAATGTGAAATTTAAATATTGAATTTATAGATAGTATTAATGAGTGTCTCTAATCATAGAAACATTTTTTAAATAAAAAATCAACTATTCAAGTTGATATTCTACATAAAAGTTAAATATTTATTTTAATTAATAACTATAATTATCAATAAAATATTATCATTAAACTAACTATAATAGCAATATTAAACTATATAAATACATTTTAGTATCACATTATATTTATAATATTGTAAATCGTAATTATCTATAGGTATAGTGATAAATTATAACTAAGTAGTCAAGAGTTATAAATGCGCAATCAGTAAACTTTTAACTGTTATCATGCTATATATTGTATGCGATTTTCGATTGACCTATTTTATTGTTATTTTCATTAATTAACAAAACTTGAGAAACTATAAATTCGCTTTTCGTTAAAAGAAAAAATACGCAATTAATGTAAAATACAAAAAGTCTGTATATTTCCATTTTATTTGTTCGTATTAATTGCGTTTATAAATAAGTATATATATAAATATATATACATATAAAGCGACACGGGCATTGCACCTTATTTCAATTGAATTTATACAATTTGCATTTCTCGCTATTAAACACTCGGACGTCTAATGACTGAGAGTACGTGAACAGAAATGTAAATGTGAAATTTTGATTTGAAATGAAGTAGTATTTTACCCTTGATGCCTTCACTTAATTCCATTCCAAACGTGCTAAATTATTTACCCTCTGAAAATCTGTTAACATTGCGGATCCGTATAAAAAAATTAGCTGTCTTGAGCTTGTATTGATCACAATTTCTAATAAGACTTCTTAATACACAAAGAATTAATATAGATATAAGATGTTGATCTATGATCATTGATATTATTATTATTTTAAAGTACCTATTTAAGTTTAAACAAAATATATTACGCAGACATTTAGAAAAAAAGCAAGTAGGTACTTATTAAAAACGAATTGAATTAAGTAAAAATGTTGCATTTATAGAAATGAACTACAATAGAGAATTAATAAAAGCTTAAACTTTAACTTTAATTTTAATTTTACGTTGTAAATGATTATATTACATAGGAAACAAGACTACGGCTTTTAAAGTTAAATAAATTATTTTAGAGCATGCTATTGTCTTACACTGTAGATGATTAGATAGGTATGCATATACAATATATATGTTAATAAGTAACGACACAAGGTACACTAGTTTATGCATTATTATCTGTATTAAACTGTAGACCAACATTTTAGACTTAGAGCGGTCACCACACCGACCAATCTGTGTATTTGTATATATGTGTATAGCACTTAACAGGAGTGAACAGGTTCGCCGAGCAAATCTTGTGAATGCTAGTGTATATTATGTGTATATGTGTATGTATGTAAGACTTAAAACTAGGGAAATCAGGTAACTCTATGTTACAGTATAGGTGAAAAAATATATATATGATATAATAATATATAAAAAACAAAAATATAATAGTAATAATTACGGCCCTTTTGGCCCAACAAAACAAATGTATAATAATAATATAATATATTAAGTTGCCGGTTCGGCACAACCAGTATAATAATGATAATTATAAATAATAATATAACTACGGCCCTTTTGGCCCAACAATATAAAAAAGTATCAAAAAGGTAGCTATTAGAACCACAACATATATATAATATATAATAATATGAAATAGCTATTAGAGCTATTATATGAATATAATAACAATAAATAACCCTTTTGGCTCAATTTATAAAAATGTAAATATAATAAATAAATAATAATAATAGTAATAATCATAGACCTATAAGGTCTATGGTAATAATAAAAACTCACAATTTGTGGAGCACAGACTGGCCAGCTGGTCTTAATATGGCTATAATACTCAATAAATTTTACACACAACAAATAACACAAGCAAATTTAATATAAAAATATATAAAAATATTTATATATATATATATATATAGGGTTGGCGATTAGCGCACAAGATATAATTATAAAGGGTAATAACAAATAATAATAAAAATATGGCGATTAGCGCCCACGCAATAAAATAAAATAGTAAAATAGAAAAAAGCGATTTGCGCAACAAAATATAATAAAAAATAATATAATATAATAACGGCCGTTTGGTCTTTGCGCGACGACGTATGGCAGAAGACCGTTTTCGCGGCGGCCGTGCTAAATAATATCGCGCAGCCGACGAGGCGGCTACAGATAACGCGCTGATAAATTTACATAGTAATTAACGATATTATATAATTCATGAATATAATTAAAATATAAAAATAATTGAGAAAAATATGTTTGTGTGTGTGTGTGGATCGGTGATGGTGACCGTGAATTTATATGTTATTTATATATTATATTTTATTGATATCGTTAACAGTCGTGTTTATGTAATTTCAGTTTAAAATAAAATAATTTCTGTTTTTTGGTGTTACTTGGAAATGGAGTACCTATACAAAAAATGATTTTGAATTTAAATAATATAACATTTTTAAAATTTTTAAATCTTATGTATAAACATAAAATTTTTTATGAATTTCAAACTACAAAACCATTTGTAATTTTCAAGATTATATGATGAAGTTTGTTGAAATCCTAAATTTAAATGCTTATAAAAAAAAATTGTGACTGTAAAATTTTGTTATGTTTTAATTGAGGAATAGGCCACTTATTAAAAATCTTGTATTAAATTTTCAAGCAATTTAATTAATTGATAATTTTTTATTGGCATTTGTAAAAAAAAAGGAAATTAAAATTTTTAATTGTCTATAAATATCTATAGCTTAAAATTTTTTTTTTTAAATATTTTAAAAATTATAGCATATAAAGAGAACCATAATATGAACATTTGGTAAAAATTTCAAATCTTTGCTGTTATTTATTTTTTACTTTAACAAAATAAAGAAATCAATTTAGTAAAAAACGGTTTAGTGTAAAAATACTACTTTTTCCTTAATTTGATATTTGTTTTCCCCGATTATAGTATAAAGTATTGGAAATCTTTTATTAAAGATATTTTGAAAATCATACCATAAATAAAATATTATTATATAAACATTTAGTGGAAAATTCAAGTAATTGCGGTTATTCGTTTTAGAATAATTGTATCAGAAGTTTCCGTTTTTCTTAATGTTTTGTAATTTTTCCTGGTTATTTTGAAAAATACTTGGATTTTTAATTTTAACCTTCTTAAATACAAATAAGTTTCAATTTTCTTTCCAAAACCACTTTTAAATATGAAAATCAAAGCATTTTATTATCGATTACTTATTGTGTATACCTACAGAGTACAGACAAAAAAAAAAAACACGCATCATAATTGTAAAATCAATACATTCATCACTTTGCTTAGAATTTAAAAATAACATGAAATTATATACTTAGTAATTTATGTTGATATAAACTTTCTACGCTCAGAACTATTTTTCGTTTACAATGATACATCATTGAATTTAAATTTAGCATACCCATTACTCATAACAGTGACTCACTAGACATCTACTACCTACCGTATAGCAGAGCTGCAGTGACGGCACCATGTATTTTGGGGCCCTGGGCAATATTTTTGGTAGAGCCCTTGATGATTATGAAAGTAGACAGTAAATACTTACACTTGATATTTTGTTGTATATAATAGCTGATAGCCTTTAGACACGGTTTAGATATCAATTACCAGTTAACAATAGAGATTTATTTTATTATTCCTAATTATTAACAATTTATTTAAATAGATAGGTACAATTGATTATATATTAATATATTATCAAAATTAAAACATTTTTATGACAATTAACATATTTTTGTTCATAATTTTATTGATTCTACTACTTATTAGTTTTTAAAATGTATCGTTTTATAAAATATACATATAATATAATATTAGTTTCACAGTTAAGTATATTTTAAATTAAAATAATTAGTTATTGAATATAATTGGTTTTAAAAAATGATGAAGCTATTATATCAGAATAAATCATATGTAACAAAAAAATTATATTTTTTTAACTTTTTAAAGTTATAAAATAAAAACAAAATAATTGGTTTGTATTATAATTATATTTTATAGCCTATAGTTGGTTTTTCAAATACAAATATCAATTTTATTTTTCCTGTACGATTACAAATTATGTACATCGGCTACATTACTTATTCATAAAAAATTGTTCTTAAGTTACATGACATAAATTATTTATTTTTTCCTTTGCGTGCTATAAAATTATGAAAAAAAAAAAAATTAAACACAGGGTCCCCCTGATCACGGGGCCCCGGGAATTTGCACGGAATGCCCCTCTCCCTAGCGCTGTCACTGCAAAGCAGTACCCACTTAACCAACTTTTTAAATTTTAAATAGTATACTTAATCCAGTAAAAATGTACTATAACTACTACAAACTGTGGTACACAAAACATCTCGTAATGGTACAGAATATAAATTAAATTACAGGTATATTAAAAATGATTATAACATTTTACCGATTTACCAATTTAAATAGCTATGTATTTATAGTCTTTAGGTAATATGAGATTTTTCAGCAATATATATAATTGCTTAGTTAATAAGACAAAAAGTTTTAGGAATATTTATTGTCTGTAGATCTCGAACTTTTTTTACAATAATATATATACTATATCGCGTATACCCATATACTAAGTGTTGAATTATACAATAATTATACAAATATTTTAGTAAAGAAGCACATTAAAAAAAAAAAAAAAACATTAAATCTAATATATATATTTATAATTATCAAGTAATGGCGATGTAATTTTACCACGCGCTTTTTATATAATAGTTTCTACCATTTTGTTTTCGTATATTAACACAATAATAAGTCGCGGGTGTTGCGTCTGGACAGTGTTTGGCGGCCACGTGCGAAGTGTATATACATTTTATAAATTTACACCAGTTGTATGAATGTATATACGTATATAATATATCTCATTATCTTTGTAGCATAGTGATACATATAAACATTTTCCACGCGAAAAAACTCTCTCGAAACACTGTTATAATATACATATATATATATATAATATGAATATTTTGTTTGTATGATACCTACCAAATGTGAATTATCGAAACTATTCTAGTCACAATCTGTGTTTATGTAAGTTTTATATGTGTATCTAAATAATTAAGTATGCTCTTCGCATCACCTCTTGTAAGTTTTTAAACGACGCAATAATATATATATAATATGCGGGTGTTATAGGTTTTTATTATTAGATTTAAGGTAAAAAAAAAAAAACTCGGATGCTGAAGTTACAATAAAGACCTGAATATAAGTAAAATGCATTATTATATAGGTATGTATTAATTCTTAAAACACTATATACAGGCATACTGCTATACTTTATAATATAATGTGTAAGAATAATATCATAAGCAATGATAAGAAAAATAATTATACAAAACTAATTTTAATATTTTATTGAAAGAAAGTAAATACCTACTTAATATATTTTTTTTATTAACAATAAATACATTAAAATGTATTATAATATATTATTTTTTATGTTTTATAATATTTTTAAAATAACCTAATGTATGAGGTATTTTAGCACTTGTTTATTAATAATTATATTGCTTCGTTATTCCAAGCCATGTAAAATTACCACACCAAAATCTGGTGACTTTAATTGAGATGTCAATCATCTAAAAATTCGGTTTTTATGTTCAATACTTTTCTATATCTCTATTTATGTAACGTATATATTATATTATATATTCTTATTATAACATATTTTATTTAATTGAACAGTAGGCAAATATTATAACAACATATTACAAACATGAAAGAATTTATGTTATAGGTACTGTATAACTTTATGCAAATTACTTGAGAGTGTATATTTCAATATTAAAAATTAAAAAAACTTCTATAATAACAATAATATAATTAAAATAATTTATGATCAACTATCACTACAATAGGTAAATAAAAAAGTCACTATATAATGTAATCTATATTCAAGAAAAAAGTGGTAAAACTTTTTAAAATATTTAGAACTATTGTTAGGACGTTGTCAGATTTTTGTTATGTTATATGGCATCAAGTAATTTCATGTACCAACCTATATTATAAATTGTATATACTTTATTTTAAAATTTTTGAAATTATTTTTAGTAATTTATTTCCTTAAGTATTAAATTTTTATAAATAAATGAAAGGTACACTTAAAATTTATAATAAATAAAATGTGTTATATTTAAAAATCTTTAAAAAATCGTCTTTTACTTAAGTTTTTATTTACGAACTTATTCCATAAAGAAACGAAGAATACTGATTATTAATTTTGCTTCTATTAATTAAACAATATATTATTATTGGAATTTACTTTTATTTCAAAGTCTTGTGACGGTGCATAAAAAATATTTGAGTATACAATCACAAACGGTAACCGGCCGGTAGCGGGATGACGAAAAGTTAGTGAAATCAGTGATAATTTCTGCATTTGGGTGGAAAAGAGCAAGGTACATACATGTATATTTTTAGTGGAAACAGGTGTATTGATATAATATAGAGAGATGCACTTTTATAATGAAAACATGATACCACTCTCTGCGAGTTATGACTATCGAGTGACAGTGGTTCGTATGCGTAATAACTTTCATAACTATGTGCACATACCTATTACTATACAAACAGTGCGTCGAACAAATTACGACAACAACGAAAAATCGTGAAAATCGAACACCTCGACCTCGCGCAGTACACACGACGTATAAATGCATAATAATGTAATAACGCCGCTGCACACTATACAAAATATTAATATTATTATGTGGTGCGCGGCGGTGGCGACGGTGGTGGCAGTGGCTGATGCCACGCGCAAGTGTGGCCGCCACAGATTTGGTCGTCTACTACGCGCGTTATTATTATTATTATTATATTTCATGATAATAATAATGATATAAAGGCGAACGCCGGCGGTGGTGGACGACGGCGTGGACCGGAAAGGGTAATAAGATTCAGTGAAGAGGGGGGTGGGGCGCGGAAAAACCGCACTCACACTCACGTGGCTATAATACTGTAATACATATAACATTAAACCGGCGACGTCGTGGCGGTGGGTGATCGGTGTCTGAGCGGTGGGTGGGTGGGTGGGATTGGCGCGTCGCGATTCGCGTGCAGCGGCGGGTGTACGGGTTCGAGCGGGCGCCGCCGAGCGGACAGACGAGCGGCGAGCGTGTGTGTAGGTAAAACCGCCGGCGTGCTCGCCCGTTGCGGTTAGTCAAAAGCCGTTTTGTGGGAGGAGTGTGTCCGGGGCGGCCGCGAGCGCCGCCGCCCACCGACGTGCCCGACCGTTCGGCAGGCGCCGCCGTCGCGACATTACAGTTCCGACCGGATCACGTACCGTATCATCCGTACTGGCAGCGCGCGTCCACGACGCATACCTGTCGCCCGTCGGACTACCACACAATCAAACACATCATAAACACACCGTAAAAACGCCATTTACCGATATCTGAAATCGCGTCGGAATTTTCAACGACATTATTTGTCGCCCGTACTGATAAGAGCACCGTCGTACACGCGCCGTAACACACTGCACGTCGCACCATACGGACCTCCGGCAGTTGCACGACAATCACAACAACCGTTTTTTCGGGAACTGATTTCGCAATACTCGCGCATAGATTTTCGGCGTAATTATCACGCGCGGGCGGGCGCATTTTCCCGTTTTCGCAGCCGCGGACCACGACAACTCGTACGCCGCCGCCACCGCCACCACAGTCGTCCCGTGCGATGGAGATCACAGTGTCCGCGCCGATCGACTTTAGCGTGTCGGTCAAGAGGACGCCGCCGACGGCCGTCGTCAGGACGCCATCGTCCGGGGCCGCCGCGGCCGCTGCGGCTGCTGCTGCTGCTGCTGCTGCTGCTGCTGCGGCCGCGACGAGTTGTGCCAGCGGCGCTTCGTCCGCCACCGCCGCCGCGCAGCAATCTAACGACGGTCGCCGTTCACCCGCCGTACCGTCGTCCGGTTTCCTCAAGTTTGTTCAGCACGATCACCAGCACCACCATCACCATCACCACCACGCAACCAGCGCCGCCGTTATAAACGCGGCGGTCGTCAACGGACACCACCACAGCAGCGCCGGCGGAAACAGCGCGTTCCGCTTGGTCACCCCGAAAGCCAAACACAACGGTAAGTCGACGCACCTATTGACGTACCTACGCTAATCATTATCGATACGGTAACGATGAAGTAATATTATTGTCAGCTGGTAAATGGTTATTTGTGTTGGGATTATTAGTACCTCTGCGGTATAGAGAGTTGACAGTGTATAGTATACGTTTAGTATTAGGGTTGCTCCAAAGGTCTTGTGAAACTCGTGCGAAAGGGTCAGTGGTAGATTGTGGAAACTTCTTGTACAGTATAGTATTATGTTATCATTGGTATTAAACATAGAACATGAGTGTTGGGTGAAACAATCAAATTAATAACTTTTCACGATAATGGACATTGTACAGCATAGTATAATAGAGACCTGTGGCATTTAGCTTTGCGTTTGCGTTCATAAATCATATTATGTCTGTTTATATATAGTAGTATATTAGTATATTCATTTTACTACTTGTTATGTATTGTTCTATACCTATCTGTCTCAAATGTATATAATATGTTATTCATATATGTTTTATTTGATTCAACCTTGAATGCTAAGTTTTGTAGTATATATTAAATGTAAAAATAGACAATAAGCATAAATCATAAAACAAACATTTTAAATCTATTTCCTACTTGAGGTGTTTGGGAAATATAATTGTCTTGTATCCTAAGTCAGTCACTAAAAAGAGTATACGATAATGTTTATGTTAACTAATCCATCTGTGATAACACGCAGCGTTTTTTTTTATATATTTGTTAAAAATATAGGTATGTGTTTACTGTTCAATTTCCAAAACACCATTTATTTCTTATTATATATAATTAAACTAAAGATTCTACAATGTATAGATTAATGTCCGTTTTTAGTACTATAGTGATAAAAAGTGACAATATGTTTTAATGTATTGTACATTATGTAATATTATAATATCTTGTATGATCACTTCATTTTGGTAATTCCTAAAATATTAGTATGTATTTACAAATATACAATATTGATTATATAGGAGTAAACACCTTTATTTTTTATACTTTACGTTTTTACAAAATAAGATACCTGCCCACTGCCCAATTATGTATCATGTAATAAATCTAGGTCATTTACCTTCAAATCATTGTTTCAATGATTTCCTGTGTACTTTTTTCATGCTTATGATTTACTACTTGATATTAAATTATTATTTATATAATATAGGTACTTGTTTATAAATATATACATATTATGTATTGTTTATAATCGGTATATCAAACATAATTTTTATTATGTAGGTAAGTATTGGAAGCATTTTAGGACAATACATTTTTATTATACAACAAGATGAATAAATAATAGTAATACTAATACTCTAATCAATCATTCATGATGTTGTTTTAGTATTCGTGACATAATAAAGTAAACATAGTTTATATAAATAAGTATACTTGGTAATAGCTAAAAGTTAAAATTAACTTTAAGTTTGTTTTTGCAAAAATATCTCATGAAAAATAAACTATGCATTATTAATTTATATGCCTTACGCACATAAATTAATATATAATTTATATAGGTATTTATTACAATAGGAAAGTAGAAAGTTATATTTTATTTTATTTACATTAAAATCGAAAAAAAAATATTTTGTAATTTTATAGCAGACCAAATGTTTTAGAACTATGTCCTAAATCATAGCGTTGTCACTTGTAGAGAGTTTTATTATTTGTTCATTTAAAAATGTCAAACATGCTTTAATACCAATACTATTCAAATTTTACGAGATTGTAGTTGTCAATTTATTTATATACAAGTTAAAATATAATCAGTAGTTGTATTATAATATACAAATAATATTATTTTAATTTATACTAGCTGAGATGATAATATAAAGTGCTGTACTGCAGTCTGTACACCGTATAAAATGTATGTTGAATATATTTTTATATGAAAAATTGAAATATTGAGGATTATAGCTGCAGCTGTAAATAATAGATGAGCTGATTTATCTTACTAAATAATAAATATTATAAATATTTATTTTATAAACAGCTAAAAATTATTTTGAAGTTTATATCATGTTTAAAAAATGTTTATATAAATAATATTTGGTAAAAACGTGAAGTCTCTACAATTATTTGAATAACAACAATGTTGCATTTTATTATATATCATAATTGTTTACTTTACAATTTATATGACTGCATCATCGAGCTAAAATTGTCAAATAACAATACATAATGAACATCTCAAATACTTCCTAAGTAAAACAATATTAATGAATGATTTAATTTAACTACAATATAGAACTTTTCGATTTCATATTATTACAAATTTTTACAATGTACTTATGTACTATGTACATAACTATAATGTATGTTTTTATGATAAATATGCATTTGAATTGTTAAAATAATATTCTACTTTCAATGATATAATAGGCAGTGGTATATTAATTGTCATAGTTGCTGGTGCTATTCTTTGTAATAGTTAAAACTAATAAATCCTAATAAAAAAAAACCATAAGCAATTTTGCATCGGGTTACACCCGTATACCCATGGTTGTTCAATGTTCCGTAATATACGCCACTAGACAATTTAACGTCCTATTTATTAACGGGTAGATAAAAACAAAAATTAATGGCTCGCCATTAAAACACCTTTTAATACGTTACGCCACTTAAATCGGTTCCAGACTGCGGGAAAGCAAGAATACGTAAAAACAGGAAATGATCAATTAAAAAAAAATCAAATTTTCACATAAATGTCAACGTTTGCCTTTGTAATAAATTATCAAGCATAATATTTTATAAATGTTAAATGTTATTAATATTCGTCGTCGCTTGTTTCTGCGTAATAATAATTATATATGTACTTAAGTATAGGATTTGCGATAATTTTGATCACGGTAATTATTGTCGTATATGCGTGGGTATAGAAAAACAAATGAAATGCAAAAATCGTATAATATATTAAATAAAATAAGACAAACGTCGTATCACATGTTGAGTATACCTAATGTAGATTTTATAAGTAGGTAATAAAATAAATAAGTATATATATAGATATTATGCTTATGAAATGCAGCATTCTACGTGATTTTAAAATATACCATATAGTTTTATCGAATATACATGCATTTGACTTTGACATACGATACATATAATTATAATTTCAATTATTGACAAATGTATCGAAAACCAATCGAGTTTGTCACATTATAAATTATATTAAATATATAGCCAAGTAGGTTTTCTAGGCGCTGTCTTAACATAATATACACACTCACATATAATAGGTACATACTCGTTTACAATTAACAATCAACTGTAAATATCATAAAATGATTGTATATAAATGCATTGAGTTTTCGATATTTTTGAGTGCACGAGAAACAGTGGCTTTAGATAAGACATCACACCAGTTGCGGTTTTAATAATAATAGACATGCATAATAATATATTATTTTAAAATAAATTATTTGGTTTGTTATTACCAATAGGTGGTACATATGGTATAATTTGCATTGTTATATTTATGTATCCTTAATTGTGATACTCTATAGAGCTGTATACAAATCATACGATGGTTATGGTTCTTAGGTGTAGAGTATATGAGCTATCCATAAGCCGGTATGGGTATGATTAGAGCCAAAAGTATTGTTGAAACAGTCAAATCCGTGCGTGTATAAAACAGTGGATCAAGTGATATACAGTATTACAATTAAGACCTTGATTTACGTTTGATTTAAAGTGGAACTAGAGGAACGCTGGGGTGTGTGAAAGCAAACAAAAAAATAAAATAAACGAACGTGACATAATTTGCATTATTACAAATAATCAAAGTGTTATAATATAATAATATTATAACTTTATACTATCGTTATACCCTTGTCACGGTGTATTTGCGCGACGGCAATTTACGGGTGGGCTGATTATTAATATTTTATAGTAAACCATCATATTGTTCAATTAATACTTATTAAAAATTATATAAATTAATAATATTCTGTATTAGATTAATATCTACGATAAGTGCTTATGTTTATAATACATTTGTTTATTTTATATTTATGGCAAATGGCCTTTTATAAGTTCATAATATCTATTGTAACGTTTTGACAAGTACCTATGTAATATTATTTTACCAAAATTAATAATAATAAAATAACGTTATTAATTCTAAAAGTTATATTTAAACATGTTGTGAGAAAGTACAAAAAAATCTAATTTTGTGAAAATTTTGTTAACCAAAACAAAAGCTTTTGAATCAAAATGTATTATTTCTACTATTCGTTTTATAATTAGAAATTACGAATATATTATTTAAGTTCCTCGTGTTTCTACATAGTATATGGAAACAGATTGCAAATAATAACTCAGGACAGCCAATAAGGTTGTTTAAAATATAACATAATATTTCATAATTTACGTCTTATACTTAGTGAATCTAAGTTCAAGTAGTTTTAAATAATATTGGTGGTATTAAATATATGAGCAATTATGTTTTAAAACTTATGATGGACATTATCAAGATAATTTATACATTTTAAATAATTATAAGTTCAGATGAATAAACTTAAGTTTGAAGTTGAATCTTACTCTTGATATATATAGTGTTTTTAAACAAATAGGGTCTAAAATTCTTTTGTATTTCTGTTAATAAAACTTAGCATTTTAAATGCTTTGTTTATAATTATTCTATGATTTAATTTAAACGAAAAACTATTTTCAAAATAGATACTCGTGTCTTTAATAGAGTTTATTCTATCGAGATAGTAATTATTCATTTAAGTTGCATTTTATTAGGTAGCTAAATATAACTGTATTATGTGATTTAAAGTGCGTATCTTTTATAAATATTAAACTTGGAGCGAATTGAAATATTATCAAATTTCTGAGTTCAAATAGGAGGATTTTTGTAATTCTTAAAATTATATTTTTATACTTAATTTATCACCACTATTTTACCTAGATAGCATACTTGATATCTAATATAATATCTGATAATTTACGTCGTAAATTTGTGAATCTAGGCTCAAGAAGTTTTTTCTTCTAAATGTCTATACTCGTATTATTATATTTATATTTATTGCATATTAATCTATGTATGTGATACGAAATTTTAAACCGCGATTATGCCGAAAATGTCAATACATAATAAATAATAATTTAACTCCATACATCTATAATATAAAAAGGGTGTGAGTGTATTTGTGTTATATATTATTGTTATATAGGTACCTATACTCGCGATTTGAGAATACGCAACGTTTGTCGGTAGCTGAAACGTGCTCGGAACATACAATGATAGAAACGCCTTTACACATTGCATGTATATGCGTACGCACACACACACACCAGGATTACCAGACCTTTGCAATTTAAACGATTCGCAGTGCGGCTAACTTATTTAAAGACTAGGGAAAAAACACGTTCAAGATTTTTATTTTTATTTCTCCCTGAAAAGGATTTTCGTTCGTTTATGGGCACTGTGCACTGTTTTTCATCAAATTTTGTTTCATCTACTGAAATTGTTTTTGTCTCTTTCCAACATACATATATTGATCAAAAAATTTATTAAATATAAATTGATTTTCAAATGAAAATATATAAATATGTTATAGTACCTATATAGTATCTATATGTTATACATTACACAATATTTTAAATTAAGCATTATTATTATACAAACAGAAAAGAAGTCTGGTTACTAAATCAGGTGATTATAATTATTGTAATTATTATTTATCTCTATATATTTAAATGACTATTATAGTATCCAATTGTTTGTAAAAACTAAAAAGTATATAAGTTGGAGAGCTCGAATTTGGATAGAAAATAACGCAATAACGGGATATAGCTTTATTACTTTTAGCATATCTCTATTAATATCTGAAAATAATGTTAATATCTAGTATATAGCATAAATACACCTCTGAAACTTTTTTTTAACAAATCAAATACCATTGGTTTTAATGAATTATGCTCCTGATTTAATATTTGTGAATCTTTTATAATATAATGTTTAATTCAGCTTACAGCTATACTATTTATTTAATTCATATTTTATTTCTATTTGTAAATTTTCACCATTATGGAAAACAATTTATGTAGCTTTAATTTGTGTATGGTGGGATTTAATTAATATGCTTTAATATGTATATATAAGATATAACTTATATTAGTACCAGTTATTCTGATAATTGATGATGGAACAATGAAGTGTACAAAGTCCTCTAAATAATTAGATAAGTTTAACATTGCAAGACTCCTTTAAAATTATATATTTATAAGAATCCCATATTTTTTCAATTCCTATCAATTTTATTTTAACTTGAGCACTTATATGTATGTGGAATAGAACCAAGAATACTTTTCTATATTTTAAGCTTAGAACTAATAGTATTATTACGTCAGATACCTATAGAATGCATGACATGTGTTATATATATATATACATATTAGTTTACAACTATTAGATTGATTTGACAACATTGTATTATTTTTAACAGTTTAGATAGTTGTGTGCTAGAGAAGTTAAGCTGTAATTTTGTTTCCCACAGCTTCCTGTTAAACAGGGATGGTGATCTTTCTGTAGCTTAGAAAATCATCTACCTATACATATAATAATAATAATAATAATTACTATTTATTTATAAAGTTAAAAACTCCATTTTCCATAGTATAAATTATAATTAACAACTTTATCGTATTAATATTATCTTGTTTTAAAAAGTATTTATTAAATTTAATAATTTATTGATGTTATTTATAATATATACATATATTACACATATATTTCAATATTGTAAAATAGAAATAAAATGATAACTAATTTAATTTCTTTAGTAATTTTTAATTATTCCAAACAAATATTATTATTATTGTTCAAAATATTTAAAGTTTGGTACCTTAATGACCACCAAGTCAATACTAATTAAGTGAATAAATTATAAATTTTTTCCGCTAAAATATTTCAATGGCTATATTTTTTTGAAACAAACAAATGTAATAAAATGATAAGCAATGTTTATTTTTTAAATTTACGAATTACTATGTTTTTAAACTATTGTACCTATCACATAATATTATAAAAAAATATTTAGTAAAAGAGGATATCGTTAGAACAAAACTTAAAATGTATTATTGTTAATTTTTAAATACCATCATTAAATTTAATAATTTTAAAACATTATTAAAATATTTATTTAACTAAGAATTTATATTTAATTATCTTATTTGTTTAAATAATAATATTATAATATTGAAGTATATTTTTAATTTAAAATGGGTCTCTTTATCAATCATTACCTCATTTAATGGAAAATAAGGAAATGTGGATAAGTAGGTACCGGCTATTGAACTATATATATAATATTATTTACGTATTTTGTATTATATATAATAACATTAATAACAAATTAGTGTATAAATAATTCAAATAATCATCTGAACATTAATATAATAATTTATTAATTTTAAATTGTAATTGTATTACAAGTATACTCATAAGTATGTGTTACGTATTTCTCATAAATAACAACATTATGAACGTCGGAGTACTTACCCAATAATAATAATAATAATAATAAAAACCAAATAACATAATATATAACTATCAAGTTACGCGGCTATATTTGTTTATAATAATATAAAAATATAACATAAGAAATCTAAGTCTTTCTCAGAAGCAATAACGTAGGAAGAGAACTCTTGCCCGGAGTATGTCACATTATATTATGCTGTAACGGTGATCAGGGGCGGTCCAGAGACGAGTAAGAAAGGGATAGAAACATAAGAAAAAATACTATTGTCGTCGACGCGCCCAAGGCAAAAAAGGCTGTGTCGTCGTAATCAACCGACGACGAAGGTGGGCGGGTGCGTGACGTGGGCAGCAGTAAAATTGTTTTGTTTTGGGAGACAACTGTCCACGGAGAAATTAAACCTTGGAATCACACACATGGACACGCGCGCGTAGATGGTTAACAATATAAAGTATACCCCTGTCAGTCCATCTATCACACATTGTGGTGTCGTTATAAAAGTCATGCGTCGGGGTCCTTTATATTATATTATTATATATCTCGAGTTTAGATTCTAAACGGAAAGAGGAATGTATTTTTTATTTTTTATTTTTTTTAATAGAGTTTTATTACGATTACTTAGTTGTTTTTAGCGCTCTTATTCCTCTCCTCTTTCGTCATTATTATACTCTGTTCTTAATAGAAACGCCCGCGTACGACCGCTCGCGATATAAATATATATATATAATGTGTATACTGCACGTGAGTCATCTGGTAAAACGATGTCAGTGTCGTCGAGGGTCAACTATCGTCTCGGCCCTAGGATGTACGCATGCTACGATGATAACGTTACGCGGCGGTGGCGGAATATTATACGTATTGCAGTTAATGAAAATTAACTGCCGTCGTAGCGCACCGCCGCTGTCGACTTCCTCTTCCGTGCCGCCGCTACCCCGGGGTCCGGTACTGCTGGCGGATCGCATTTTCTATAATTTAATACGTTGCACATAGCACACACACACACACACATATACACACGTACATTTATACATATAAGAAATATATAAATATAAATATTATTACGAAGTGATATTGCCGCTGCGCGCTAAACGGTAAATATATTGTTTGTCGCACCCGGTCGTGATAAATTATCCCGTCAAACGCAATTAGTGAGAAAATTTACAGAAACACGACATGTGGCTCATCGTTTCGCGTACCTTACCACTCGCTTCGCGATTTGCAACCATTGATCTAATCTAGTTCATCAGAATATAAAGCTTTTGACATTTTTGTAGGTATATTTTGTATAGATTATAGATAGTGACGTACGATTCGTGGAAAAATGCTATATCTAGTATATGATCATGTACCAATGATAACAAGAATCGTTTTACATAACTATATAAAATATATTTGGTATGGTATACACTATACATTATACACTATATACCGTACACGGTCATTTGTCGTGCATGCTTACCTCATATTTTATTTAAATTATGATTATTAGAGTTTTTGAGTATATTTATTAAAATACAATATAATATTTTCAATTACTTTATAAAAGTAATAGATTTTTTATACTTTTTAAAAAGTGATCTGTGATGTTATAAACTCGAATGAGAGCAATCACTTTTTACTGTAAATTATTATTTAGCGGATTATATTTTTTACAAGTTTTTATGTATTTAAATTGAAATTCAGACGAACAGTTTCTGAGTTATTAAACTTCATGTATATACTAGATACTAATACTTATAATAATAATATAGTCAATGATAATGAGTTTAAAGATATGATGATATTTTTGAAATAAAAATTTTAGTAATTTTATTAAATAATACTTATTACTTATATGTTAACATTTTATAATTTGTAAAATTCTAATAAGAATAGTAAACACTACATTAAATATTACATATATTAATATTTTATATTTTTGTAAACCATTTTCATAGACTATTATATTTGCTATAAATGATTTAATTATTCAAAAACTATTCATTTAAATGGTTTTGATACATAAATATTTAAAAAATGGTCTAAATAACAATTTATTGTAAAAGTTAAGGTTCTCATTTGAAAAATAGATGTTTGTAACACTACAAAATACTTCTTTTATGGCATAAAAGTCTAAATAAGTTTTTAAAAACATGGCCTTTAAGTATACTTGAAAATTTAAAAGATCAGTACTTGAATAAATATATTATAAAAATAAATACACAAATGATCATAACCTAGTAAAAATATATTATATACCATGTCAAATAAGTAGTAGTCGAGATCAATATTTTTTTTGTCTATATAATGTGTGTTGTTTAAAATCGTTTTGAAGTGGGCATGTTTTGAACCATAAACATATTATGTATTAAACATTTAGATAGTTACTTGCATTTTAATTTTACATCTATTATAACAACTCATGACTATTTAATGAAAATCCGTTAACAATATAAATTAGTTTTATCAATCAAATATATTTATTTAACATTGGAATCTGTTATAATTATATTTCTAAAACAATTAAACTTAAAAAATGTACGATTTATTTTAAAATTTAAAAGCTTAAAAAATCAGAATTTAGTGCTTTTGATATAATTTTGATTTAGTTTCTACTTGATAACTTTTTAAGATATTGACTTTGTTTATACTTTTGATGTTTAATTTTTTTGAATACACATGGCGATAAACTGTAATCTATATATTATATATATATATCATAATAAATTCTATTTTTACGTGTTATTACCTATCTACCTAAATTATTTAACACGTTAACCGGCATATGACTGTCGGCAGTCATCGTAATTTTTAAATTTTATACATTTGTGACCATCGGCACCCATAGTTCATCATTACTACCACGCCACATGACCGCCGGCGATCATAAATTAATTTAGTTTTATATTATTAATTTTTCTATGGCGCTATAATAATGCACGGAAATAAGGACCGTACCGTAGCAGGAATTATTACGATTTTTTTGATATATTAGATACCTATAATACATTCTTTTTTCAATTATTTATTTTTTCTTCAAATATTTAGTATTTTTTTCAAATTTGGAAAACATTGAAAAATATATTTGGCATATTATAACAAATACTTATTGAATGGCCGCCAGCGATCATATGGCGGTTAACGTGTTAAATGATGATTGATGGTTAGATTACCTGAAAAGTATACATTTAATACTCGCATACAATTAAAATATTACAAAATTTATAGACAATATTGATAACGGATTTTAGATTATAATTTTATTACATACAATATACTACCTAAGATCACCGTAATGACATGTGTATGTCTATTGAACTTAAATAGAAATCATGATCTCCATGAGCCAATCACATGCATGCATGTACATTAAAACAAACCATATTAATATATTATAATATAATATACGCGTTTTAAATACGTATTTTATTTGATTTAAACCGTATATAGATTTATGAGCTATAATTACTTTAATAATAACAGTACAATTTAATACTTAGTTTTTTAGTTATTAAATTTTCACTCATGTTTAAAATAAAAGCACTAAAAAAAAAATAAATTTTTACTCAATAATTGTTTCTGTTATAATATAAAAAACGTTTTAGGTTTTAGAACAAATGTGTTTTAAAGCAATTTCAAATACTTCATCATAAAATAATTAGCTATAACACTTCAGTGTACCTATAAGAAATTATGATAGTATTATATTGTTTGTCGATAAACATAATTCCACGTGCTTAATTATGCCTATATACTTCTGTAAACACATAAAATATAATTTGCATAATATGTCTATTACGGTATTATAAAGGATTCGAGGGGAAATATAATAAATGTGTCTGATTATATTAAGTAGTCGAGTTTCATGCTGAACATTAAGATGACAAAATTAAAAGGGGTGAAGAAAATAATACTTGTTTCAACATTTTATTTTGACATTTAATTCTTTTACCATGATAAATAAAATAAAATTATTCTTAATTAACGGAATTGAAAAACTTTGAATCCCTTCATAATATTAGTTGAAATAAATTTAAAATATTTTATTTTCATTTATACTAAAAATTTTACTTAAGAATATGACATAAATAATTTATGAGCATAGAGTTGAGACATTTCAAAAATTATTTTAATATGAAATAAGTATTAATATTAGTATCAATTCAAATACTCTGATTTCGAATTTATCTTATCTTAATTTAATAAGTAATAACCGTCATATAAAAATAAAATAGGTCAAAACTATTTTATCTGAATTATTATGGTAAGAACAAAAAAAAAAAAAAACAGTGAAGAAAGGAATAACCTTTATAGATCTATCTTTGCTAATGAAAATTAACCTAATCAAATACATTCAAACATTAATAAAAAAGAAAAAAATGGGTAATTGTGTATCGTTTGTTGCATAGATGTTAAGTGAGTTGCAGTACATTTTAAAAACAACTTAATATGTGTGATTTTGTTTTAAATTTTTTAGTTTATTGACTAAAACGAAAAGTTGAAAATTTAAAATGTCTATAGATAACTCAAAAAGAGTTAAAATATCTTAAAAATTATACCATGTATAGAAAATAACAGCATAAAATATAAGTACTTAATGAAAAATTATTTGTTTTTGGATTATAATAAAATAACAATAATTGTATGGGAAGAAATAGTTAATTTGTGGGTGAATATACAATATTGTAAATATTAATTTCAAATTCTCTTGAGCAATTATTTTGACTTTTTGGTAAATTTTTTTAAATTTCTTTTCATATTAAATTATGAGGATTCTTATGTATTACTTAAGTTTTTTTAAATTTTTATTGAAATTTGTGTAATTTGTGGAAAAATACTAAATAAATTATTATTAAGTGTTAAATTATTTTTCTAATTGTATTATATTATATCTAAGTACACACATATTTTGTCTACTTTCTAAGTAATTCTAAGTAACTTCGTTTTATTATTAATATTTAGTATAATTTTATTAAATTTACTTTTTATTTAATAATATTGATTTTATACATTCTTAATAAAATTTCAAAATAGAACTATACCGTTATTGTCACTTGTATTTAAATAAATCACTGAAATTGATTTGTAGGAATTCTAAATTACTTCACAATGTATTATTATATCAGTTATAAATGAGGAAAGCTATCTTAGCGCTTGCATGATTGATAGAAAATGCGTGTATTGTAATATTTCAAGATATGTATGGCGTGGCCATATGGAAAATTAGTCTTTTTGCAAAAATACTTGACTTTTTATTGCGATGGGGTAGCCCATTTGCGAACTACTTATTTTTTCAAATGGCTGACTATTTTTTTTAGCTTATTGCAGAGAAACTAACAGCAATTAGGCCTATTAAAAATTACCAACTTATTATTTTTCCTAACAGCAAGTGGTTTTTCAGACTTATTGCAGAAAAACAAACAGCAGTTATGACTTTTGAAAATTTCAATTATTATATTGTCATTTTATTTTAATTTATTATTTTTTACTTGTACAAAAATAAAAAAACCAAAAGATTTATTTATATTTCTTGATGAAATACTTACCTAGCTAAATAATAACATTTAGATAAATAGTGAAAAAAAGACATTCATAATTGGAAGGGCCATGTTACCAAAATGTTTTTCACAAAACAAATAAATGCGCTTGTCTGAAAAATAATGTAGGTACTGTAAAGTTCAAAATGCCACGTAAAAACAACATGTACAATAACAATAAATAAATGTAAATTTATTTTCTTTTTTTCTACCTAGTTATTTAGTGACATTAATATATGTTTAGAATATAAATAAAAAATTAGTAATAAAACAGTTAAAAACTGTAAAATAATATTCAATTTCACTAAATAAATATAATAAGTACTCATCTAATTTATATATTATAATTATTTTGTTCTTTTTTTTTCTACTATCAATAAATTACAATAAAATCACTATATAATGATAGTGGTTTTTAAAATGCCTAACTGCTGTTAGTCTATTTGCAATGAGCCTAAAAAAGCAGCCAGCCGTTTGGAAAAATAATAAAAAGTTCATTTATGTGCTACTCATAGGCGCAATTTGAGGGCTTGGGTGTGCAAGCACCCCCAATTTGCTTCATGTTCATTTAGATTTTAATAGTAACATGTATTTTCATTGAAATTGTACCCCTGGTGCTATTCCATCGAAAAAAGAATAATTTTTCATATAGATATAGCTTACGACATATACCCATAACAATAAACTATTACATCGGATAAATTAATTTACATAAGCGGATCTCAGTTAACAATGTGTGTATATGTTTACTAGTTAATCGTATAATGTTATATTTTTTTCATACATTTGCTGATTTTTATAATTTTTAAAAAAGTTTGGAGTTATTTGAAAAATTATCTTTACAGAGTTAATATATGTTTTAAATGATTTATAATGGTTCTTTTGACTGATAAAGGTTTATCATATACGTCAATCTGATTTATTATAAAAAAAAAAAATTAATAAAAATTCCAGCAGAAATAAATTTATAACAAATATATTATAATATATTGTATACTCGTATTTGTGAAATACTACAACTACAGGCGTATTCCTAATTTCGATTACGAAATTATTGTACTAAATTTCTTTCTTTTAAGCTTCACACAGCTTGAATATATTTTTAAGTAAAGCACCTAAACAAATCTTATTTTTTATACAGACTACAGGTTACATAGATAAAAGTTTCTAGCGAATAGTGGTAGCTACTGTAATAAAAATTTTAACATTCATCGGGATGTGTTGTATAATATAGCCGGTAGCTCGTATATACATATTAAATTATGTAATATTGCGACCGGCTCGTAAAAAGGTTATACGGTACGCGCGAGATTTTAGCCCATTACGTATTTATTATGTATACATATATCTTCCTACGACGAGTTGCGCAGCATAAAGTTTTTTGGTCATCAGAGTTTTTAAACAGTTTAGCGAAGACATCAGGTGCGCTTGTACTGGAGACCACTCTGTGCTAATGCGCCTTCTACATCCGCCACCCTTTCCGCGCTCTTGCGTATATAGTATAAATACACATATATATATATTTACTCGCGTCAACAGCAAGGTTGGTATATTAACACGCTGGAATATTATTATCATTATTATTATTATTATCGTGTACTTAATATATACGCGGGTGAACAAAAGCTATTCGGCATAATTTTGCCGCAGCGCGTTCTCGGCTGGCGGTGTTTGGTTGGATGGAAGAGAGTTGGTGTTTGGATGGTTAAAAGCAGTTCAGGTCGACGGGATAGGGCATATAAAATTATAATATTATAATATATACAGTGCAAATAATGATGATAATAATAATAATAACCCACAAATTCCGTTGTGATTATGGAAAGAGTGTCTTGATATATAATATCCGCAAGCGTATATATATATATATATATACGGGTATGCAAGATGCTTTGGGGTGAAGTGAGAAGCTGTGCAAAGGGAGAACAGGCCATTATCAGATTCCTCGGGGAGAAGCAAATTACACACACACACACACACACACACACACACACACACACACACACACACA
>NW_020271199.1:38649-240889 GCF_002803265.2 Melanaphis sacchari | reverse complement strand
ACACACACACACACACACACACACACACACACACACACACACACATACACATACACATACACACAAATTATAATATTGCGAGTGCTCGAAAAGCGCATACTGTATATTATATTATAGTGTCGTGTACATCATATATATAATACAAAGTAAACGCGTTCACAAAAATACACTGCCACGTGAGAGCGGTCAATCAACACACACATGCGTATATAACCTTGTCAAGATTATTATTATTATTCGTAGGCGTTAAATTACTAGGGCGAGATTAATTGTATGAAATTCTCTGAGTTTCACATTAACAGCCGCTGCTGTTGAACTGATTACATACAGAAACGATACGGCGTCCTCTATGTTATAATGCATGCACTAATTTAACGTCGGCGCTATGCTGTTAAAATTCGACGTTGTCACTTTTAACTTTTATTATTATATACTTTATTTTAACAAACAATACAAAAATATATAGCTTTAAGCGTTTTGTTCAAAATATTTGATATTTTATCAGTTCAACCAAAAAAAAAAAAAAAATTTTACTTTGATTTCTGGATATCACCATAGGAATTTAGCGTGCATATATTATTATTTCTACTGTTAAGGTTTGACGAGAGCGTGTCGATTAAAGAAATATTTAGGTTTTTTATATGTTTCATCGATGCGTGATAGTATGATAATATATAACTATATTTTAATAATATATAGTTTTGTAGAGAACAATTCAATTTAAATCAAAGCTAAAATATATTATGTGAGTGATTATGAAGTGCAAACGTCTCCTTATCGTCGTTGACGTCTAGTTTATTATAACATAGGAGTAATCAATATAGTTTATGTTTTACCACATAGTTATTGTTCAGAGTAAATATTGTGTTAAGCCAGCGTAAATAAAATATGGTTTTTAAGTATGGTAGGAAAAATACACCGGTGCCGCCGTCTATGTGTTATACATAATAAACACAATATTTTATATATAGATGCAATGGTTTTATGGCTGTACAATATTATATGTATTTAGTATTATGTCATAGTGATATAAACACACATACATTCACATACACACTCATATCTATCTATCTATTTATATATATATATGTATATTGTATAAGTATAATGGTGTTTAAAACTAATGGTATTAATCTGGTGGGATTACGGAAATGTAGACGGTACGGCCACCGTCAACGTTACTATTACAACCAACTCAAGTTGGAGCTCGCAACTACAGTGTATAATATATCGATAAAATCATAAAATAAAATGAGAAAAAAAAACAATCATAAAATACTTAATGCTCACATATTTAATGATCTTGTTGTTATCTGCTGAAATCCAATAAGCAGTTGAACGATTTTAAATTTGGTTCGGATTTTATTGTACTGTATTAGTCAAACATAAACAATTTTGAAGATAATAACAAATCCTAATCCATTTTGTTACACCGACTGATAAACCCACTTAAGGCATATACTGATATGTAAAATCGGTATGGTTAGAAGATCGCCATTCCATGATTTATTCCTTACAAAGTTATTCGGTAGTATACCTTGAGTTTTTGAAAATATTCTTCTGTACAATTTTATATATTTGACGAATTTCGCGAGAATTAAATACATAACATTATATATTATTACTTTATTTATGCATTTCTTAATTTCATTAGTTAACACACTATATCTGATTAGATGAGGGTGACTTAACGTGATTAATGATAAAAAAAAAAATATATATGTATATTACTTATTATATTATAGTGTATATTACGAGTATATGTATGCAAAATAATCGTGGGTTAGAGATAAAGTGAGTGATCTATATTGTAAGTAATATAATATATACGCTTGAATATAATGTAAGAAAAAAGGTCATCTACAATTATTGGGGAACATTTTTGATGGTTATTTTTTTATCATTATTGTTCGTTTTCTACGTTGTATGAGAGACAATTAGAGATAGTGCGAGAGGCGCGCGATGCAGAGAGTGAGTGAGATCGCGGGAGGTGAAAAAACGATTTACTCTGCAGCAGTGCAGTGCCGGAAAGTTGAACACGTTTATAACGGTGTGAGTGGAGGGTTAGGTTGGATATATTTATATAATATATATATATATATATATATAAAGCGGGTCTAGTAATGACATACCACCGCCGGTGAAAAAGCGCCAAGACTGAACTGGGCCGAACCGCGACTGGTATTTGTAATTAAACGCCGACGGACTGCAAGATAGTGGTTGGTCGGGTGGTGTGGAGCAGCCGGCAAGTTCATTTATACACTATACGCGCGACGGCCGAGTGGTGTAATTACTATGGGTATTCCGCCATTTTTGCCATGTATATATATATAAATGCGGTGGTAGTAGATGGACTATCTCGGAGGGGGAAGGGGGGCCGAGATTCCTGTTTCGTCCCTTTTCGAATTCATTTTGTATAATATAATAATAATATATTCATCCCGAAATGTATATATCACAATAAATTTGTGTGTGTGTAGGAAAAGGTGGACCGAGTGATATAGGTATATAGAAATGCTAAAAGAATATTCTAGACACGCAGATAGTATAGAAGAAAGAGATATAATCTGCACTGTTGCTGATGCTGCTGATGATCTGCATATTTAATGTATACCCTGCCACCACCGTAGCTGTATAACTTCTCATCGCGCGGATCTGTGCGGAAAAGCATGTATAAATTATTATGATTCTCAGATTGAAACTAATTAAATCAGACGGTTACCCTGAAATGGTTTTACGTTTCCTTTGTCTCATCTACACTCGTTCTCTCTCTCTCTCTCTCTCTCCTGGAGCACTTTGCCAACTACGCCTTTGACTATCATAAAGTCCAGTGGTACAACATTATATCATAATACAGATCCACGCAGCTACAAGTACCTATACTGTTCTACAGTGAATTTAGAACACCAATATGATCTTTCCACTATAATATTTTTTTCTTAATTAAAAATATTTTTTAAACTTGGCTTTATATACATTATACAGTACTCATGTATAATATAAAATCACTAATAAATAAAATAGTTAATTACACAATAAGTAGTAAAAAATAAATTAAAAAACATTTAATTTTAATTTTATAATTTATTATAGTAGGTATTAATATTATATACATATAACTGCGTGTTCTTATAAAATTGGGTGTCGTTATTTATCGCAAATATAATGAACCTATGTATGAGGGAGTCTTTATTTTCTTAAGTTTCATAATTTGCATCAAATATCTTTAAAATGTATTCTAATACATATTGAAACATATAAAGTGTTTATAATTTTAATTTTACATTTGGCGTCTAACTTTAATGTTATGAAAAACCACCACAAATAAAAAATCATAGTGGAAAATTTTTTGATTTAAAATTTAAAATAAACACAATTTATTCATATAAACTTAAGTATATGTATAATATACATTGCATAGGTTTAACAGTATTTTAAAATAAAATCATTTTGATACGCTCGCTATAAATGTTTAAAATAAAGTTTTTTTTTTGTTAAATATATATATTTAATAATATTTATCAAAGTATAGTTATGTCACGAATCATTAAAAATGTTTATACATATATTCTATTTTGCTACATAGGTGTTATCGGCTAGCTATGATAATACGAAAATCACATTCTAAAAATAAAGAGAAAATAAAATCTATCGATATTAGATAGGATTCACGCCATGACGTCTAAAATATATAAATTAAAATCACTTTGCCAAAACATTAATTGATATTTGTCGAGTTTTCGCAGATTATAAAGTGGGTACAAAAACAAATAGATATATTATAATACATACTCGAATTATTACGTATGGAAGAAAAATAACGTATCCTTTTTCATTTAAAATCGTATATCGGTTTACATATCTAAAGGACTATAAATATATATATATATATATATACGACCTACCTGTTTTTATTTTTCTAATTAAGTTAAATTTTTGGCTTACAACGAAATATTTTCATAACGCTTTCAATGGCGTATTTAAAACTCAACGTTAAGCCTAAGATTACTTTTATGGTGGATGTTATTGCTAGTTTTATTGTAATAGTAGCTATACTTAATACTAGGCAACTATATTTTATGATACTCTAATTTCGTTTTATAGATATACGATTATGAAATAAAAATATATTACGCTCGAAATAGTCATAAACCAAATAACTTACCCCCGATGACTGTGAGTAATATTTATATGAAGTGGATTGACGATGGGAGTTAGAGAGGGGATAAGAGGAATGATCACGAGTGATTTCTATACTTTTTGATATGAATTTCGGGACTTACGCGTAGATGATACGTGATGTTGAAAGGATTATAATAAATAAAAGAAGGAAATAAAAATGAAATCTATAATTGATAATATAGGGATTTACCACAATGGAATTCCAATTACGTACATCGTTTAAAGGATTATGCGACCGAACGAAAATTAAAAGCTCCTTGGCCGCCAAACGGCTAATGGCTGTCGGTAACGGCAATGGGGAGACGATCTCTGCAACCACACGTATTATTATATATATTATTTATTAACCTACGTGAACGCGCGTGCTTTTTCGACCGTTTGATGTCGTATATTATTGCGAAAGGGGTGTCGTAATCGAACACAGTGTATTATTATTATTATTATTATTATTATTTGAGGACATTTAAATATTATTAAACGCGAGAGGGTCGCCGAACGGTATACCAAAAGAAATAATAAACGGCCGCAGGAGAATATATCGTGGAAAATTTGTTTAAAGCCTTTCTAGATCATTACCTCTAGGGTTAAATACCGGGTCGAGTATGTATGTATATATATATTTATTGAGTTCGTGTGTTGTATATATGTATACGCGGGTATATATATATATATTATGTACCCTCGACATAATATCTTTATATATATATATACACCCTTTTGGATTTGTTACAACAAATCGCCCCCGTGGCCTTTGTGTTTTGGGTCCGGAGGAGTAAAAGAAAATAGAAAAGAGGGACTCGTCCGCGAACCGATGAATACGGTCGCGATTTTTGAAACAGATGTTTTCTGGGTCATTCGCTCTCTCTCCCCCGCGTACCGCCCAACAAATTGCCAACGAGTAAGATTATTCACAGTTTATGTACATTTATATACATATGGATACACACACACACACAAAATTCCAGCTCGGGGACATAGTCTCGGAGAGGGGCGCAATAACGTAGTATTGTTATCGAATCGATTCGTTCGCGTTCATGGGGTTTGAAACAACTACTATTAATCATTTCGATTCACGCGACAAGAGCCTAATTACAAATTATTCGCATAGCCCACGACTGTAAGTATATTATACATAGCAATAGTTTCAGGACAATCGCGACGTCGCGAGTTTCAGAGGTTGTGACGCGTATGACCGCACGGTGACAAACGTCCAGCTGGGTCAGCCGTTGACACTTAAGACATTAAACAATACTTCATCGTTATTATGATAAATGAGTATTAAGTGACAACAATGTATCCTAAACGCTTGAGCAGTCTATCATCATCATCATCATTATCATCATTTTCTTCTACGGTATTATCTAGTGTTATAATCGGTTTCTCGAATTATTAACAATAAGACAGTAGCATAAACAATTACTTTTTAAGGTACTATAATTTTATATAGCCATATAAATAAGAAATTTTTTCGTAAATATGAAAAATTTACAAAAAACTTTTATTTTGAGGTTAATTTATAAAGTAATTATTGTAAGTGGACAACTTTTGATTTTGTTGAATACTTAATTATAGAATTATTTATAATAATAGTAAGGTGCAAAAAAAATACTACTCAATGTTCATAATAAACAGGCATTATTATACTAGATATACAATAATATTGTATTCATAACAAGATGACGAAATCATTTTTGCAATGTAGATTTAATTTTAATTTTTGTTTACAAAAAAATTAAGAAACAACATTTATAAATTATTCTAGTAGATATTGTTTACCTAAAATCATAAATATACATATTATATTATTATAATATTATAATATGTTACATTGTATAATTTTTTGTCATTTATTCGTCATTATTGATGCATTAAATGAATAACATATTTAATGTCGCTTCATGATTTTTTAGCCAAGTGATCAATTAGTAGATAAAATATACCACTTCATATTTGTAGTTAGTACTATAGATACTATAATAATTATATCGAATGGTCCTAAATAATTTTTTATCTATATATATTTATCCTTGAATTAATGTAAGTATTATACGTATCCAATCCATTGTTAGATTATACAAAATAAAAAGAATTCATTTTCACAGTGATTTATTAAAAATCGATGAGTGGAATCGTCAAATGATTTTTGTGTTAAGGAATTAACGAAATGAATGTTACAAGATAATGAAATAAGGATCCTATTCGAACACTTAAGTGTTTTCACACTTGATTTTCATAACTGAATTGGTTTGAATCCTTACCACTGGATTTATTAATATGACGAGTGCAATCAATAATAAACCATCTGCTGAATTTGTATTAAATATCACTTGAAAGTGATTGATAATCACGCAAAAATAATTATGTTTGTCTTCATAATATAATATAAAAAACGTTTAAGGAGCTTCTTATGTCTGAGAAAAAAATAATTTCAAACAATCGCATACATTTTATTCGATACAATTTTACGTTATTACATATTGTTAGTCAGTATTAAATACAAATATTTGCTAAATATCAAAACCCTATTCGAATTGATCCGTAAAAATATATACATTATTGTATACGTAGGTATTAGACACCGGTTGGAAGTCAAATGGTTAAAAAAATCATTTATAGTTTATGGTTTTATGATACAATTTGCGTTGTAAATATTATCCAATCGAGTATTTTTTCGTGTTTGCACATCATCTATCATAAAAATAATCTCATATTTAAATAAATTTAACGTGGTTGTGACAACAATCATAAAATAATTTACAACGTAATATTACGCGTGTACAATAAATTAATACAAGATATGAATAATGTGTGTAACGTTCGTCCTGCAATAAACGAATTGACGAGTTAAAAATGTAAAATACGATCAGAATCGATTAAATATGTATATGTATAGAATTTTGATGATTATACAATCGTATTGTTTTGTGTTGATAATTTTTAAATCTTAGATGAATTTAAAAGCAAGTGTAAATGTAAAATCATTCGCGTAAATTTTTACACGGTACGATGCTATTACATGTTTTCGAGTTTGAATCTAAAATGCTTTAAAATGATTTAGAACAGTTTTAAATATATATGTGTTCAAGCAATATAATTGCAACTGATGGTGTACCTATCTAGTATGTATATTATGTTCGAAATGTTTGCCGCCGACAAAGGAATTTGACGTAAATTTTTCTGAGAAATGTCATGAATATATTATAGGTGCAGGTGTATACACTTTATAGATAGCATACATATTGTTGAATCATAATTGGTAACACGCTGTAGGTACATAAAAGTCGTTACTATGGCTCATGACTCAAAAATCGCTATTTGGCTTAACCATTCTAAATATTGCACTATTGTTATAACAACGTATACTATCTGAGAATGATGCTATATGTTTGTCAATTTAGTGATTTCCGTACAAATAATCGTATCATGGATTTGTTTTTCTAATAGCTATTATACAATAATAATATTATAATACTTACTTATGTTATGCATACATTATATGGATTGAGACTGAGTTCAATGATTTAATATACCGTAGAATAATCGTGTGATTTCAGTATTTCACAATTGTGTTGATTTTTTAGCTATTTGATAATGACATGACATAGTACGATATCTATAAATGTTTCTGATATCTATTAGACTATATTTAGGGCAATTTAAGGGAGTGGTAGATTATTGTAAACATGCTATTTCTTTTCATAAGTTATGCCAATATGAATCTTAAAAAAAAAATCGTGTTTAACACTAAATGTATAATTAAAAGTATAATAATCTAATCTAATACTAATTTAAAACATTGAATCATACATTGATACATAACTCTATATTGTAAAATTGTATAAGCTTAACATATGTTTCAGTGAAATTCAAGTCAATATTCATTATTCAGCATTATTATTTGTAATTGTATTATGATTTTGTAACAGTTGTTATTGTCAATTTTAAAAGCAACAACTTTTTTCTCTATCAATTATTAGTTATTATACTATTAAAAAGCATGACGGTGTGACGAAATGTCTATTATAAATATATATTCCTACTGTATATGATAGTCACCCTTAAATGTGTTTTTACAATTTATCTTTTAGGGTGCAAACAATTTGTGTGAAATAAATGTTACATTATTCCAAATAAATTCAATAGTCAATACAACTGTATATAAGAAATCAAATTTATAAAAATAACAACCATATTGTTTAGATTAAACATTTGTAAAATTGGTCAAGCGCTTTGAGATGTTATTTACAATATTAAAGCACATTAAAATGTGTAATTTCTATGTATGGTGACTTAGATTATGTTACAATGATACAAAAATTGTATTATACTTACTAGAGAAGAATTGTAAGCTTTAATAGTTTTATAGTATTTTAAAACACAAAGAACTGTTATTTTTCGTCATGTTAGACTGATTGGGAGAGAACATCAAGTAAAATAATGCTCAGACGCTATAGATCCGACAAACATTAATCTGATAAAACATGTGACAGATGTACGTAATACGCCATAAATATTAAATTATAACAGAAGTATAGCGTGGTTCTCGTATTATTTAGTGGTCTCGGTAAATCGTTGCGATGGTGCGAAAAAATCGATGTGATACGCCACCATAAGAAACCTGATATAACACAATAATAATATAGATAACGATAATATCATAAAAACAATATTACCTATCTATAACACATGCGTTGCTGAGTGGATGGTAAAAGCTATCGAAAAAGAGTCGTAACGGGAATTGGTAATATCGGACAGGTATATAATGCACGCGCGTTGTCATATCGAATTCATTATAATTTAAATACCGGTTGTTCGGGTGACGGGTGGGGTGGTATTAGTAGGTCGTTAAGGGGAGTGCGAAGGAGACAAATAATACACGACAGTCATCTATAATATTATATACGGTTTATTGCACGCGTCGTAAATAATAAAACCGTGTATGTGTGTGTGTGTATATAAATATATTATTATTATTACTGATAAAAATTGACGGTTTGTTTATCCGGGCGCGCACGGCAACCAACAGTCACGGCCCTGGCGTGTGTAGACACGACGTGTTTACTTAGCGCGTTATATATATATATATATATATATATATATATGTGAAACACGTGGAACGTCATGCGACACTGCGACGGTCTGTATATAACGCAATATTTATATTCATATTATGTATATTGTATACAACGTGCCCGCTCCAGGTATATACGCTGGGACGTTATGATAATTTATGTCTGTGCATGAGTGTGTGCTAGTGCGATTGTCTATAATTCGGTGCGGGTATAGTTTTTATATTTTTTTTTTTTTTTACCAACCCTTTTCGTATAGTTTATACGCTACGTATCGGGAACTCGGGGACCGCCGCCGCCGCCCAGACCACACATCGAGTAAATATTGGCACGAGGGGAATCGCGAGATGGTAATACTACGGCAACCTAAACAACGTTAACGATTGCCTCGTCCATCTAATTCGTTTACTATTGTTTCATTGTGTTGTACCTACGTGTATAATAATACAGAGCGTGTTTCGACCGCGTGTTTGATATCTTACAGTCGTTAACCTACTGTAATGATGCGCCCTTACCCATCTCCTGTTTGAGCTTTAGAAATCATTAAATCATTTGAATGTGCTTACTGAATTTGACTATCTCAAGTTTTTGAAACGTGAAAACAAATATGTTCATTAACTATACACATGGTTTAAAATCAGGCATACATTGTGTGAAATCATGCAAAAATATTAATTTAAAAGAAAATTATTTCTGAAGATAAAAACATTATAGAGAAGGCCCACTTAATGATATTTTATTTTGTTGACTTTGAACATAGGCGATACACAAATTATTTTTTATATATAATGAATTAATTTGAATATTATGCAGATACCAAGCCATGGTTTTAAGTTTTAAAACTTTATTTTTTGTCATTATATCTACTGTACATTGTTTGTAAATATGAAATATCTATATATCTTGTAGTAAAAAAAAAGAAAAAGCAATAATGTTTCCATCAATATTGTTTTTTGTATACTAACCTATCGAATTCCTAACCACAGATACTATGATATAGTTTTCTCATAGTTTAATAATTAATTATATTAAATTTGTATGGCGTGTTTAATGGTTTAGTAGAAATGTACAAGTACGTAATAGTATCTTGAAGAAGATAAATTACTGGTAATAGTTAAACAGAAATACAAAAATACAATCCAATAAAAATATTACAATAACACAAAAACATAATAATACATTTGTAGAAATTAGATATAGATAACATGGTATAACGTAGCAATAGTTATAATTTAAGATCGAGATTAATGTTGTATATCTTTATTCTATTTCTTTACATGGATATTATTTCGTTATACATACTGTAAACCTATAATCGTTTATACTTATAAACATCTTATAAACAGCTTATTCATCTGAATATAATATAAAAATTATTGCATGTTTATAAGTATTTGGAATTCTAAGATATTAAAATTCTACCGTATAAGTTTAATTTATATATTAGATTCGATAAGTGCTCGCTTTGATTTTTATTTTATTCTAATGCTTTATGCTATTGCCAAAAAAAAAAAAAAAAAAAAAAAAAATTCCTTACCGGAACGGTCAGATAGTTTTAAAAATAAAAATCCATATTTCGTTCCGTTTCCAGATTGCATAAAGTTTGGTATCAACCGCCTGGTGGAAAAGTTCAACGATAGCCGTTCTACCTACGATACGTCGTACGCTGCAAACAACAACAACAACATCACCAAGAGCCTCAATGAACCGGATGTTGACAACCGTCGCGGTGACGATGATGATGACGAACGAGAAGTGAAAAACAGCCGATGCATGAGAGATTCAGCCCGAAAAATATGGTCGCCAATGAGGAGTTCGCCGTCGCCGTCCTCGTCATCCGAATTAGACGTGGAGAGCCGGTTAGGATCGCCGGACATCGACGTGACCAAGTGCGGATCTACTCCGCCACCACCGGCGCAACCACCGCAACCTGCCGTCTCCATAGTACAGATGACCACCCGCAAGCCACCCGTAACCGCCAAGAACTCGGAGGCGTTCAGCGTCAGCGCGCTACTCAAGCCGGACGCGCCTCGGACCCCCAGACATCCGTTCAATAACCATCACCATCACCATCAACAGCAACAACACCACCAACAGCACCACCAGCAACAGCAAACACCGGCCATGACAGCCGCTGACACCATATCGGTCACCAGATCGCTGTTGTATCCGGCTGTCCAGTTTCCGGATCTGATCAAAGACACCCGGAAGGAAGTGCATCTGCACCCGTCCGCGGCCAATACGTTGCTCCAGAAACACTTTTCTGGTTTTAGCTTTCACCCGCACTTCTATTCTGCAGCCAACATGTTGAACCCGTCTAGCAGTTCACCTGAGCATGCTGGTAGCGGCGCCGGCAGTGGTGGCAGTGGTGACCTACACACTGACAATAATCACAACCTACTTACTAGCTCACTGTATCTGAGTCTGGGTGCCGTCCAGGCTGCCGCCGCCGCCGCTTTTGTTCATCCGCTATCGTCAACCGGTAAGTCGACGGCGTAATTAAACCCAATCAAGTACAACTGTTCTCTAAATACATTTATATATATCCCATAAGTATTCTCCTCACTTTTATCTATTAGAGATATTTTTTTTAAAAAGCTCGTGCGTTGAGACAAAAGTAGAGCATTTTTAATATTTTTTTTGAAAAATTGGGAAAAATCAACGGTTAAAAACAAGAATATAAACTTTAGCAGATTTCAAACTAATCAATTTTATTTTTTTTTTTATTTTTATATAGAAAGGAATAAGTAAGAAAAATATTATATTAAACTATTGTCATTATATTTTCACAAAATAACTATTCTTCAGAAATTTAAGTCTTAAAGTTAAAAATTTTAATTTTAACGATTTGAATTGAATTGATGAAATTGTTGTATTATTGGCCATAAAACTTAAAAATTTAAATCATTCAAGATGTCTTATCAGTTAAAAAAAAAAACAGCAGTTAAATAACAACATAAACGCGTAGGTAGTCATATTTTTTTATATCAAGATAACCATAATAGTTATTTACTTATTTATTATTTAGATTAGATACATTTCATTCGTTCATAATAATTATTAGTTATTTAACCATAGTCCATGGCTATTTATGGTTAAAAAATCGTAATTGTAGCTTTAGTTAATTGTGTTGATTGATAGCAATTTTTGGTTTATTAGGTATCAATTAACAAAATATAATTGCTGTAAACTATTATAAATAAATAAATAAATAAATAGAAATTTTTAATACTTCAATAAAATATTTGAAATTGCATGTATGGTGTAGGTACCTAAAATATATCATTATCTATCATTTATATGTGTGATTAGTTATAACTTATTAGGATGAGGGTTACCAAAGTATAATCGTGGTTGTTAATTAGGAAATAGGGGGAAGGGTTCTTTAAAATGACCTAGGCGCCAATATGTGTTTACTCGTAAATTGAATGGTCACAATATAATTTAACTGCATAGTACTTTTGGTCTATAAGAAACGTTTGCAATTTAATAAAATAATTTGACATATCATATTTTATATTTTAAAAATGAAATTTAAAAAAACCCAAGTATAAAAATAATATGAAATTAAAATAATAACATATATGTAGTTATTTTTTGTACAAGATTGTTTTCGATTCTATATGCTTATTTTTATATTATTTTTAAACTAGCATCAATACATAATATATTTATTAGTTAACATTTTAGTTTTGAATACAATTATTTAATTGTAATCCTTCGTTTACATGATAATAATTTATAATTTCACGATGTAATTTTCATGTAGAAAACCCGTACCGTTAAGTTATCACGAATTTATGGAGACCAAAAGACTGAGCAACTTAATCAATTAGTTCCCAACTCATCGCATCAAAATCTCAAAACAAGGTCTTTTGTAATTCATATTAAGTACTATAAAAAAAAAAACTAATTATACAATGGACTCCCCATTTATTCAAATTTATGTGCGTTTTTAAAACTTCTTCGCCAAATGTTAATTTTAAATTTATTTTTGTGAAAATCATTGAAATTTAAAAAAAAATTTACTGATACAAAAAGATGGTACTTATCAAATTTCAACTTATTATTATTTTTTTTATCAATTAACCGCAATAATGTAACTATTAATTAATATGTGGACTACTCTTTGAAACAAATTTCTCCTTTGTTTCCCATAATGCGACCTTCATCATCATAGGGTGTATTAAAAATGACGTGCATGCATGTGTAATCATGTTGCAGGTATGAGTTCGCCGGCGACCAATCCGTTCCACTCCTCAGGTCAACAGCAGACTTCAGGCGGCGTTGTGGTACCTCACCCGTCGGCTGAGGACATGATGAAATTGCGGCAGCAGTTTGCGCCTGGCTCTAACCAGCCGCTAGCCGCCGCGCCACCATCAGACCCCGGTGGCCACATGCGACACCATCACATGCTGATGAGGGGGTCAGTCTTTGGAGACGTGTACTCGTGCATCAAATGCGACAAAATGTTCCCTACGTCGCACGGCTTGGAGGTGCACTCTAGGAGGTCACACAACGGCAAGAGGCCGTTCTCGTGCGAGCTGTGCAACAAATCGTTCGGCGCCGAGATAAGCCTGAACCAACACCGGTTAGTCGTGTCCGACCTATTCTATCATAATCATATTTTACTATTATTATAATATTACTGACATTGTTCCAATAATTATGTAGGTATAACATTGTATTCTAGTCCGCTTATTTTGGTTGTTTACAATAATATATGTTTAATGAATACTAATTACACTAACCTTCAGATAGGTTCTAACAAAATTTAAAAATAAAAATAACAACATACCTATAGCAAAAATTTCTTTTGTAAAATATAAAGGGTAAAAAACACAATAAATATCTTTAATTTATTTATCTCACTTCAACAACTTAAATATAGTTAAGATAAACTGTAAATACAATTTATAAAATAAAAATATCTGTGAGATGAACAAATTTGTTTACATAGTATATCAGCATTAATAATTAATATAAAACATTTAATTATAACCAGGTAATGGTAAAGACATATTTTGAAAACTTATGGTTTTCGACAAGAAAAATAAATCTTTAAATTCGTATACTATAAATGTTGATAATTTAATGATTGAATAAATAAATAATGTATAACATATTTTGGTTGTAGTTTAGTTATAAATTTAAAAACATAATAAGCATACTGCAGTCCACATATAACATATTTTATACATTTACACATATAATAAATACACCAATTGGTAATAACTTATTAAATTAAATTAATTTTATTTTTCTTAACAGTAAATATAATCTTCTCAATAGTAAACATGTCACTGGAATTTTTTGATTTATAATTGTTCGAAATGTGCGCCGTATCGCAGTGTTGTGGATATAATTGTTGACGTTCAAACACTAGCCCATAACACTGTATGAATACTATCGCACTTTCATCTATGTTAATATGTTGACAAATATACCTTTAAAGTTTTGATAAATAGATTAATCTCGTTTGTTATAATAATCTATGGTTGTGAAAAATAGTCAATATTTTTGCTAACTTTAAAAATATTATTGCATTATTATTCTATCGTTCTATACTCGGTCACGGTTTTTTTTTAGATGGCTCTGCTGTCGTCGATCGGCGCATAACGTTGAAAAGTTGTTTGAATGTAAACAGTGTGGTAAAACGTTCAAAAGGTCGTCTACTTTATCTACACACTTGCTAATCCATTCAGACACTCGACCATATCCATGTCAGTTTTGCGGAAAACGATTTCATCAGAAATCTGACATGAAGAAGCACACGTATATACACACAGGTAAGTGCACTAAGTTTTTTATTTTTTATTTTTTTTTTTTTTGTTCAATGTATAGATAATTTCAGCCGTTTATAGTGTTTGAATGATAACAACTATAAAATGTATAATGTATTATTGAATGCATCACCGTGAGGGTTCGTTTTTGATGGGATAACTTTGGCCAACTAATTTGTCGAGAAACGGAGGGTTCCTTAAAGGCCCGTCACTGTAATCCTTTTCCTTTGACAGCCATTAAAACGAGTCAATTAGATCAACAAGCTAAGACGACGGCTGCGTTGCAATTTTCCTCTCCGCCGTCGTTTGTTTCGTGTTTTAACATGTTATCGCCCCCTCATACTTTAATATTTTAAAACCTCTCACTCACTTTATCTTTATTTAACTCGCGCTCTTCTCTCCGTGTTTCACTATATCGTTCTCCTCTCGCTCACTCTTTCTCTTTCCAACCACTCCCTATTCGCGCATATATGTGTACGCACCGATGATAAAGTTGTGTCCACTCTCCGCGTCCTTGGCGGTGTCACCAGTTAAACAACGACCGGGCGGAGTTGTAAATTTAAAACAATTACGTAATGATGGTGGGCGCGACGTACTGCAACTAGCTATTATAGTCGAGCCATATATTTATAGGACGGCGGAGAAAGAGTGATGGAGATAAACGCGTGGCTGAGAGAGAATAACGTCTCTGCTTTATATTATATATAAAACGGCATACCGGAGGGTTGATACTTATACTGATTAATTGCTAAACAAGACGGCTGCTGTCTGAGCATAAGTCTTGCGGAAAAGATCGCCCGGACGCTATTAATTGTTACCCCCGAGTATCGCTAAACCACCCGCACAACACTACACTGTGCAGTACCCGTCGCATTAAGTGTTCTGCATCACCGGCGTCCCTTGTCCAGGTGAATTATTCTACTAATTACTCGTCAAGGGGTGAACCGACGTTTAGTAGTAAATAGTAACAATAATAATCACTTAGAATTTCTATGGAATATTGCCGTATACGTATTTTTTAAGGATGAATTGTTATTTTTTTTCTTACGTATTTTTTTTTACAACAAATGAAACGTAGGAGTATATATTTTTTTTGCTTTTTTTCTATACAAGTCTTAACAAAAATAATGACAATGACAACTATAAACAACGATAAAAATATATTTACCCGATATAATTGTAAGTGAAAAAAATAATGATAAATCATAGACTATAGTATACCTAAACAAAAGCGTAAAAATCATTTTGATTTTATATTTCGTAATAGGTATAGATTTAATATATGTTTCTTTTTTTTTTATATATTATATTTCTTTGTTTAATAGAGTATAGACGAATTAGATAAATAATAGATGTCCTTTGTTATACTAACAGTCATAGTATATATTTACACTGTACAAAAGTAAACAAATACCCTAAATTATATACTTATTTATATTCTATACTACATCGAATTATATTATTTTAAAACATCTAAGCGTGTTTTCACGTATTTATTATTGATACACGCAATAATATATTATGATACCGTACATTTTGTAAACTGATGATAATACGTAGGTAGCTAAAATATTGTATTTTAAAAATGTTCGTTGACGTTCTTTAAAAGGTTTTAACAATCTAAAATATTATATTTCTTTGCAAAAATGTCAGAGAATATTTTGATAATCTATATAAAAAAAATAATAGCTTTTAAGGATATTACAATTATTAGTCTTTATTGTTTGCGATCAACATAAATAAACTACGTAGATTTACAAAACATGGATTTGACCTCTTTGAATATTTTACCAACTATAATAGTGTTAAATGACATAATATTTTACACGTCCTATTAATATAAGATAGTTTAACGGAAATAGATGAAACAAAATTTCTAATATACATTTTTTTTTTTTAACACTAATTTTAGTTAAAACACTTCTTATATATAACTTTGTTCTATACGATTAATAATAAAAAAAATGTATAAACAGATAAACTTAAGTATTAATAAAAAAAAATTCATTCTTTTTTTCTAATCCTTTAACGGTTCTATTTATAGATTAGTTATTGTTATATTGTAACTTGTATAATGCATTTAATATTATAGATAATTGAATTATTTATCAGAAATGCATATTTTCTATGACATGTTGCTAGTTTAAAACATTAAGATATATGTACTAGTAATTTTATGAATCTTTTAGACTGTTTTATTTTCTTGAATGTAAATAACTATAGTAGGTATATTGTAATGAGTAAAATCAAAACATAATGAAAAATTCTTTGACAAAAATACGCTTAAGAAATAAAATATGCATAATTTGTATGATTCAGCATGAATAGGTTGGGACTAAATATATCGAAGATTTTTTCACTTACAAAGTAATTTATTAATTTAATGTTTAAAATAATATATATACATTTTTTTTGTTTATTCTTCTTTATTAGAATGTTCGCATTTTACTGTCACGAGGGTTCTCTTTACACATCCAATTAAAAGAGAGGAAAAAAACTGCTAGAATTAAAAAATATATAAATGTATAGGACTATAGGTATATATATATATATATATACTCTCTGAGGGGAACGAGAAAAAATAAAAGAAATTAAACAAGAGGGCAAATCTCCGGTAATTCCAAAAAAAAAAACTTTCCCTCCGCACTTGACCGACGCGTGTTCGGGTCGGAATTTTTTCCTTTTTAATTTTCTGAAAGTGGGTCTTTATACAAATGCAGTTGATTAAAAAATGAATTAAGAAGAATACAAATTTATTTTGGGTCGAATAAATAAAAAAAACTGGTTGAAAAGACCACGCCATCTATTATAGGCCTTTTACTGAATGTAACTTCATACTTTATACTTAATACTCATATTTTACGCATAATAATAATTATTAAAAAATAACACAATTAAATAGTGCAATAAAATTAATGGATTAGATTCTTCCAAGAACACACATGCGCGCAGATATTATAACTGTGCGTTTAAATACTCACATCTACAAGAGATTTCATCTGGTACCGGTCATTAAGGTATTGAGAGATTGTCTTAAATCGAATCTGCGATTACTTTCTAGTGGACAATTTTAATGCACTATTTGTTTTTTTTTTGTTTTTTTTTTTTTTATCGAGTTAATAGAGATTTACTGAAAACGTCTGTAGTAATTCTATCGATTTTAGACCTTATGAGTTAGAAAAGTGTTTACCCTTGTCTAGTACCTAAATCGCATTTGGTTTTTTACATTTGGTCCGTGAGTGTATTACAGATGTTACAACGAGTTAACGTTATGGGTTAAGTCCAACACTTGGCTAATTTTAAGTTTAATCGCGATTTTAGACTAATGGTAACTTTTTAAGAATTCAGATACCAATACAAGTGTACAAGATTTATACTTAATTCGATAATATTTATATAACCCTCCTGGCTCCCTTATAGACTTAAGTTCAAATAACAATACAATATATCAATAAATTTAAAATAACTTTTATGGACGATTAGCAATGAATGACATTTAAAATATTTAAAATGCATTATAATTAGATTCAGAAGTAGATGAATTATTTTTTTTACACTCTTAGATACTATTTTTTTAGTTAAAGATGAATTTCAATTATATATAAATTTTAAAAATAATGTTTTTTTATTTATTAATAATTTTATGTACTTAACATTTTTTTAATTGTTTTATTAGTTTTATTATAAGCTCTACAATAATTATTATAATTTATATAAGTATACCAACAATAAATTATTATGGTAATACCTATGATATTTTTCGTAACTCTAGGTCATTACCAATTGGCTATTTCTATTTTTCATTAATTGAAAAAAAAGTCATAATTATATTTCATAATCATTTTAAAATATTCAATTTAAAAAAAATTAGACACATTTTTGAAATACGTGTAGATATTGTTCAATTCAAGGTGCCACAATAGTCTTACATTTAATATTTTGTAATAAAAATATACGTATTTATTTTGTATTATCTTTTTATATTTTTATGTCAATTACTAATAATAAACATATTTTTATTATTTAAATTATTTTATTGTATATATCTGAATTATGTCATAAATCATATGTATTTGGATAATTTTAAGTATTGTTTGCTTAAGTTCATGATTAATCTTAAAAATAGTTAAAGGTCAGATATTAAATATAACATATAATATCATACCATAAAACTATATTCATATTCAGTGGGTCATATTTAAAAGTGACATAGACTATTTTTGATAAAAGATATTGAATTTAAATTAGATTTTCTAACTTAACCATCAGATTTGAAAAATAATTTTTACGATCAATTTTGAACCAAATTTAAATTGAAGGTGTCTTACAAGAATTATTTTATATGACGCTGTTTTTATATCACACACGTACACTTCGATGAGCATAGAGGTTAGGTAAGAAATAAATATGTCCTTTCCGGTAGCGGCAGTGACACCGAATGATTCATTATGATGAACGTATATTACGGGCTGCGGCAAACGGTACTAAATGGCATAGGCGTACGTTTAATGATCGTTTAAATATACTGTATCAAGCAGCTTAGAAGTAAAGCTAAATATTATCACTGTAATCGGCGTTGTACCATAACACTGCAGTCGGGTGGCGTAAACGTACACACTGTGCTTGCGTGTTCGTGTTAAACCACTGCCGCGGGGAAGTTTATTCGCCGGGATTATCTGTGAAATTCATTCACGGCGATTATATTATACGTTGTGCGGTGCGGGAATCTGCGGACGGCTGTACCGTGATCGCGTATTAATTATATTCAATCACGATTTTCTTGTTAAATCATGTAATATGGTTGACATATATACAAAGGTGATACCATTTGGCATTTGATGATATTCGAGATATTCCTTTACACACGGATGAACTTATTTTTCCATGCAGTAATATAACACTATATTGTATGCATTTCAAGATATGATTTATACATTATTACTGTAGATATTTTTATGTCTCTTTAGTATCCTCTACTGGAAATTATGCAAGAAAATGCATTCTTGTTTAAGTCATACGATTAGTACGAATTGTATTTATTTTTTGTTTATCGTTTTAAAATAAAACACATAACAAAATTGAATGAGTACCTATAATATGTTACACTCTATAATGTGATAAGTTAAAGATAAACACTGTTTATTAAAAAATGTGTGCACATTTTTGTGTGTAAGAGTGGAGGATGGGTATAATAATAGTAATGATATTATCGCGGTGCCACAGAAACTTTTGTACGATGAAAACGCAAACTGATCGTGGCGTGTAAGACGTATATATATATATATATATACGGAAGAAAATAAATAAAACAATCGCATAGCTTAATCGAAAAGCAACTCGGCGTGCATTCGCACGTGTTTATCTTGTGTTCGTATATTGAGTTCTAATGAAAATGTTTTCGTTTGTCGTCGACAATATACACATATATACGATGCAATATTATAAGGTCTCAGAGAAAGTCGTTGAAACTTCACTACGCCGGTTCGCGCTTATAATAATAATAATATATACATATATACGCTACTCAAGATGACAAAACGTTTCGAGTGGTCGTGGATAGGTAGGTATACTGTGTGTATATATCTCGCTGCGGGAAACGGAAGGAAGTAGATATGCGCGGCGGTCGGTGGTGGTTGGCCTTGGTTTTGCCAAGTAAATATAATACGTATAATAAACCGAAACGAAAGGTTGTGTCAAGAGATCGGGTGAAGAAGTGTTTAGTGGGTGGTAATTGGGAAGTGGTGGGTAGAGTGTGAAGTAACCTGTGCGTTTGTATGCGCGTACATCACCACCAGCAGACTGCAGTATATGTGCCTCCTACGCGCGCGGTGATGGCTGTACAACGGTAGCAGCTGTAGAGTCCATCCGAATCCATTTAGAGTGAACTGAAACAATATTTTCGTAAGCAGCTTTGCTCGAGTGGCGGATGAGGAGAGGGATGAAGAGGAGGAGGAGGAGGAGGAGGCTGAGGCGGCCACTTTAATATAATACAATCCCTCGCACCGTGCTCGCGGTTGAACCTCATTGCGCCCCTTGAAAACCTCTCGTCACCGCCACCATACATAAACACGCGTGAGTGTGCGTTCGCCGAGTCTTTGGAGAGCCCGCACCGCTGTCGGAACATAACGGCCGCGGGAAAACACTTTGCGAAAGCGGCGGCGAGTAGATTGATTTTAGTAAACCTTCTGCCAAACTTTAACCTCTCTCGCTCTTTCCGTGCTCCTCGCCGGGCGCGCGCGCGCGCGCGCGTACACCACGCACTCACATCACGCGCGCTCCCGCCGCCAGTCAGTACCTGCTAATCAAATTACGACGGCTCGTGCGCGTGTATTTTCGGGGCGTATCTCCTCTCGCCCTCCCACCGCCCGTCCGCCGTCAAACCGTCCACCGTCTCGTACCGGCGCAGCGAACTCAGCCCACCTGACGCCGCGCGCGGTTTTCCCGTCCCGCGTATATACGTATTATATATATGTAGGTGTATAGGTATTACGCGTGCTGTCGCCGCTGCCGCTAGCCCTTTTATTCACCGTCGACTTCGGTACCCGTCGTCCAACTTCCCTTTTATCGTTCTGCCTCTGTCCATCGTGTTTCTCACATTTCTTTTTTTTATCGTTCCTTTTACCTTCTTTTTTCGAACGGCCGGCAAAATCTCGTTACCGATAACAATCTCACTTTAACCGACGCTGTTCAGCGTATCCATATATATATATGCGCTATTACGACGCGATTCAACACATACTCACCCACCCACCCACCCACACACATACACACACATGTATATGTACGTACCCGACTTTCGACCGAGTCTATACTCTATTTTGGGTTGACGTCCCGACTTTGTTGTGGAGCTGCAGATTTTATTCTAACGTTTATTTTTTATTATTATTTTGTTTTTTCTACATCCTACAAACGTGAATGGGTCCCGCAAATCGCAATGGTCGATTCTCACAGTAATATTCATAAAAAAAAACGAAACCGGTATTTTTATTCTCCCAGGTTGTTTGATTGTTTTAGGCATACAATATTTTAACGATTATTTTAATTTAAAATTCATCACAATAAATTAATATATGATAATATTAATTAAGTGTATGATAATGCCCATACGATGAGTAATTAAATATTTTGTACATTTTTGTATATTGTGTTTTTGTTCGTCATTTGTTATTCGTTAATCGACCATATCCGTTATTATGTCATCGGTTCATCACATTTACAGCTATGTCGTCTGTCGTGTAGTTCCTAAAAGTTGGACTTGTCCCAACTCTATACATTTTCAAATAGATCTCGGTCAATGAATAACACCGTCATAGTAATAAATAAATCAATTAAATATTAATGTAGTAATAAATTATACATCTATTGTGTGGTAATACAATAATATATTATGATTTATCAAAATACGAGTAAAAACCACATAACACAGCAACCGACATAGTTGTTAACCCAGCCTTATATACAAGCCCAGATTATTTTAGGGACCTATCTTTATCTTTGATATAAATATATATTTTTAATGCGTTTAAAAAAGTTTAAAAAAATCATTCAGTGGATACAGTAGATAATTAATAATTATAAAATAAAAATGTTCTTAATTTCATATTACGAAAAATTACTTAATACTAAATTTTATTTTAATAATTGGTAGCGTGTAGTAACAATTAATATTAAATATTCTTAATCAATTCACATGAAGTGCCTATATATAATAAAAATAATTGTTCGACCGAAAGAGCATTTTTCAAATTAACAAGAATTAAAAATAAATATAGAACAAGTCAGACTAAAAAAAATTTAACATCATTAATGAGTAAAGATATTATATTCAGAAAATTATATTTTCTTTTTATTAAATTGATCAATTTCAATGAAACTATTCAACAATTTGCAAAAGAAAAAACCAAGGAAAAAAATGTAAATTATTATTATTTTTAACAAATACAGTGTTTATATATGTGTGTGTGTGTGAAAAGGTGCCCATAGAAAAATTCTCAAGGGGGGTAAATTTTATTTATGTTCATGAGATAGGAAAGGGTTTACAATTTAACATTATACTATTATATTTTATATATCTAACTGGAAGATTATGAAATAATAATTATTTAACCAATTAACCATGAAAGTAACTTATTGAATTTTAATTTGATTAATAATATCAATTTATTAAAATATTAAATTTAATTAAATATATTAAATATTTATTAAACACCAAATATATTTATTACTTGTTCTATGTATTCATTCGTTTTATCATCAATTGTTCTCTCTGTGTACGCTTACTATGCATAATCCATGAAGTTTATCTTCACTCATTGTACCTAGATCTTGTGTAAACAATTTTTCAACATTTTCCGGGGGGGGCTGTCCCCCCCTTTGCCCCCCCCCCCCTATATGAGTGCCCTTGTGTGTGTGTATAATAAATTATTACATAACTATTAATTTATATAGCCTTATATAGTTATATATATATATATTTATGCTAACAAAATTATACAATAATAATATTCAGTCTTTAAAATGTAGTGATACAATTTATTTTAAGTTTAAGTTGAAAGGGCGCCCACTAAGTTCATAGTGTCCTGGGGCCCAATCGATCTTTAATCCGGGCTTGCTTATATACTTATATGTGGCAAGTGTTAACAGTGTGGGTAAAATGTCAATTCAATAAAAAAATAAAACGCGGTTATTGTATGACGACCTGAATGTATATAACAACAACAACAACAACGATATAATATAAGATGTGCATATTATTATTTTTATTACTCAGTGTCTCGCGTATATACAGTGCGTGTGGCTGTGTAAGCAAGACTATCGACAGCCGCGCGAATGAAAAAACTTCGAGTAGGTATATTATTATTATTATTATTATTATTATTATTATTATTATTATATTGTTCTTATTTATTATTATAAGGGCACGCTACCATCACCACTGTGACCAAGTGGCAAACGCAAGTCCGCTTTGCCACTGCTCTCCTTTTGATTGTCGTCTCGTATAATATATTATTATTGTCGTCCTCGTAAAGCAGCCGCGCCTTTTCGCCACCCCGCATCGCAATCGTCCTTCCCTTCTACCTCTCTACCACGCACACACGCACCCATACGCTCGCGCAGTTGTTTTATACTTACTACCGTGGACCGAATGCGCGTGCGTGTACGATCGTCGTCGATCTCTCTCTCTTTTTCGCCTTCGTGCCAACGTTAACAATAATAACACTCGACTGGAATTGGCTATATACTCCTACTATATATATATATATATATATATATATATATATATATATAAACACACACACAGTAAGTACACTTGTCCCATCTGTCGAACGGCAATCTCGATGTCTCACTTCGTTTTTGACCTCTCTTTACTCCCCCCCCCTCACTTAACGATCACTCTCCGTACTATAACCTTCTCGCGCTCGTCCCGTATTTCTGTTCTACCGCTGTGGTAAAAAAATAATATATCAGTTTTCGCACGCAATACCTATCGGTTATTTTTCATTTTGTATCTCTTCTACTGCAGTTTATCCACTTCACGTCTCTGTTTTCTCGTTTTCTTACTGTCTCCGCACCATTCCTCTCGATTCCTCCCCATCCCTCGCCTGTGCGGTTCTGTCGTCTTAGAATTTCCGTGTTAATTAATAATACAACGTACTAACATTAAAAAAATAACGATAAAATCGTGTACATCTGTAATATTATTATCGTACTCGAGTATTATCGATCGATTTGAAGCCTGTGGAAGACGCGGTAAACAAAACCGTTAGGTTGATTATAATATTATATTACAATAATAACGTCAAGCACCTACCGCCTGTGTATATTTATAATATATTCATCGTGTTTTACGAAATAACAGAATCGTTTCAAGTGGATTATATCGACCCAACGTCGAAAATGTGTTGATTCTATACGTTTTGTCAGTTTGCCCCGTACGTAGAGTTTTAGATTACAAAATACAATAACAATAGGAAGTGATAAAAAAAAACACAATATATTTCGCGTGCACACACAACAGGCAATAATAATATTTTACTTTACACCATCAGTTGGTAAACAATCGACTTTGTATATTATGTAAACATAGTTCGAGCAATGTAGTATACCTAAGTAATTTACAGTGTTTACGCATGTATAGTATTATACACGTTACATGAAAAATCTTCTAACTTTTGTACCACAATATAGTTGTGTAAAAATTGCTGCTGTGGTTTTTTTTATGTAATGTTTTCTTAAACAGCTTGGTCCGAATTCCGATGAAATAACAACATAAAAAAATTATACATACTTACCTACATATATACGTATATGTATATATGTATAAACTATACGTATATATAGTTTATACATTATTGCATTATTTTGTTCAAGGGATTTTTTTTTAATAAAAAAAATAAAAACGTATAATTGATACGCTGCGTAATATTAATGTTGTATTATTACAAGGGTTAGAAGCAAGTCAGGGTGAAAATAAAAATAGACCACCCGAGAACTGGATGCACAGTGACGGTGGGAAGTGAGAAGAGATAGAAAGAGATAGAGTGAGAGTGTGAAACTGCAGTGAGAGAGAAATTGATAATAAATATAAAAAAAAAAAAAAACTAAAAAAACACGGACACGAACGGCGACCACCGCGTGACGTTTTGCTTGGTATATATATATTATATTATACATATTGTAGTCCCGGTGAATGGCGTGAAACTATATATACATTGTACTTAACATCCCTCGGGAGCTCTGACCCAATCGCGTTAATTATTAGCGCGCGGGTCTTTATCGCACAGGGGATTTGACTACGTCAAGGGCCATACGTACGCAGCCGGAGGGACGTGTATTTTATGTATATATCATAATATTCATAATCATTGTGACTACAATATTATACTTCTAGCGTGTGAGTATTTTACTATACATTATACGTCTATACCTATATTATATTATATGTATATATCTATGAGCGCTCGCGCGCGCTTGTGTGTGTGTGTTTGTTTGTTTATTTTCTGGTGGACTCGTGTCGAGGGATGTTATAAAATCTAAAAATACAGCTAAATAGTACATAATACATTAAATAGTCTGACAGTCATACATACCTGATGCTATAAACAAGCGTTTAATTATGTACTCGTAATTCAGTTTATTAATTAAAATATAAATATAGTAATTCAGTGATTCATGAAGAATGTTTTAGATACAATAATTTTGGTACATCTTAATATTTAACTGTTTTTTTTTCTAAATAAAAAATAAATGCATCTGTCATTTATCTAATTCAAAATTATTAAATATTTATATCATAATCTTTATGCATATGAATTTTAGCTCTCAGCCTTTTTTTCATTATCTTGACGTGTATTTTTGCTATCTGTTTTGACTAGTCCTAAATTTGCTAACAAAGCTATTGGACATTATAGAAATGATAAAACTAGCGTCAAGTCATGCCCTTAAAGAATACAAAGATCACGACCGCCTCCCCCGATTTGTTTTTGCATAATTTTCCTAAGAGGGAAAAATATTATTCAAATGTATTCATGTATATGTAATCCTGTTCGTTACAAATACTACCACATCTATAATATATAGTAACTATATACACTTTAATATTATACACCCTCAACAATACATTTTCCATTTTCAAAAACAAAATGATACAACTGCAATTTAGCATAATGTATCTCACCCACGCTCATCAGTTATAATAATATGATTCGACGTATGATGGTATTACTTAAAGACACGCATACTGAATATAAATATAATATATATATTATATATACACGAATGAATACGGCAGGATCCGAAGATTTATCGTATTATGTTATTCCGGCTTTAGATCAGCACTCGCGTCATATTCGAGTCGACATATTATTATATTATGTATGTTATTTAGCTCAAACAATAAAAATGAATTTTTAGACTGTTGCAATGGTGGTTCACTGATATAGATTATAATAATAGATAATATATTATAATAATTATAATTAGGGCTCGGATTTCAATGCATTTGCATCTTTTTTTTCGAATGTCTTACACAATGCTTTCTAAGCTACAAATTATTTCAAGTACTCCGTGTTCTAATCACAATATTTTTTTGGGGCATTTTTTGACGGTTTTAATGTATTTTTAAATTTTTTAGGATATTTTTGACTTATTTTTCATATTATGACTAAAAATTGACTTTATTGGAATATAAGTACCTATTATAAACACTAATTAGTACTTAATACGTTTTATAAATTATTTTCATTATTAACTTAATGTTTTACTCATTTTTTGATTTTTTATACCATGCTTTTTTACATAATAATTCAAATTTATATAATATATAATGTATTTTTTGAAAGAACATTTTTTTAATATTTTAAAGACATTTTTCAGTGTCATTTTAATATATTTTTTAATAGGATATTTTTCGGTATTTTTAAGGGTATTTATATTCGAGCCCTAATAATGGCAAATTAACAAAATGGGAACTTAATATAATCCCCGGCAATATATATATATATATATATAGAATGCTATGTAAGTAGACTAGACTGAATAAAAATTATAATATTATATAGCCTTGGCTCTTTATACAGTAACTTAAATGGTATCGTAAAATATGAAATTATATTTAGATACAGGTTACTAAAATAAACAAATTAAAAATTAAAGTTAAAAAAAATTATGATTTTATATTTTACTATTATTTATTGAAACATGAAGTACTTGATTTACTTACATCACATTTAACTATAAAAAATTTGTGCAGAAAATTGAACTTTATGTTTAGGTACCTATTCGTAATTCGTTATATACATAAATCACAATATTTAATTACTGAAGTTAATGATTGTTAAGTTATGGATATTAATATGCTCACTGCGTAATAATACACGATTATAAAATTAATAAGAAATTACTTAATATGAGTAGATGTATATACTTTAAGTAGGTAGGAGGTGGTAGATACAATGAAAATGATAGATTAAAAATTTATATTTTTAAAATTTGAAAATTTATAAATGACCAACTTTTTAAAATAAAGGTATATGAAAAACATATTGAGATCATTGTGTAAAATTTGCGATATTATGTAAGCTTTATGTTCTAGCAAATAAAATTTGTAACGATTTAAAATTGCGTTCGGACGCAAACTATTCTCTTAGTGTGTTTTAACTTCAAAGCGCCTTTATCTATAATAATTACTTATAAGTATTAAGTAATAAACTAAAAACAAAAAAATGTAACATAAATTGTTGTTTCAATTGTTTAATATTATTTGATAAAATAATATAAAATGCATAATTGTTTACATTGCATCCGAAAATCCAGACATTATTTAGAATTTTGACACTCTATGTAAAGCTTTGATACTTTCTTTATTACCCCTCTAATTAAATAAATCATCCGTAATTAATTGGATACAAAAAGTTTGCAACAACTTCACTGAATATTTGATAAATTTATGTCAAGTATTCAGTTTTCTTTGTCATTTAATAATTTTCGAATTTATGAACATAAAGAAATAGTGAAAAGTTAATTTTTTAAATTTTAAATACGTATTTATTTTATTGAAGCTCTTGATTTTATAACATTAAAAATATTATCGTGTAACAATGTTATTATCATAACAATGCACCTATTGCTATTATATAAACTATTTTTTTTTTTTTTTTTTATTTTTTATTTAATTAATTTAAATATATATACATAAATACATTTAAATATACAACTCCTGTAAGCATAACTTGTGATATGGAGTAGAGAGTTACATTCTTATTTATTTATTGTTTTTTATTATTATTCATTCAATTTGATTTAAAATTACGGCATAATCATAGGTATTATACTTAATGTATACAAAACAAAAAAAAAAAATTAAAAACATAAATTATTACTAAAAATCATCATGAAACAATTTTACAAAGATTACACGTAACATGTCACGTCAAAAATTGTAAATTTATATACCTAAGTTTAGATGACAAAGTCAGGAAAACTTTTACATAAAAAAAAAAAAAGTCACGTAATCACAAAAGATAAGATATATATATATATCACGTATTTTTGAGTTAATTAATTAATTTTTAATAAAGCCACTTATAAACTATAAACCTAAACCATCATATACTATAATGAAACTGAAAATAAAATTTAAGATTAATATTAAAATTATTTCATCATTCAGTTAAGGATACCAACATCTTAGGTAAATCTATTTGACTGACTTGACTAATAAAAACAGTTTTAAAATGATTAAAATTTAAAATAACTATATGTTGTAGACATTAACATGTTGCCTAGTCTAAATTTCTTAAAATTCGCCATTTGAGTGCCCCTTAAAAATACGTTCTGGTATTGCCCTGGAACAGTTTTCCATGATATTTACACGATATGCCCGTAAATCGATCGTTATTATTTTTTACCGTTAGATTTTTTGAACAGGACACCAGTCCAACTATAATATTATGGTCGTATTTTATAACGTACACAGCACACGAACGAGACGATAACCAGATTTCATCCCCCTCAACCTACCCCTCCGTTGGTCTTAAATTCGGATCCCGTGTATGATAATGACGTGCGCATTGTTCGCGGTACGCAAAATTAAATCTAATAATATGGGTGCGTAAGTGACGCCGCCGCCCTCGAGGCGAAACGGATATAATATTGTAAACTGTGCCGCCGCTGCCGTCTATCCGGAAAACGCAAGTCACCGGTGGCAGCAATGTGTGCACGACCATCAGGCCGGGGATATATCGCGTAATCTCGTTATAGAATGCGCTCACTCTGTATATAATACGCGTAAAGTACAATGATTCATGGGTCATACACGCCGGAGCAGAATTATTATTATTATGATGTACATCACGCAACGAGAGCCGGGCCACCCGCTTGCACGTGTCAAACGACAACGGGCGCACTCCGTCTGTATTACAAAATATCGTCGTTCGTATAATTATTAATTATTATTATTATTATTTAATACTATTATTATATAGTTTCGTTTCATGTTATTACATTCGACCGTTATGGTGCAACCGACGATGAGATAATAATTGTAATAAAGTTTTAACTACGTTCACAAGTGACGCCGTGCGCTGCATTTGCAGCAGGTGCTTCAAACATTTAATGCGCATTATAAATTGTTTATGTACCATTATCGATTTAAGGGAAAAAGTTATTATCATTGTAATTATATACGATTGCGTGTATGATGTGTGTACTGAACGAAATGTAACGACGGACTTAAGATTCAGTATTGTGGATAGGTTGAGCAAACCCTGAGATTTATTTTTAAAATTCCAACCTTTAAATGTATTATATTAAAACGATTAAATCAATAGTAGGTTTATAACGGGTTTGAAAAAGAAAATACACTAGTAATCTTCGTTATATAACATTGCTGTTGCAAATTAATAAATTGTCTAGTGAACAATGATGTTGTTTTAAATCTAATTAGTATTGTCTTATTACAATAGTCTATATATTGACGACTGGTGACGTTGAGTTGCCTATATCCGCAATTATCGTGTTTGATACGTTATTCTAATTACCTATAGTGTTTAAAAGTCATTATGACAGTGGTCGATCGTACTTTTAAAGCTTTTATTATTTGTGATTTGTATTTACCTTGAGATATAATTGTCATTTTTTTTTTTTTGTTATTGAAATTTTCGCATAAAATTCTAATAACAAAATGAAAGTTGTCATTCTTATTACCTATTAAAATATTAAGTTTACCTGTATCATAAATTCATAAGTATAAATGACAAAATCTGTCAAACTTTGCGTAGTGGAAAAATCCAACTTCTATTGATACAGTGTATGGTATTGGTGAATTTCAGTTTAAAAGTATATTTATTTTATACTCGTGTTTTTGTTTGTTTATTTGCTAAACATTAATATTTTATATTATTATAATTATTATAAATGCAATTGGTGTAACTACACGGTCAAATTGGTCTGAGCTAACTTCCTCTTAGAATTACAGATTTAATACTGTTAATTAACTGTGGTTCTGTCGGAAAAAATTTAATAAGCCTCTGTAAAAACCAGGCAGATGGTGTGAATTTTATCGCTCAATTATCCAGAGACAGGAGTTAGGCTAATAAAACTATGCTAAAAATGTACTTCGTTATATGTTCTATGTATTTTAAAAAAGCTGCTTGACAACTAGATAGTCGTTCTAACTTTCAGAGCTAAACTCGTTATCGAAATATTTATTTCAGTGTTACTTATATACGTAGACTATTGTTATTCATAGTGTAATGTGAAACGCGATAAAATATTTAATACAATATTATATTGTATACCATGTGTATAATGTACATTAAAATGTTAAAGTAATCTGTAATCGCGTGCGATTGATGAGTAGTGACAGTTCTATGGTTCAGTTTTTATTTTATTGGGCGATGGTACGGGGGACGGTATTTATTTCGACGTGAATTGATAATTTTTCGTCGTTTCTTTAATGCCAAATGTATTGTATATTATATGTCGCAGGATTTGCGGTATCGGTTAAGCCATTTATACCACCACACCCATCACATATATACCGGAACGTCACACCAAATAACATTATCGTCGTATAATATAGTACCCTTTGGCAAACATTGACGGAAACAACGCACCGTATAAGCCAATAGTTGGCATACATATTTTGTTTTGTATACATGTCAAACGTGACGCTCGGAACCCACCGCACACACAGTAGACGGAATCCGTTTATATAACCGCCGACCGCGTGAAACGGTGTCGAGTTACGTACATGTATATACGTATAATAATAATATAACGTAAACATATACGACACTCTGTTAATAACACCGTGGTGAGCTCATTAACGCTACAGTCTGTTTTACTGGGCTACCACGTAAAATCGAATTTAGATAATATTAATATATTAGGTATACACACACAGTCCTTATTATAGTGTATACCTACTGCTGCAATCGCAAACTGCAGCGCACATCAAGCTCACACCATGAAATAGTAATATGATGTGTGTGCAAACTGCAACTTTATTAGTGCGTAATGACGGTAAAAATTTTGTGCGTAGCGATATATGTTTAAGTATTATTGTACTTTATAATATATACGCGTATATTATATGTATATAAACTGTGGAGAGAATATTGGACGATATATATATACGCTACTGCAGGGACAACGGCCAGTGCACCCTAAATAGTAGTGCCGCACTGAACAATTTGCGGAGTCTCGCCGGGGGAATTGGTAGCGGAAAAAAAAATTTGTTCCATTGTCGACCGCTCGACGACCCTATGTTCACGCTATCCGTGATATTAGCTTTATTGCCCTCTTCTTGCGTACCGCACTCTGTCGTATAACGTATAGACAATAAATGCGTATATACATATAATATGTGCGTAGATAATAATAATCATATGGATTTATAATAATAATATCGCACCCAAGACGTATTATATAAAATACGAGAGAGCGTTAAGTGCCGGTCTGAAATGACTTCGTGTTTGCAGGCGCAGTGGTGGCCGTGCGTGTGTACGCGTGCGACGACGACTTTTATTGGAACACATAAATCATAATAAACGCCGCTCCCGCGTCGGAGGCGGTTTAATAGTTTAATTTGACTATATGTCTTCTTATATAATAAGTAATAATATTAAATATATATATATACATATATCCTTTGCGGCGTTTGAAGGGTTCGATCAAATCTCCAAAGTCTGCGCGTATATTGCTCTCAGCCGCTGCAGTACAACAGCGTACGTCTGCCAAATCGCACACGTCACTTTATGATTTACAATATAATAATTGTATTATAATAAGCACGTGTATAGGTGATGTATCGAAGAGACCCTTTGAGTAGAATAGATTCTGTATCGTCGATCTATAATAAGGCATTATTGGTAGTATTCATAAAACCGCATTTTCTATAACCAACAGTAACTCTATAATAATAAAAAATATATTCATTTTTAGTTGAAAATAAATCACTATGTATTACGTAAGCACTCTCTTCAAAATGTAAAATTTTAAAATTATATTTCAAAATACATATTTTTGAATATCTACTGTGCCAAGTTCTAACACCATAATTATGCAATCAACTTGGTTGAGATGGAATCACACTTATACAAAAACATTGCCTTTATTAATATAGAAGATAATATTATAATACAAATATGTAATAATATGAAGATTTGTGAATTATTTCTATTTTATATATTTCTACATACATATAATAAAATATCTTAGTTCATTTTGATTGACTAAATTAAAATTACTTACTTTACATCTTTTGGTGCATTTAGATCTTTATTTACTATATACTCAATCTAACTAAATCAGAACTACATACATTTTGAAAACCGTCTAATCTTCGAACGTGAACAGCTATTTTTTAATATATATTTATCATAATAAATTTGAAACCATCATATTAGAGAGAACGTAATTTTATCCTATTTTACTTAAAACATGTATTTTAATTCTGTCTATACACTTTTAAAACGTTGTAATAGATTTAATAACTTAAAAACATCCAATAATTTTTTTTAGATTTTATTCGTTTGAATTAAAAAAATACATTAAATACAAGCATTATTGAATTAGTATTGCTAGATGCGAACATAGCTTCTTAATTACTTAGAATTTTAAACCTTAAAGAAACCTATATTTAAGTTTTTCCGATCATTCCATTCCGTATAAATATATCTACGCCTCTAGATTACTAGAACGAGTATAGTTTATTGACTTTTATAAAAAAAAAAATAACACAAGATTGTAATTTATGATCGGTGAAAACATAATTTAATTTTAAGAACATATTTATATTATAATATATCTAAGATATAGCCACTCGGAATATTAATTGTTTGACGCATATTTTTAGCCGCAAATCGAGACGGGGAGTTTTTAATAATGTGAAAATCAAAATTTTAAGCAATGACTGTTCATATTTATCACGTTAAGAGACGCTATTATTAACTGTGTATATCAGTATATATAGTATACGCATGCTCACATTAATTATGTGTTTAATAATAATAAAACTACTCATACCATGTTTTAGTACCGTAGTATAATATACGGTAAGTCTAAGCACTTATATATTAATAATATTATACTCGTATATGAATGACGGTGCGGTGCGCGGTGTGTATAAGACGTTTGAGGTAAGCGGTAAAAGTGAAAAAGCAGAAAAAAAAATCGACAAATTGATATATAATATATAGCCGCACGCGCGGATCTACATTACGTAATCTATATAAGTCCTCCGGGATACCCTATATAGTGTTGTGCGAGACGAATCCGGGAGCTGATATATTGACGACTGTTTGATAAATAAGATATAAGATGGAGGGAATGTCGGGCACGTACGGAATTTGATAAGACGATGAACACATTTAAAAATCCCAGGACTTTATTACTGAACCGAATGCTGTATACACGCGCATGTATAAAGCAATCGGAACGGCGGTCTCGACGGAGCGCGTGTATCCGTATATACCTATAGGTATTTATTGATATGTGGTACGGGTCTCGAGGGTGGGTGTAGTGCAAAACTACGGTAGCAGGAGAGTGAAGGGACGAGGTGAGAAAAACGCGTGCTCGTTGATCTGTATAATGGAAATCTTGGCTCGGAATCAATCAACGTCCGCGCGTATAACACGCTACACATATATACACAGACGCACACTAATTTATGTATTATATACTACCACTCTCGTTTCAACTAAGGCCCGATCGCTACCCCCTTGCCGGTTTAAACGATGTGCTTTTTTTACTTTGTGTCCGATTGCAAACGTGTGCACACGTTTCACGAATACGTGGCGCTCATACAGGCAATACCCTCCCTAACCAACATCAGCCCACTACCCTTATGATATTATATAAATACCTGTATATTGTGTATGTGTGTGTATATATATATATATATAAATTCATAGCACGTGTGCCTATTTTATATAAGTATGTTTATGCTATTTACTTTGTTCGCAGCGTTTTATTTGAACTGCTGTGCAATCGTTTTTACACACACCGTTTTTTATCTACCCGGGCCTTAACATTTTTTTTTTTTATAAATCTTTTCCGAGAATTTCCAACGTGGTATTTTTTTACCGCCTATCGCGTACCTCGATTCAACGTTTCTATCAATTTGTCATTATGACATTTAATAATACTATATTATATATATATATTATTAGGTAGTAAAATATCGTATATTGTACAAGAAATGTTATCATTCAAGCAGCTTTATTGTTTTGTATTTGAAATAATTTTAGCGTTAGTTTTATTCCAAAATAAAATTAATATTATCACTTAATTTATCCATGACAATATAAAACCATATTTTTTAAATGAATATATGCATATGAGCTTAAAATGTTAGATATCAATTTTTACGAGAGTGGCATAACTATAGTATAAAATATTAATGTAAAAATTGAATGAACTTACTGATAAGTTAAAATTCCACAAAATATATTTGAAATATTTTTATCAACTTTTTTATTTAAATTAACATATTTTAGCTTATTTAAAAATAATTACAGTATACCTAATTCAGTTTTCAGATAAGTTTAAATAAACTAAAAATTATTAATTCATTTTTAATACATTACATACTTTTATCATCTGAAAAATCTATTAGGAATTCATCAATTTTTTGGCTAAGGAAATTTTTTATTAAATATATATATAATATATATACAAGCAAATAATACCTACAATTAATTATCTCTATAGCACAATAATATTTACAAATATCAACACTATTGTTGTAGGACCATCAACTACAAATTCGCTATCATACATTAAGTTAAAATTGTATTTAGTTGTTAAATTTCATTAATTTAAGTACTTTAAATTTTAAAAATAAAATATTAATTCATTAAAATCTGAAAATAACATAGATTTTTCATTCGGATTTTCCAGAAACTGGAAAGTTGAACATTTGTTTCTGGTCTCCATAAATTTGGTTATTGGACAACAATGTGTTTACTTATAACTTATTTATTTCATGTTTGTCATAATATAATTAATCCATATATAAACCTCATACTACGGCTAATTTTGAGCCTATTATTATTAAATAATTTGTTTATTTTTACAACTAGTTTATTATTTTCATGCATTTCTAGTTATTATAAACTTTTATTAGTGTTATTGCTGATTTCTGCAGTTTTAATATAAAATTTGTAAATTTTAGTTGTAGATGTTAAATAACAGTTTCAATTAATATTCATGCTTTTTTTTGAGTTATAATTCAGATAAAAATATGTCGACTTTGTAATGCCTGGACAAACGACTGCAGCATATAAAATAATAAAATATGCTGATTACATAGTCAGTTTTTATTATCTGTTCAATATTCATACAATATATATGTATTCATGAAGTTAAGAGTGTAAAATCGTTTTGGTGATTAATAGAAACGTTATTGACCGCAGTATTTTTGTTTGTAAAGATCTCTGCATTCATTTTTACCCGTCATTGAATTTTGAGCTTCATATAAATATTAACTTCCAATGGCAAATCTTTAAAAGTTTCAAGATTTTTAAGAAAATAAATAATACCAATCAGTTCACATAATATTAAATTACCGGATACTATAATTTACGTAAAATATACTTGAATGTAGAGTGGTATCTTTATAACATTTTTATTTAGCTAGGTTAGATAAATAATTTTAGTTATTATTTATTTTTTGTACGAAATATGTTGGTTGATGCTATTGTTTTGTCGACCAAATGAGGGCGTGCACTTTATATCCTCAATGATATTAGATGCATTTGCAGATCTATTCTAACATTAAATTACACGTCTCTCCCTTTTTCTCCGAATACTATTATGTTTTTCGTGCACCTATCTATTCTAACTTTTATGGATATTAACCACCCTTCATACATAGTGTTTATAGATATTTGAATAACTATATGATCTGTGTAAATATACTTTTTTTAATTATAATAAGTTGTATATTTGTTTTTCATTTTCTGGTATACACAATATATTTATGTATTTACTTATTTTACTGTAAAAAAAAAAAATTGATAAAAAGATGGGCAAGTAGATCACTGTAAAGAATGTGTTCAATTTTAATTTAATAATAGATATACGAAAAACGATTCTTAGCAGAAACATTATTCTGTCACCAAGTTCATTCTATTATATGTTTTTTGATATTTTTATATTAGAGTAATTTTTTTTTAATATTACTTTTCTTTTTTTTTTTTCTGAAAACGTTAAAGTTATTTTATAATTATTGTTATAGTCATAAATATAATTTATAGATAGTTAGGTACAATATTATTTAGATTCTTAGTTTTAATATATACATTATTTATGACAAATATTATATTAAATTTTCAAATCTTTACTATTAAAATTAAAGATTTAAAAACATTTTCAGTACAAAATTATATATAGTTAGTAAATTTTCATGATTCCAAGTTAGTTAAATCAGATTTAATTTCCTACTAAGAACTATCCCCTAAATTGAAAATCGAAGTATTTTTATTGCCTCGAAATGTGATGACAAACATATACACATAAAAAAAAAACACATATTATTGTAAAATCAATACGTTCAGCACTTTGCTAGAATCTAAAATAATATTAATATAATACATTATTTGATGCTGGTTATTTTATTTATTACTGAAAATATCACTTACACGGTTCTGCTAAACAAATTTATTATACTCATTTTTTCAATTATTTCTTTATAATAATAATATAGTTTCTACAGTAAGTCCATTTTGTGGATATCGTATTACTTAATATACAGTCTCGATCGTTTATTTGTTTGGTTATTTTGGTTGAAAACTCGGTAACATTCAACTGTTATCTAAAGTGTAGTCTGTATTGGGTATTACCGAAAATTTCAATGAAAATACTTTTGAATATATCAATTTTTTGCTACTATATATGTTATAATTTATGCACAACTAAAAAAATATCTGGCGATTCTGTTGCCAAAAAACTTAAAAATGCATATCGTGTTGTATAATTATATGTATGTATTATGTAAATCGTGCACGTTGTATAATCAATAATAGCACATTGTGCACGCATAGACACGTGAATATAATATTATAAATTCACAAATATATAAAATTATATTTATTATAGTGTGACCGTAAAATCATAAATATCTATGGAATAGGAACAAATAATATACATATATTATATTATATTTTAGTAGCACTTTAGCAGTACTGAACATAATATATAGTATCACAATGTGTTGGATGTTTAGAAACTAGTATATAGGAATATAATGTAGTATAATTTTATGATACAATATTGTTATTTATTTTATTATCCTACTGTTGGTATTTAGGTAATATATAGGTACACTGCGTTTTTATGATACTAACAACTCTATAGACATATCTTATACCTACTAGTTTAATAGATAGGTACATATTTTATTTTTGATTATTGGTACCTATATCATATAATATTTTATTATGTTAGTATTACATATACCTAGTGTTATAATATGCTTATTATAAACACAAATATAAATCACGTTCCGCTTTGGTATATTTTCTACGTCACGAGCTATTTTTACCGACTTTTTGGTAACAAAAAATATCATTTAACAACTAACAATAATACCTACAGCATATACAGCGTAAAGTAATTTATTAGATTATTTATATGTATTCATAATATACACGATATAATATAGATGATATAATATACCGTGTGCTTCGTGGTAAAAAATGGATAATACGTTTTTCGTAAAAACGACTCGATTTATAATAATTTTACTCCGGAGGTTTTTGTAAAATGATCGGTTTCACGAGTACATATGGCTGCCTCCTTGATAATCATACCTATAACTATAAAGTATGGCTTGTTCTACACACACACACTACACATTTATATACATACCGTAAGCGTTGTGGTAAGCCCCTGGGGGAAACCTATATTTCGCATTCCAAAGTGGCTCTTGGTTTGGGATTCTGCATTTACACAATATAGGAATATATAATATTAAAGCTTCTACTGTCTCTGTATATTATATATATGCATAAACATATTAGACACATACAAATATACATAATATTAGATACGTTATACGTGTATTTAACATATTATAATGTTATATTATTATTATACAACATTTGCTAGTATAGGTACCGAGGTATTGATGAAAACTCAACTACCCTAATTACGTATACATATTATACATTACCTATTTTATGTCAAAATAAATAATTAATAATCATATATTAATTGTGAACACATTTATATAAGTTTAGTATATGATCTTGCACTTTTCAGCGGAGTGCAGTTTGAAGTCAATATCTGATGACGAATATTATCTAAACTATTTATTATTACCTATACCTGCGCTGCTTATAGTAAAATTTAACACTTTTCTCATTTAGCCTGAAAAACTTTTAAAACTTTATAAGTTTAATTAGATATATGTAGGCGTTATAAAATTGCACTCTCGCAAATATTCTTGTATATATAAATATATTCTAGAGAAAATTTTCTTTTTTATACATTCCAATCAATTTATAATTTTGGTTAAATTATTATTGTTATAGATAATAAAGTAGAATTCCAAGTTTATTTCATTATTACATTCAAGTAAATAATAAATTACTATGTATAGAAAATATATAAAAATATATTATTATAATGTTTGAATTATGACAAACGATAGCATTTTTGCTCCGTCTTGTTGAACATAATAAAAATATTCATACCTATGTGAATGAGTTTATTCTTCTCTATAACAGTTTATAGGAGAATGTATACTTATATGAAGTTTTATAATCTCATTCACGCCTAGAATATTCTCGCAGTTCACAACACTATAACTCAAGTGGTTTTTTCACCGCGGTTTTCTATTATTCATCATATATATTATCATACATATTATCCGTTTCGCGCTCTTGTACGACAATGATGATTTTTTATCAGTGTAAGATAGTCTACTTCGACCCTCTCCCGATTCCACTTTTTCAAAGATATATTCATATCTATTATAGGTAAGTCGTCACAGCTATAATATTATGACGGTACCTATAATATATCACACCTCTGTCGCTTGTAGGTACCTACATTGTACATAATATCATCGTTCACACACACACACACACACACACACAAAATAGGAACAACTGCATTATTATTTTAAAGTTCTAGCTATAAACATTGTTATTATACAACCTGCAGTGACCTCTATAATATATTATACATATTATTATCATATATATTGTATATATACAATGTGCGACGGATATTCCCTCGGGGCCGTTATCTGCGTTCACATACGATAGCAATATAATAATATAATATTACGAAATATCGGCGGCGGGTCGAAACGCTGTACGGGGTGGGCGACTGTCGGTGGTGCGCTGCGGCGACAGCGGCGGCGGCGAGGCGGCGTGACACGGGTGAACGGCGGGCTGCAGCGCAGTGGCAATAATAGAAACCTCGGTTGGGTGCAGTGATTGGCCGCGCACCGGCTCCACCCATTCAGCCGAGAGCTCACACACGTACGCAAGCACACACACGCACGCTCAATCGCGCGCACACAACCGCTCCGACTTGTAAACTGCGTGTAATTTGCTCGCGCGTGTGTGTGCGCAAACCGTTTTTGTTCGGCATGCGTCGCGAAAATGACGAAGAACGGGCGCGGTGTAGTAGTTGTGGTAGTTGTGGTGGTGGTGGCGGTGGTGGAGGTGGTGGTGACGGCGACGGCGCGGCGGAGGTGCAGATGGCGGGATGCTGCGACGACGGCGGTGGAGGTGGCTGCAGAAAGGCGTCCGTAATCGTAACCATGGTAACGGTTTCGGCCTAAGAGAACTTCATTAGGAGCTGCTATATACCGTTCAATCACGCCGCCGCCACCGCCACCGTTGCCTATACTTATACATATATATATATATGTGTGTGTGTGTGTGTATATGTAAAATAATATATATATATATATATAATGGATGTGCGGCAAACGCGAAAATCCCCGGGCCGTCGAATACCTCCGCAGGATCGAGCACGTCGTCACCGCATCCTCCGCGGTCTACACAAAATAATATATACGCTTATTTGTATGCCGAAATGTAGAAGAGATGCTATATTTATATATGTTCTATTTATCTATTGAATTTACATACGAGTGAACGTGTGGTATATTATTTTATTAAACACAAATCATCTGTAAATATAAGTCATCATCAATTATCAATAGATAATGTGTATTATTGTGTTGATAATAATTAAAAATTGAACACGTTACATGCTAAAACGGGATCGGTATACTGCTTAAAATTGGTAAATATTGCGTTCAATCGTAATTATTTCTGTTAGTTTTTACCTAATCTTATTGCAAGCTTTAAAATATTTTACAAAAGACACACTATAATATTATACTGTCATAACTCATAAGCGTTTATATACATTGTATTCATTGTTATAAGCGTGCTGTTTTGACGATGCAATTCTTAGTGTGACTTAACTAGTAATACTAATTAGTAATTTAAGTGTTTTCAATTACTAATAATCACTATATAGATATTATCATTTAGATATTAAGATAATATAATAAAAATTATACTATACCTACAGCACATTGTTTTGGGACCAAATGTAAGCAAACAATATTATAAGAAAACAATTTTCTGTAAGTTCCATAATCAAAATACGCATATTCATTTTATTTATATATATAATTAACTTTTTTTTCTCATGTAATAACTAAAAAAAAATATTTTAGTTACGCATATCATTTTGGTATTGGCTTAAGAAAACTACACTTATTTTTAAGTGACTATAATAGTTATGAAAATATAACGATATATTATTATTTTATAATTTAACCGTATTATAAATTTAATTAACAATTAACAAAGAGGTATATATATATATATATATATCATATGTATTATACAATGTAATATATTTAAGAAATATTTATTTTATTTTCAAAGATTTTAATATAATATATATTATATAGATCACCTTTTAGAATGTTCTAGAGTTTTATTTTAACTATAATAAAATTGTTAATTTTGATTTGATCATAACCTTACATATCTGTACCTATATATACACGGTAGTGTATATATATAATATACATACGAAGCGATGTAAGAATGTTATAAGCTCGACACGAGGGTTGAGCAGTTCTATTAAATAGGGCCCTGTGTGTGATACACTTCCTTGAAATCATCAATCAGTATAAATATGTCACGGCCATATCCATACAAAACAGAGTATAGATATAATATGTGTGTGTGTGTTTTCATTCAACGTCATGTAAACTTTTGCGGGATAACTGTATAACGAATCACATGGACATATAATAATATATTATTATGGATTTGGTTTTTATTCACGGTTACCGCGATTATTCGTAGAACATACGTATGTATGGTATAAAGGTAGGTACGTTGTAAAATAGTATAGATATAAAAAAAAAAAAAGTAATCTTATTTTTACTTACGAAAATGTAATTTCATACTATTTTATACAACGATTTGATGGATGTTTTCGTCGTAAATATTATGTTGTTGATAAAACTACAAGTGATTTTTAAACAGGGATCACTCATCGTTGTATATATATATAAACATATGTGTGTATAGTGTATGTATATAAAAGTAGTTACTTGTATAATAGTGCCCGCTGTGGCGCCAAAGTAAACATAAAAATATAAAGGATGGATATTAACATTGAATAGGTACTTACTAAAAATAAACATTAAATTAAATAATAAATTATTTTATTTTGAAATTGCTGCACCTAACCTAATGAAATTCAATATTTATTTATTTAATTAACAATAACAAATGCCAAACGAAAGTTTTAAAAACAAATAAATATTATTTACAGTAACTATAACAATATAAATATAATATATTCCTATACAAAAAAAAATTAGAAATAAATAGATAAAATTAATTTAAATAAGACGATATTACACTACTAACCCAATATACATAGGTAATTAATACTTATATAACTAATACAAATATATTAAATTTATATATAATAAGACCATAGGCATGATTATTTAAATGATCAAAAGAGATATAGAGTTTATTGGTAGATATATGAAAAAGAGAATGATTTCTAGACTAAAGGTAAAGGTCGTGTAAGTTAATGTTGAAAAGGAACTATATAAGGTGCCATTTAAGCACCAAATAAATATAATAAAGTGCACGTCCGCATTACGTAGCGGGTAAGACGATAGCATCAGTACTTTTCTAGCATACTTTTTCTGAAAAAGTAATCAATGTCTAAAATGATCTATATCTAGAAAATAAAGAATTTTAATTTAGTGAATATAAGAGAAAGTCATGACATGGAATTTGTCTACATAAACGCTAAGATACTTAACCATTAACTACTACCATTAAATACTTACCATTATACCCAAGTGGTTAAAATTTCGAGATCAGATTAAAGAGTATTATAATTATGCGGACCATAAATTTTAAGGAAAACATAATATATCATCCACTATAGTAACGAAGCTTATTATTTGTGATAATCTACTTATATTGGTAACTGAGTTGGCAACTATAATAAAAATAGGAACACTAGCTCATAGATGTTTTCTTTGAGAGACCCTAATATAATCAAGAAATATCTCCTTATATTTTTACTTTTTTTAAATATTCAAAGTCCTGTTTTCATGCGACATTTTAAATACCAATAACTTAACCATACCGATACTCTACCAGCTGATCTACTTATCCATTTTGTGTATTTTAGGTCAAAAACTTGTAATTTTGTACACACACACATATATATATATATATATTATATAATTTAATTTTCAGTACTACTAACACTCAGTATAATATATAATATATACTGTATATTTCACTTATTATTATTGTACACAAATATATAACTTTATGTATGTATCTTATAAAATATAGTTTTCTCACATTTTATAGATACTTTTAAGTATAACTATACGCATTAAATTATTGCAAAAAGTATTATCACATTCGCGCAGTTTTCTATTATTTTATTTGCGTTGTAAACCTAAATCCTAATTTTTTATGCACAAGAATGGCTATATTAAACTTGTTTTATGGTTTAAAATTGTGATAAAGAATAGTTTTCTAAGTAAATAATACGTATGAATATTTAATGTTTAACACAAATAATCTTTTAAAGTTTAGCAAAAAATAGTGAAATTTTGTGCACTCTGCATAAAGTAGGTACAGGAAAAATGTATTTCTTTTTATACATTTTATTTATTACCACATCGCTTTTCTCATCATAATACGCACTTACTATATTGTTAAAGCACTTAAATGATTTAAAAAAAACAAATGTATTATCATTATGCTTTTAATACTTTTTACTAAAATCTTAAATGTAGGACAATATAATATAATATATTGTCTTATCATAGTAAAAACTAATAGGTACTACATACAAAAATGTAAATCTTGGGAAAATGGATTTTTTTTTTAATTTTTTTATTTTTTTAGTTATTAAAAAAATTATTCAATAATATTTTAGTCGTTAGTTGTAGTAATTACTAATTTATCTCAAAAATATTTTTGGATAGTTTTATTTTTGTTAAATCAATTATTAATACCTTTTTGATAAAATTGATAGTAAATAGTGAATACTGTGTTTATGATATTCAAAATTTATCACATTTATAAATAAATAAATACTCTGTATATATATTTTCATATTATTTAAATAAAAATATATAAAGCTATACCTACTTATCGTTATCGGTTAATTTAGGGTTAGCAAATTAGCAGATAAATATATAGACATACAGTATATTCCATATTTATTCCCCCAAATAAATGTACTAAACAGATAGATAAGCATTAAGCATGTAACTATATAACATAATATATACTGTGTTTTATTTTAGAATAAAAAAATATGTCATTATGTCATTATTTACAACTTATTTGTCTAGCATTTGGTAATATATTGGTATAGATACTACATAATTAATGTTTATTTTTACGATCTAAATTATGTTTCACTGTATTTTAAACTAATAAAATCGATTTAAAAGGTTCAATAAACTATACGTCGATAATTTATAGATTTGAAGTCAAGTTTTTAAGTATATAATTATTTTAATAATGCGATTTGTAAATTGTGAGTTTTATAGTCCTATATTAAATATTTATATATATTCGTCTCTTTATATTACGCATTAATGAGTAAATTTCAGAATCCGAATTACTGGACAAAATCTAAGATTATGAGAGTCACTTTGACTATACATTGTTTTGATCAATATTAAATTTATCATATATATTCATCATGTAATGATAAAATGTTGCCAAGAATATTTCATTAAATAAATTAACGTATACTCCAGTCGCTACTCAGGAGATTTCCGTCTATAAAATTACCATTTACCATTAATATATATATATATGTACAATGTTATTGAAATTTATATTTCATTAAGTAAATGTCTTATACGTTATTCGGTTTACAGGTGAGAAACCGCACAAATGTCAAGTGTGCGGCAAAGCGTTCAGCCAGTCGTCAAATCTAATTACGCATAGCCGGAAGCATACTGGGTATAAACCGTTTGCATGCGACCTGTGCGGTCGTGCTTTTCAACGTAAAGTCGATCTCCGCAGGCACAAGGAAACGCAACACACTGATTTCCGGTCGGGAAATCTCACGTAAGCCAACCACCCACTTCACCACACACACACACACAAAAAAAAAAAAATAAAAACAAAAAAAAATGTGTATAATAATTGTCGCGCATGTAACACTATATTATAATTCGCACCTGTATCCACTTTTACATTACATCGTTATACATTTACATGAATATATACTTATATATTATACTAAATATGTATATAAGTGTCTTATCGTTTCTTCTGTTTCTTTATTTTTAAACTTCATTGTTTACAAAGTTTTTCCAACTTCAATGGTCAATGGTAAATCATTATAATTAATTATTATTAGTATTATTATTATTATTGTCGTTATATTGAAATAAATATAAATCGTAGTCGCTGTGTGTACATAGTGTATCATAATATTTTATTAAATTGTACATGCGACGACGTGCGACGCCATGTATGGCATGTATTTCTTAAATTAATTTATATAATTCATATTATAATACTTAATATTGTGTATTTGTAATATATAATAAACACAAGTCTTATGCTAAGTATAAGATCAATGAGTATAAATATAGTTATATCATATATATCATTATGAACATGCTTTTAATAATTATTATATGTATCATATAACATATAATAGCTGTGTTCTTGTTTTCATACAAATGTTTCCATATTATTTATTTACGTATTTATTATCATTATTATTATTATTATTATTATTACTATTATCATTATTATTATATTATTATTTTTTTTTACCCTAAATAGTTACCTGTATTGTCTAGCTTTTCTTAATTAATAACAATTTTTAATGTATTTATAATATGTATTTTGTTTGATGTTTATGTAATTTACGACAATTTTGTTTTGTTGAATAAACAAACTTATCATTTTAACACATTTCGTTTCAATTGTCATTTGGAAAATTGAATAAAACAAATGCGTCGTTATCTGCATTGGCATTGAAACCGCATTCAAATTTTCTTCTTTGTATTTAAACCTTTGAATCTATTTTAATAATGTTTATTAAGAAAAACGTATTAAAAAAAATGTTAAGCTATACCAATGGTATAACATTTACTGCAATAGCAATACAGATTAAATTATAATCTACAGCTCACAAATCTTATACCTAACTAAATATTCATAGAAGTATGTTTTACTGTATTTGTCTTGATATTATTGTTACCTATTTTACTAATCAGAATAAATATTCTTTATCGTGGAATATGTATAAATTACTGCGAAATACAATAAAAAATAATGCATACCACTATGGCGTATATAGCAATATATATATTGCCTTCACATATTCTAGCTCTACAGTCTTATACAATTGAATTAATTATAAAAACCAAAATTTTAATAATAACATTTACTTATTAACTTATTGTATTTTTATTTGAGTATAATTTATATTTCAGGAAATTAATTGATTATCTGTCTTATTTTTAATGTAAATAAAATTAATAAATTTTCCATGAATATAATCATGAAAATAAATTTATTTTTGATACCACTTAAAATAAATACATGTATACATGGATATATTTAAAAATGATACGTTTAGTAAAATTATACTAAATAGAGTTTATATTTAATTTAAATTAATATTAGTTAAATTCATAGCGTATATAATAAAGACATTATCTTCAATAATCATTTTCAGATGACCTCAAACATAGTAAAGTTAAAAGTTGGATATTACGAATACTATAGTAAATATGCGTGAGTATTACAAAAATGAATGATGATTTTTATTCAAGAAAAAAAAACTTAATATCACATTATATGAAATTTAAATTATGTAATAATTATTCTGAATACATTTTTAATATATCTTTTATTATTATTATAATTTTAAAGAATTTCTTATCCAAATTAAAGCAAGTTTAATTAGTCCAATAATAAAGAAAATTTAAATTATAAAATGTTTCTAAATCGAAAAAAATCTTTTATTATAAATACGTTTTTTATATGGTTTAAATGGTTAAATTATTAATTTAAATTTATATCATTAAAAACTTGCAATAACTCAAATAAAACAATGCTATCAACCGATAAAATTATTCTACTTAAAATATGTTATTAAATATGATAACTACACAGTATTATGATTTAAGTTTGTTTGTTGAATTTGTTCATTTCATAAAACAAAACAAATGGTTCACAATGTAACTTGTAAAACAATGTAAGTATATAATAATATATAATAGATACCTATAGCGGCTATAGCTGATACAATTTACACCCAACGTACCCGATCGATTTTTTTTTTTAACAATTAGTTTAAGCTACATCGTGTTTTACATAAAATAGGTCATGAATGGATAAAAAAACAAATGAAACCCGTTCATCAAAAAATTTAAAAACAGTGTTGATTAACACTACATCAGTAATGATATTTATATTAGAAGAGTGCAATCATTAATCAAACTGCTACAAAAAATATTATTTTTATTACATTTTTAATATTTTGATTTAATATTTGAATTTGTTTAATTGTGGAACAATATATCTCTATTGATTTAAAATACTACATCTTTTTAACTTTAGGTACTGCTGCTTTTGTGACGTTAAAATTTTAAAACAAAATCTGACCTAAAATTGAATTCATCATTAACAATATAATATACCTATAGCTTCGATTTTCATAACACTGTGCAAAATATTTTAAACATTAGACTATACCTACTAGCTATAACAACGTAATGCACATATACAATATTTAACAAATAACTAAAATGTTGAGTTATTTTAAAATCACTTACATAACGGGATAATTTTTTTTTTTTTAAGTTACTATTAGTTTTAACTTAATAAGTTAAAGGGATTCGATACTTACTGTTTTTTTTATTGTCTAAAACATGAAACATAAATATTCAGACGTGTTTTTGCCAAACGTAACGATTGATGGTCTAGTGAAACGATAAGAAATCTGAAAAAAAATTTTAATTTGTCATTAAGTTTACTTGAGGTTTTCTTTCCCACATTTAATTTTTTTTTTTTTTTTGTTATAACTTCTTCAAAAATTGAAATAAAAGTTTCAATTTTAATTTTTTTTTTTTTTTTTAATATAACTATTCTTGGATTTAAAGTAATAAAATCAAAAATATAGAAAATTCGACGTTTTCACGCGAAAAATTTAAATCTGTTTTCAGATTTAATATCAATTCATTATATCAATCGGTACATTTGACAAAGAAGACATTTAAATTTCTATGTTTTTTTTTCGCATGCATTGGACAAAGACAGAAACTGCCAGAATCGAATCTCTTTAAATTTGTTTCAATTATAGGGTTGAAATATCGTTGAATGGCTTTCTGTTAATTTTTATCATATTTGTAATTTTTTTATCATAATACTTAAAAAGTTAAAACACTTATTATTAAATAATTTAAAGTATAGTAAAATAACGAAAACGTAAAGAAAAATGTTCTGATTAATAATATGTAAATAATATACCATTTTTTTTTTTTTTACTTCTAGCAACGATGATTGTAGTCCGATGTTAAATATTGATAATTATTAAGTTGAAACTTTTTAGTTCCGAAAATCACACACAAACCATCCGTTGTGATAAACAAAAACATAAGGAATATCGCAGTATTTGTTTCGGTTCAGAATCTAAAACGCACTTCGGTTGGCCTTTGGAATTTGAGTTTGTGACACGAATTTCAAATCGATATTATATTATATTGCACGTCTATATATTATATAGGTTAACATGAGATTGGTAAATAGATATAGCGAGTTTGCATAAAAATATATTTTTAAAATTATGGTTTATCTCAAAAACACGTATATGAGCTGCATAACTCACATCCGGACTGTATCCAACATATTACATCGATTCAAAAACTATATATGTACAATGTACAACATTGCAAATATGCTGAATAAACAATTTTTTTTTTTTTTTAATAAACTTAAACGCGTCGAATAAATTTTTATCTCCTTTTTATTAGGCGCACGCCCAAGGATTTTATCCGCGTGACCTTCGCCGCCTCCGACTTTTCAATCATTTTATATTTGTCCGTATATCATATTATATTATATTGTATATATGTATAATATACTATATAGGCACGTATATGAGGGACGCACCCCGGCACGAGCGCCAACGCATATATATACCTATATATATATATATACGTGCAGGTTTCTCATCGAGAGGTTTTCACGAACATAAATATATAAATATGCCGTTTTTATTCCTCCTCGCGCTTTTGAATGTTGAACGATCTTTGCTGACATTTTTTCTCTTCTTTTTTTTTTACGCTCGATTTTGCTTCCGCTCACACTCCCTGCATACAGGCGGACGATCCCTCGGAGAATCCCGTTTCTCCTCCCTTACCCGATCTATGCCGCTCAATCACACTCTATCTCTGCACATGCATACGCGTATATACTAATATATGTATACTACACAGAGACAATATGATATATAATATATTATATCGCATACGTACGGCTTGTACTGTGCGGTATGAATTCGAAATCAATAACCCGTGCTATGTATGTAATATTGCATTATATTATTTGTTCTTGTTCGCCGGTACACGCGCGCCGCAGCGGATTGTGCATCCAAAAAACAGCACACTATTATTATACTACACTGTACAATATCCGTGCACAGTACGTTGCACTCTTGGTGATTGTATATGTAACATAAAACCTTGATTTTGACTTCAACCGGTCTTTGCCACGAATTGTACTGTTCAGTGGTGTATCTAAGATTTTTTATGGGGAGGAGGGTAAATTTTAATTATATAAGATACAATTTTCTAAGTAACTATAAAATACTAAAAAATTAAATTGTATTTGTGTTTTGATTACTGAAGTTTTACATTATCTGAAAAGGGAGGATAATAATTAATATAAATATGATAATTTATAAAACAAATTCAAATTTTTTTTTCCGTTTTATTAACTTGTTGATAAATTTTATTTATTTAGCTATTAAAAAAGTATATTAAACAACCACTAGTTACGACAATATATCTATTTTGTTAATGATGAGGTATCACAGCGCCTAAGTAAAATTACCTATACCTACGTTTCTAATAAATTTAAAATACTAGATTCGTAAATCTCGAACGTAAATAATAATATTTATTTTTATTTTTATAACATACTTTATCAACAACATGAATTCAAAAATGTTTAAAATATATTGTTATCGTCAGTATTTAAGTATTTCGTTTCCTTTATACACGAGTTCAAGAAAATATAAATAAAGGCATATAATAAATTTTCTGAAAAGAGGAAAACGCCAACAAACCTTCTCACATATATACGAAAAGGATTATATTTACGTCTCTACAATGTCATGTAGATGTAACATTATTGTATAGGTAATCGTTTCCTACTATAAAAAAACCACATTATTACTCGCGGTTTCTCATTCCACGTATGTATAATTTTCCGAGTAATTTATAAAACCATGGAACAGTTGTTCTGATAAGACTTTAGTTGTCAGATGTAGGATTTGAGGTTTTAAAGTTATTATCAAATGGTTAGAGTAAACAATTGCAATCAAAAACAGCATAAACCATACTATTACATTAAAACCGCTACAAAAACGACGAACTTTTATGCTATAGGTACGTTCATTTAATTATGCACCCGAAACAGGTAAAGAATATATATTATTTTATTATACGTCCTTATAATAACGTTTATATTAAGCAACGAAGAGCAATTGAACAAATTTTCAAGGCACTCGCCTTGCCCCAGGGACGACCCCGCTGAGTCGAGTAGAGTTAATAATAACTTTTTAAACTGTTTTCTTGTTGTGTAATACACGCATATTATTACGTCCGGGCTCCTTACATTCAGATTTTTAACGAGCGCTTCGGTGTAGGTTAGGCCGTTTATTTATTCGATTGCTTCACGCCTCACACGACTCTTATGTATATACATATACAGTTATATCTCCCGCATGCACGTACAGTTTACTTTTAAGTCGAACATCTAAAACTTTAGATACTTTTTTATACATTTATATATAGGTATATATATATATACAATTTCATTATGGTAATTTAACGTTTCTGCATTACTCGCGTACTACTATATTTTAACGCTTTAAGAAAGCTCGTCAGAAACTCCGTTTATACAACAAATTTACATTTTGTTTTGCCAAAGTTCGGTCGACTTCTAAGCGTATTTTATTCCATCAAACTCTTTTGGAATACATACGAGGTTGAGTGCATATTATGAGAACAAAATATATTGTACGTATAACATTATAAAATCTTTCAAGAAACATACATATGAATGATATACGAAAGAAGTATGTAATTTAAATAACATCATTATACAAAATCTAAAAATTTTTACAAATCATATACATGCAGTATCGCGCGCGCTTCCACTCGAGAAATATTACAACGCAATAAAGATGTTTGATATTATTATTATTATTATTATTATTGTTCGTGCGTAAATATTATAACGTATGAAATATTCATTCTGCGCGATTTCGATTTTTTCACCACCCGCTGCCAATGCGTTTATCGTACAGGATAAAAGTGCTGGAGATGAAACAGGACAAGTGAATGGTCAATCAAACTGCGGGTCCAGACCTAATAGGTACACACATACACACACATACATATATATATATATATATTTATCGACAGGTTTTCCAATCATAAAGGAGATTTACGGCGGCTCAACCAGACGGTCAAAACGTTTCGCGGAAACACACACGAATATCTATATATATAGGCATTCCCACGTGCGGACGATAGAATATAAAGGGATGATGCAGTGTTGTGCGAAACAATTGCACGGAGAGTCCGGTCCCCAGAGAAATCCTGGGCCGAAACAAAATCCTTGCAATAATGAGGTCTCACACAAACTGGCCGTATACACTGCGTATAAATACACACACACACACACACTTATATATATATATAGCCGAATCTTTCACCAGACCCGAAAATGTGGTGAATTCAATTTCGTTCTCATCGTCGCTTATATTTGTGTGAGCGTGAAATATTGTGTATGAAAAAACCGTCGACAAAAGCGCGTGTCCTGGATTTAAAGGATCTCGGCGGTCATTCTTTTGAAGTAATTTAAATGAACTGAGCGTTGATTTTTCCGCGACAACGCGATTTTCATTGCTGGACGCGCAGCCGCTGCAAATACTGCTGCTGTCGAGGGCGATCGAGGTCATCGTCACAAATAATGTAGTAATATAATTTAATCGATTCGAATCGTCAGTCATCGTGCGCGTCATTCTGACGTGCGGCAAATTGTGCTCAAGAAATTCGCATGATAATATTATTATTAAAGATATGTATGTGCATTTTTTTAAATATATATTTTATTATTATTGTAATTTGTATAACAATTTATTATTAGTATACTATTTCAACAATGTTGTAATAATGTTTGTATACTATAAAAGATTTGTATTTAATTTAGTTTTAATATGCAATATGCATATTAGATAGTATATCACTTATACCTACATATGTTTTACAACAACAATCTAAAACCGTGGAATTATTTATCAATTATTATTACGATAAAATATTAAGTTTTCGAAATGCAACGTTTACCACAACTAATATGATAGTGATGAAAGTCACACGTTTTATGCAAGAATTCGGGTAATGATTACAATTAATTTTGAGTATAAAATTATAGGTATTTTTATTATATAACTCTTGGAGTTTCAACACTAACTACCGTCTCTTTTTTTAACCAACAATCGATTTCAAAGAACATAGATACACAATAGTTAGACTCTAATATATTAAACTTTAGTGTATTTATTTAATTGTTCGAGCTTTAAATACACATTGTGACATTAGTTTTATTTTAAACGTTTTAAATATAAATTTGTCGGTATCCACGCATAATAATAATAAATTATAGCGGATTATATAGGCCATCACGCACCAGTGCACCACTATTTACAACCATCATGAGAGTGTATGGTTATTATTTATTTTATATTATTTATTCTACGAAAACCATTTGCATCATCAATCAGCCCTCGTACGCGGGTTATAAACATCATATATATATTATACTTTCTCCACCGGGGAGCGTCTGTGTATGCAGAGTAGATGCGAAATCTTGAATTTTCATTGAAATCCAAATTTAACACCGAATGCATACAGATTTTTGTATTCTCTTATAATCAATCAACCAACGCGGTAGAATATATTACGTGCACGTCGCGACTTACTACGTGTATGTCAGTGCCGCGATTGTACAAGTAGGTACATTATAAATATATTATTTTATTTATACGCATTTCTATATTACACTGGAAAAAAATTTAGTTAATCCATTTCTCGAAAAAATAATATATTTTTTTAAATAAATAATGATTTGCTCGAATTCAATATGGTTTCCTGGTAATACGCTGGAAAAATATTGCTTCGGAATTGCAGGTATAATATCATATTTTAAAACAAAAAATAATCGTTATTTATAATTTTAAAATTGAACTATTTTCAATTTCTTTCATTTAAACTGTGGGATTATTGCTTTAAATACAAATATACGCTACATAAGTAAGAAATAAAAAGCTATAATTTTATGTATTCTAAAAGTTAAAATCAAATTAAATTTGTATTTGAAACAAATACATTTTTTGCCACAACAAAACAATGCTACCGGTATATACCCTTTTTTAAAGATAGTATAGAACCAAAACGAAAAAAAAGGTGTCTATAGTTACGTCGACGCGTAAACCAATAAAACATCCTACAGATATATTGTGTACAAATATTTTTAGATTTTGTGAATAACACTTTGGCGTTATTCACAATATTATTATAATGTACCTAATATTTGCGTGGAACATAAATTCGTATTCGTCCGCGTACGCATGTGCTGTTATTGGTAAATGTCTAGATGTTGTTTGGCGGCGGGTGGAACGATAAATTGTTGCCTAGGGAATCGTTCGCCGTTCAGAGAGATTACATTTTGATCTGATCATCCGACACCATCACGATATTATACCAAGACTGAATGCCACCCGGCCCCTCTCTCCTCACACGTTCCGCAACAAAGAGCAATTTGAATAAAAATATTAATATCATTATTATTATTATTATTATTATTATTATTATTATCATTTACCGTCCAAACGGTTTGATTATTTTTCTTCCCCCACAGCCACAGAATAGCTGACAGCTATTTACCGTTATATCATTATAATTTATATAATATCAGTGTGTACGTGTATATAACTGTATCTTATAAAGCAAAACGTCAATCATGCGGCCGACATAAATGATTTATTATGAGTCAAAAATGTTGAACGTATATACTTAAAATAACCAACCCGAGTCGACAAGTTAATAGAGTGATATTCAACGCTAAAAAATGTTTTATACGAGTTATCCAAAAGTTATACAAAAGTTCATTTGTTGTAATAATATCGTATACATATTTTATTAACATACCTAATAATGCTTTAAACGAGACGATCATACCAAACCAAAACCTATCTCAATAGTTCGCAATTGAATCAGATTTCTAAAATACTTTCTACCGATACGTCATATTTATACTGTAAATGTCCGACCGGACATAAGGTACTAACTTCGAGTACGTCCAAATAAAATACTCAAGGAATATATCATAATAATAAATAATTAACATACCAATAGCAACCAGAAAAATAGAATAGTGCAGTGTGATGTACCACGAAAGCCTATCCACAACGCCGTGTGAACACTGTAATTATTCATGATTTTATTATTATTAAAAAGCATAAAAAACTGGCTTTAAAGGATATTTGAAAAACCGATAAAAATAAAATTAATATTGCGTTAGTAATAATTATTATAATTAAAAAGCGTTAACAATACAATAGTTTGATATGTAACAAAATTTGAATAAAATATATAATGAGTTCAAAATGTATGTTATTATTTTTGAGACAGAAAGTTTAGGAGATCATAATACTCAAAATATATAACTTTAAAAGTAAATATGAGTGATGTTTGAACAAAAAATAAATATTCTCTATACATTTATTTAAAATCAGTCTTATCAAACCAAGGATTCGTATCTTGAAGTAGTGTCGATGAATGGCTCCATTCTATCGAGCAACCATGTTTTATCATTATTATGTTTTAACAATTTGCTTTTTGAATAAAATTATAGAATAAAAATATTTTTCTATTTTTAATTTAAAAAAAAATATACTTGGTATAAAAAAATTAGCTTTATTTTTTAGCAAAAGTTTGGTACCTATTTAATTTCAATAATAATCTAAGTGATTATAATAAGTTTTTTTAATTAATTTATAATACATTAAAAAGATAATATGATTATATAAAAAATAAATGATTTATTAAATTATAATATGTTGAATGAAATTAACATCTACATTAAAAATAAAAATTTTTAACGAAATAATAAGATACTATACGAATATGAATATTAATTGAATAGAATTAAAATTTACATAAATAGTTATTAATTTAAATTATAAGTCATTAAGAATTTTAAAAAATCTATAGGAATTTGGTTGATCTCTGGACAATTAATTTTTCAGAAATTAAAATAAGAATGTATTATTTACCAAGTAATGATTTAGGGTGAAACTTAGAAGGGTTTTAAATCGTCTTTGTCAACTATTTCAGCAAGTAAATAATTTATGTAAATTTATTCATCAATAAGACGAGACAAATATTCAGTCCTTTTAAACTATATGGTGAATTCTCCCTTCGAAGGTATTAAACATTTTATTTCCAACAAAAAAAAAAAAAAAAATAATAATAACATCATTAAAATATTAAATATAAATTTATGCTACAATACTTGAATACATATTATAATAAATAATAAAAATACACTCGTTATGTATAAATTTAAATGAAAAAAAAACCCAACAAATTACACCAGTACATTTTAACATAATAAATTGAATTATTTCATAAGACATTATTGATATTCCATCCAAGTTTTTAATACACAATTTTAAACTAAATTGATGTATATAGGTATAATAAATTGTGTATTAATAAATTATTTAAATACATTAACTTTAATGAAATATTTCATATCTAAATATTAAACTTATACAAGATGATTCACTAAGTTTGTCCATTTCCGTTTTTTCATTAAATCATGAATTTATTCAAATGCTAATTTTCGGGATATTTAAACATTTTAAACAAAACTTTCAAATTCTTGATTTTATTTTTTTGTACTATTAAAAATACTTGGGGCCTGTGGTAATACGAACAATTATTTTTAAAATGAAACCATTTTCATAAATTATAAATATTTATAACTTAATAAAAATTATCAAAATTTTCAAATTACCATAGCCCCCATATCTTTTAAACTCACTATCATATAGGTACCCATAATCTTTAATACACAAAGTTAAAAAACTCAACTTTATTATTGATTTTTTGTTGAGTTTTCCTGCTAAAAATATTTTAAGATTAATTCAGACCTTTACAAAAATCATAATATTGTTTTGAATTTTTTTTTTTTCCAATTACAACTATAGTCACTAGTAACTCTAAAATATTAACTAAAAATAAAGAATAAAGAACTATGCTTAACCAAAAGTATTATTACTGATATTCAGTATTTACTGAAAATATTCTATCAAATTTTATATCTCTTATATTCATTCTTTCTCAAAAAAAATGATTATTCAATTATAATCTCCTTTGTATTTTTCTAATATTTTGTATTACCTAATATTTTTGTTTACTATTGTATCTATTATGCATATATCTTCTGTCAATTTAATTAGTTTGTATATCTTTGTAAAAAAGGTTCAGCTCGTAAAATATATAGTAAATAAATAAATAATATTATCTTATTATATTTAGCAATTTAAATTTTAGAATATGAACAATTTAATGAATCCAGGCGCGCATTCAGAATACTTTTTGAGTATGAAGTGAGAGGAGGTATTCATAATTTCATTCATAGTCTAATATTTTATAACCACATATTTGATAATATTTTTTTAAATGATCGGTAAAAATATAAGCCAATATAATTGTAATGAAATTATAATTTTAGTCAATCATTATATTTGGTTTTTACTTTAGGTAAAAGTTATGATTATGATCAGGGCTAGGATTTATACACGCAACAATATATTTTTTTTTGCAACTTCTGATTATTACTTTTGTAAGTTTAATGTCCACGATCACTTCATGAAGAGATAAACAGTGGTGATTTAATTTTGCATATTTTAGACAAAATTTATATTAATTGCATATTTTTGCATATTTTTAATAAATCAAATGCATATTTTACAGTTTTTTATTACATATAAATCCTAGCTCTAGTTACGGTATATGTAATGAAATATAATGATAAAATATTTGATTTATTTTTTTATAATTATAATATTTAATTTAATGTTTCCAGAAGTACGAATGAATTAAAATCTAATAAATCGAGTTAAAAACGCAGTTTTTTTATAATCTTTAGGTACTAATAATTCTATACAAACACATAAACATGGATAGAAATCCTTCTGTTTTATTGCAAATCAAAATTAAATAGTTAATATACCTATTATCTAATAGTTATAGACTGGCTACGAGGAACTTTATATTTTCAAGCAGCAATGAAATGAAAGGGAATCGTTAAAACAAGAAATAGCAGTAAGCTTTGTTTTAAAGTATAACCATAAACTTTCAGCGAAAAAAACACAAATCGAAGGCCGTTAAAATTTATTAAGTTATATCTTTTATCCTAACAATTTAATTTGATTACTGACCACTCAGAATCATAAAAATATTTGTTGACTTAAATACAAAAATACCACATATACGCTACTTGAAATGTTCATTTTTATTCAACATTATTGTTTTTTTGGTATATCATAATACTTATGTTGTTATTTTTTAATCTAAAATATTTTAGGTATTTTTTTTATTATTGTAAGCCAAAATAATATAAAAATATTTATATATTATTATAATGTATTTTTTTAAATATTTTTTTTCATGGTTTCCACGTTTTGTTATAAAACAAAATATTGGTATGACTATAAAATATAATTAAAATATGTTAATTTAAAAAAAAACCACAAACAATACAACAATGCATTTATAATGTCTTAAACATTTATATAATATATTTTAGTAAAATAAATACAGAAAGCCTGTCATAAATTAATTAACATTTAGGTAATATATATGGTATTATACGTCATATCTAATGTCCTAATAATATCTGTTATAATACGTATAGTGAAAATTAATTCACATAGTTTTAGATACATAATTTTGATAGAATATCTACAAAACTTGCAACTCATATTATATGATGCATCAGTTGCAACTATTTTTGATTTTCGATTATTAGACATGACTTTCAGATGCAATATAGGTAATAAATAATAATTTTCAATTACTCGTATAAATTTTATAATAATAAACCTATTATTGACAGTTACAGATTAATATCTGTTCATAAATTAGAGATACATAGAATAGATATTAAAAAAACAAATCAATCTACGGTAAGCATAACCGATCAACGATCCATTACATTATTAGTATAGATATTCAAATATTGTGAATTCATAGAAACAATTATTTTACGATATTTGAGAACACCTTATTCAAGTTAAAAAATTCAAAAGTAAAGATAAATATCATATTTATTTTATGATATTAAAGTCTGGCAGTAATTTGTAATTTTCAATCACCGATCCCAAATCGATATTAGAAAAAATTGCAACTATACTATGAAATATGGCCATCATTAATCCTATTGAAACCTATATATATATAGCTATTGGATACAGTTATTTTATTATCAACCTTCGAGCACTAGGCTCGGCTCAGATGCACTCGGTTTGGGAGGATAATCTGTGTATAGATACGTATTATTATGTATTTTGCATTCGAAATGCACTTACCCTACCAAATATTATACGTTACGCTTCGTAAACAGTATCGCCGATATCTATAACTTCGTGTCTCCGTACTGTACTATTTATAAAATATTATTATAAAACACCGCATGTAGGTGGAAGCTGATTAATGCCACAGAGAATTCCGACCGGCAATACAACATCACGGTCGGTGCAGACATGCAGACGTCCGTTGCGAATGTCGCGCGCGCCCGCGATATTTATTAACGCAAAAGTATGCGCGTACGTTAGCAACTTTGCGGAGAGGGTCGGATTTAATTTCGGGACTGATTTCGAGCGGTTAATCACTCTTTCGCGGGGGCGCCGTTGCACGTATATACTATTATATATAATATATTATATGCGATATGCTTGCCCACATAATGCGTATATATACTATACAGAGTGATTCACCAAACATGCATACTCCCTTTTTTCTACAATTTAAAATTTGATTTTTGAAATTTTCAAATATACACGAAGACCATTTATTCAAATTCTTGAAATTTTTCGGAGTGTCCTGTGAAAATACAAGCTTCTATTTTTCAAACGAACCCCCTCCCCCTTTTCTATTATACATTATTTTGACATATCAAGATCAAAATTTGGCTTTTGAATTATAATTAATTTTGTGTACCTACTAAAGATATTATAGGTTCACGGTAATGAATTTAGAAGATGATATAAAGGTTATGATGATTTGAAAATTTTATTAATTAATATTAACATCCATTAACATTTATAGTTTGTATAGAAATGGTCCAAGAATAATAAATACTAGATCAATAACATATATTTTATATTTTTGTAAAAAATGACCATAAAAAATATGAAATTCCTAGTATATATTATTATTGAAAGAAAAATTATATCAAGATTTTATGTGACATATAAAAGTTAGTATGAGTATTGAGTACCTATAACATTTCTGGTGCAATACCCATAAATTGGACTGTGAATGATTTTTAGAAAATAATCTGGTCAAACATACAGTACCAATATGCAATTTAATTTTTAATTTTTACTAAATAAACTTTTATGATTGTTGTAGTTGAAGTACTCAAATGCATTCATAATATAACTGCAGTTACTTTTATCACACTTGACACTATGGGTAAGGCTGTTGGGTGAACGGGCGTCTATTGTACGTGTATTTCACCACTAAATATTACACGAATTTGAAACCGCCTCTGGTTTACAATGAAATAATCACTCTGTATACGTACAAACAAGGGACGAAAGGACTGCAGCTTCGTAGTATATGGACGCGATTTATCCGCTCGTAGACAGGACTATATCATATCGTTACAAGTGTATAATATAATATGTACACGCGTTTATACTGGACTTGATTGATGACCATTTCGTATGTATATGTATAAAACGAATGTTATTTTATACTGTCCAACTTTACGCGATTCTCTCCTCCCGGAGTATATATACAATGTAAGCTCTACAAATAGTATTATTAGTACGTATTTTTCATCCTACAGGATTCATGCATAGGTCCGTCTACACGCACCGCCACCGAAACTATGAACTATATAATATTCGCTCTCTATCACGCGAATAATAAAAATACAATCGAACATAAAATTCTCTAACAATGACAAACGAGCGCGTAGAACATTGACCGTACTATTTTATCGATGTAAACAATTAAGTAGAGGGAGGTCAAAACATGACCTTACCATGCTTATTAATAATATTTGAATAAAAAGTATTTGAATGATAATTATTACCGCGGATTGCACGTAGGTACCTGTATTATAAAATATAATATAAAAGTCGATTCTATGATTATTGTACTACGCTAATTTTGTACTATAGGAATTACCAATCAAACAAAAATGCACGTAACCGCATGGGTAACTCACGCGCCAACGATTGATTAGCACACTGAGAAAATATTAAGTAGGTATACTTTGTATGTATCTATGAGTTAAAATAAACTAAATTAACTAAATATGATAAATTTAAAAAATGTATTTATTTAAAAAAATTGCTGTAACAGTACATAACATAATACTTTGATAAATAATATTGAAGAATGTATAGAGAAAAAATGTATAAATAATAATTAAATATATTTAAATTTATCATATTTGTAATCTATGATTTAAATATTCATTATTTATACATACCTACATTATTATGAATATATGTAGCTTACAATCAGAATTATTAATCTTTGGTTTAATTTTAAATATAATTGAAAAGTTTTAAAATCCTTAATTCATATACAAAAATGTATAATTTGTATATCAATAAGTACCTCCAATAACAATATAATTTATTGTCAATATCAATGATACAATTAATATTTACAAAAACTATTGTGAAAAAACAAAGTGTGTAAAAACTGCATTAACTTTATAATGTTATATAAGCTTTTTGTTTATAAATTATAGATGTATATCTATAATATACATATAAACATTTCATTTTCTTGTACGTTTCTTTCAACTCGCCTACCTAATTTTAAGTTATTATTTTAATTGCTTCAGTTTGTTTATAATGTTCCGACTTCAATATTTATTTTAAAAATATAAAAGAGGACAATTTCGGGGCATATATATTTTCAATTTTTCGATTCATTAAAACTCGTTTACTAAATTTATTAAAATAAAGATAAAATTAATGTTTCTCCTACTCATGACTCCGACAAAAAACAAAAAAAATCTTATAATAAAAATTTTGATGAAATTATCGTGCAATTTAAAATTGATAGCAAACTATTTCACTACAGTCTACAAAGAATTTATAATTATTAAGTGTCGTATATTTTAAAAGTAAACTTGCTTAGTAAATTAAATTATGGCTTAATTAGGTATAGATATAACCTTGTACTACAGTCAATATTTTAATATTAAAAGCTAAATTAATGTAACAAATGTAGTACTAGATTAATTTTTTTTTTGTTTTTTTTTTTTTTTGTAGTAGTGCAACACTCATTTACGATGACTGTAAAACAATATTATAAGAGACGAGTGTTTTAACATCGTATTCTGATTGTTTTATCTAATGAGTATGTATTACAACTAAAATAATCAGTGAATGTAAAAAAAAAAAAATAATAGCACACTTAATTTACATCTAAAACAATAATTATTACTATAAATGCAGAAACTAACATGTATGAGTGTAAAAATGGATTACACATACACACTTAATTACTATAATCACATTCTGCTACACGCTTTGCTCTCGTGGTTTTGGAAGAAAATTTGACGATGATTTTATTATTTATATATCTAATTCTATAAGTTAAAAAAAAAAAAAAACAAAATATAATTGTTATATTTTGTTACGTGTTCATACATATTAGTACCATATTAAAATAAAATTAAAAATAATTTTTGAAAGATAATGAGGATTGCTAGAATGTGATGTCCTTTACAATATGAATGTTAATATCTATAAAATAAAGTCTAAATTATCATAATAGTTTATTATATTTTTTATCTTCAATAATTCAAAAGCCATCAAAATATCCTAAAGACACAAAAAAACCGCGGGATGGAAAAATTTAAATACCCCTGCAATAAAACTTATTACAAATATTAGTGGTCAGCATTTACAATCACCCCTTACTTTTTGACGCTGATTAACCTAACTACATGATAAATTGTTATTTTATGTGTAATTAGAAACAACACCCGTTTGACCCATTCATGCTTTGGGAATTTGTAAATATCACTAGGATTTTTTTTCGTTAATTTAAAACGAAGAAGTTTCGTAATCACAAAGGGTTTTTTTTTTTTTAAATTACAGATCCCTTTTTAATTAAATTTGTAAAATTACACTTCATCAATCTTAATGGTAATTTTTCACTTAAACAATTGGATACAATCTAGTAGTTTTATTTTTAATTTGAGAGCTAAAGAGTTAAAAAAATAAATAATTGTTGCACGTACTTAATATATAAAATACATTTTAAATTTGTTATTGCAATGTGAAGTATTCTCCGACTATTGACGCAAGTTACCTTCTTGAAGCAAAAAACTAAACGATCAATTATTAAATAAATACTATCAATTATTAAAGTAAGTAGTTAATTTAAAACAAATAATTCTATATAAGTTATTTATTTTCTAATTCTTATAATAGTTATATAAATCATTGTAAAGTTGTTGCATAGTTTTATACTTCTATAGTATAATGTATATAACGTTTAAAATAGTTTGTCATGTTTTGATCTAAAGTGTGAATGTATGTATATTGTTTATTTAAATCTAGATGTAAGTACTATATAATCAATAATAATATTTTATACAATAAAGCTATTTTTTGCATAAACTAAAATTTATGAACAATTATCTCATGATGTTTATCAATGTTTTTAAACCAGTATCACAACTAAGCATTGATATATTTATTAATAAATTATAAAATCATAATTATTTATCGAATTTTTCATCAATTTCCATTAGCTATGATATGTTAACTAGTCATACTGTTTTAAAATCACGTGGATTTAAGTGTTCAATCTATCAACCAAACTTATGCTTAAAAAATATAAAAATTGAATTTACTTAAACATAGGTACATCACAGCTATGGTTTATTTTTATTTGTTTATGAATTTTCGTTGTCAATTATTTTGTTTTAAATATCTAGAATTACTTATACACATCCATCTATATTTTACAAATTCTTACATACTATTGTTACGTTTTTCCTACAAAAATATTTGATTATATTTATTAAGTTAATTTACTGTTATGATTTATTGATGGTTCATATTGACATAACTATTCAAAATTTTAATACTATTATTTTATTTTATTGGATATTTGCGATATTTTACATTGGATTTTAAGGATAAGTAGCGCGGATTTTGGTAAATTCAACAGTGGAATCCAATTCAATATTATATTTATTCTTTATTTCTTTTCAATTTAATGTGACATATGATTTTGCAAAATGAATTGAAGTAAGGATAAACTCATAAACCTTCACATATTCTGTGAGTCTACCAAATTGAAAAAATGAATTATAAGATACCATGTGTCTATCAAAATCGAGATCAAAATACAATAATATTTTGTTCAAAAAGGACAACAATAACAAAATATGAAATACGCACACACATATATACACAAATATTTACATAGCAGTTTCTTTTATAAACAATACGAGTATACACTCATATCCTTATCAAAAATGCAAAAAGTTTAGTTTTAAGTCTTATAAAATTAATGATTCCATATCTACCTACGCTTTTTATTTGCGGGTAAATGACCTTTTAGTGATAATTTATTATAATATATTCATAAATTATATTTTATAACAAATTTTTGTATTTTTTATATATATATATATATAATTTAGCCATATAGTATAAAAGGCGAAACAAAATCATGTATTTATGTATAGTTTTTAAAACACAACATAATAATATACTACTAAGTTGTTATTTGCTTATGTTAAAATTAAAATGTGTTATTAATTGGTTATCCAAGTACTGGGATAACAAACGTTAATTCATAGTAAAATTTCAATTAATATTTCAGATGAAAATTACATTTTCTATAATCTTAAAATAAACTCAATAGGTAACTAAATCAATCGATAATCAGCTTAATATTTTATCTTATATAGTGACATAATCATTAAGTTCGCATAATTTTGTAACAAATAGCACTTTTTTTATAAAAACGTTTCATTAATCAAAAACAATGCAAGTATAATAAAACAATATTAGTTAGTTTATATTAATTTACAAATTCGCTATAATTTAACAATGAGCCGCTCCTAAATGTATCATCGAGTTTTATTGTGTAGCATTGCAGCGTCAACTTAATAAATGTCGTGGTGATAATAATGATCATCGTTGGTTGCGAGTTGCGACCCTTCCCTTAAAATATTAACAACATTTCGCGACAATGATAATAATATAATTTCATTAACGGATTTTGTATTTTTAAAACACAACACACAACGATTTTATCCCCCATAGTTTCTTCTACATATGTAGACAATGTATATGCATTCTAGACTATATCTAAAGGTAATAATATTATATAAAAATAACAGATACAATAATGACAATGTGCAGTATTTATATTAGTGATTAGTCTTGCAATCATTGCCTGCATCATCATTTTACTATTTTACCAGTCCAATCGCTGATCAAGGAAAACTGTCAGGTAGGAACTGCTCAATAGTAGTCGAATATATCGTATACCTAATATATCTACATATACGTATTATTGTGATGTTATTGTTGTTTAATGATTATTATTACAGTATAATATGCTTTTCGAATTGAATAACCTCTAAGACCAGTGTGCCATTAGCTTATTAAAACGTGAAATATAAACGCGGAAGAAAAGGCCAAAAATAAAAAAATAAGCGTAATATCATGTGTAATGGAGAACGCGTACGAAAACTTTGCACTGTAACACATCGAGGGACCACTAACGTCATTGTTCCCGGCGTAACGAACACCATATGCGGCACGTGTCAGTGCATTATCAATTTTTTTTTCTCTTCTTCAATCTCACTCACTTTTGCTCTGCAAACATGTGTGCGTGTGTGTACATACACTCTCCCAAAACACATTTCAACCGCATGGCCCGCGTGTTATCGTACCCGAAGTTTATTCGATAATAATTTTTTCCGCACAAACCGTATATATGGTCCTCTTCCTCCTGCTTTGCTGCCCGTCCAATTTGTCGGGGCGTACTACACCCTTTCCGGGCGCGCGTGGACGACATTAGCATCATTCGGCGTGTTGTTTTATTGACATCCAAAAAAAAAAAAAAATCCGCTGGGACACTATACGTGCGTCTTCGTCGAAAACCAACACTCGTCGCAAAAATAATAACAATAATAATAATAATAGGGTCGTGAGTATACCACATATAATATTATTATTATTTCGATAGTCTGTCGTGCCACCCGTCGACCGCGATTTCCACGCGATCCAGTCTGTCACTGTTTTTGAACGCATGTTTACCTTTTCTGTAACAATAATAATAACACATCATTTGAACGATATCGGAAAAAACTTGTAAAGAAAGTATGTGATAATTATAACTTATAAGTTATGAGAGCCACCGAAAGTCGACATGGTGAATATAAACGATGTTAGCTTAAAGACCCTTATACATATATATATATATATATATATATTATATACTTAATTAATGAGTTAAATCAAATTAACTTTTTCTGTCCACGCCGATCACTATGAATTATTAGTTTTTAATAATTAAACAAATCTTAAATCCGGCTACTCGATGGATTAAAAATTAATTCACGAACTTTTATTTATTCAATTTAAAGTACCTACAAAGCCAAAACGTGACACGATAAACTATAATCATTAAGTTTTTACACAACATTAAGTACAGTAATACTAATTAAATTGATTCTGAATAATTTATATTATTATATTAATATCTAATGAATATAGTAATGAATTAGGTATGCGTACCTAATAAGTATTCAATTGTAATTTAAACGTAGAATAATTCAAAAATCTACATACATTACAGAAAATTGATACCGCTCAGCAATCATAAATTTCAAATAAATGATATAGGTATTTATTATATACTATTGTAAAGATAAGATAGTTAAGTATATTTTAGTTGTTGATAAACGTATTTTGTGAGAAACGTTTGTAATGCGATTATCGAACTATTGTCAGTTACTAGTTAGTATAGGTACTGGTATCAAGATGGAAAAATAACAAAATTACCGTATTTTGAATATCGTAAAAATAACGTAATGTTGTAATAATAATATAGTAAGTATTTATAATAATATTGTAATATCGTATTTATTGTAACACACTATATAAAAACTTAATAATTTTAAAAATGTTTATGCTTTACCCATCAACGTTTTTCACTTTTAAAATAATTATAATTTTTTGAAACCGGATTACTTCTATCCTGTACCTATTTTATAAAGTTCTATAGAAATATACCATGTACAAAATATATATAAAATTTTATATTGTAGGAAAAGCAAGATTGTTATGAAATTATGTATGTTTAAATGTGTTAAAAGCATAGAATATTAAAAATGTTTATGTTAAGTATATATAATATTTTAAATTTTTTAAAACGATTAAAATATAAGTTTGAATAATTGTATTACATTTGGTTTATAATTATATGTTTTTTATGTTTCATTTATGAATATCTATATAATTCCATTTTAAATTCTATATAATGATAAAATATACTTCTAACTAAAAATAAAAATAAATTTTCTATAAATCACAGTTTAAAACTTTAATAATGTATTTACTGATATTGTTTTAAACGAAAATTACTGTTTTTTCTAAAATTTAATAATGGCCAATCCTGATGAAACATAAAGAATTGACTAAGTACCTAATAATATTGTAATTCAGTGTTTAATAAGTACCTATAACTATGTATATTAATTGTTTTATAAAAATATTATTACTTTTAAACTTGAATTTATAAAGTACTTGCATTGTATACTATATTAAGAGCCAACCTTCTCCCAGAGTCTCCTGGGTAACTCTATAGGTTCTAAAAATAAAGTATAAATGTATAAAAGTAAAAAATTTGCACCTAAACGTTGGTACCCAAATGTATTATTTTAAAAATATTTTGTTACTCAAATGTCTGAAAAAAAGTGTACCTGAATGTGTATTCCCAATCGTTCTACCGAATTTCAGGTAAAAATATCGTTTTGTGTCCAAATGTGTTACGGCCGTGTCAACCTATACTACAAAATATATTTTATGCGATATATTTATATTGCTATGATCAAAATAATTTATTTTACAAAATTAGCAATATTGTAAATCAAATTTATTTATGTCGAAAACATTTCATTATTTATTATATTATTATTATAATCATAACATCTATAAATGTATATCATTAGGTATTATTTTTATTAACTTAAGATGCAAATTGAACTCAAACAAGGAATTGTTGGCTACAAAAAATAAAATAATTATTATGATATGATTTTAAACTGTGTTAAAAATCTACAGGCATTTGTTACAGTCAATTGCATACAAGATCAGCTAGTAAGTAATAATAACAAATAAATTGTTCATGATATATGGGTTACGATATATTACCATCTGTAACCATATCACGACGGATAGGAACTTTGAAACTATTAGAATAACCAATAAGTAAGTAAACCCATTCACATTTATCTAATATGTAATAGACTGCTGTAGCGATATTACATTATTAATTATGTTGTTATCGTCATTATTATATAAGTGATAGAATTTTGTATAACATTATTGTTATTGTCATTAATAATGTCAGTCGTTATTAACAACCGTTTGCATACACATACAGTAAATACATAATATTGACGACAAATATGATGAATATTACGTGTGTATAGTGATTAAGTTAATAATTAAGTTTAAATTAAAACAACAATGTTAGGGCAAGTAGTATCTTATTCACCGTATGTTGATTTTTGTGAATATGCGGAACGTTTAAAGTAGGTAGTATTTTATTTTAAATTAGATTAAAAAAGGTGAAAAAATAGCGTTTTTACTAACATTCATCAGTCAAGATACGTGTTCAACATAAAAAAACATATTTCCTGATGATCCAGTCAAGATAAAACCTTCACGGAGCTAATAACACTTAAAAAATCATTTTACTCTAATATCTGAGTGTTATAAATTTCTCAAAAAAGAAGAGAAGACAGATTAGCCGATGTCAGAATATAATGAAACTAAAGACAAACACACAAAAATATAAGTTGAAAACTTTTTTTAAATTAAGCGATACGTGATCGTTTAGTGTTAATTTGAGTACATGATAATAACGTTAAATATTGTTGAAATAATCAAAATTATTATTTGAATCAGTTTGTGCTATAGCTATTTTTTGGAAATCAGCCGAAAAGATTATTGAATTCGGAAAACACGTGCGATAAAATCACCATCAATTATATAGTTAGCGTATGAGGTGGACGGCAGGCCAGTTTTCTCAACTACATGTTTGTAAATATCTGTACTATATTATTATATTATGATATGTTTTAGTCAATTATCATTTATACTCAAATAGTTGTATATTTTTTAAATTATACAACTGCTAGATAGCTGCTTTAAATTAAATATGATTTGTAAAGCCAAAAGGACTCATTCATTTATTTGTATACACTTTTAGCGAGTGATTTTAATATTATCTTCGTATTCATTTGTATTTAATTGCACCTTTATTTGTTATTTAAACTCGAAAAAAGATAGACAAGTGGGTATATTGCTCTGCTGTACATTAAGCTTCGAATGGGTCGATTCTACGATAAATATATTAAATTTGAATTCAATGATATACCTACTATAAACATTATTGTACACAGAAAAAGATTCTAAGTTAATAAGGTCTACCAGTCTTTATCACTAAATATGTTAACTACTAAAGCCATTTATTTTACTATGGTAAATTGATATAATTTTTTTCCGAGAATATTACATTTATTATATTATTTTAACAATAGGTATTTTAAAGTAAATTAAACAACTTAAAATGTAATTACATCTTTCTGTAAATACAATAAAATAGTAAAAATAGGTTCATAGTATAAATAGATAATGCCATTAAATAAATCAAAAATGTCATTAAGCATTAAATCTACATGAATAATATTTTTTGAATTATAAAAAAAATAATTAACATCGTTATTATTTATCGTTTGAATAATTAGTAATTTCATCAAAATATGAATTTAAATGTTTATAAAAAATGATTATGTTAATATATTTTTAGATTTTATCGTTTCAATATTAACTACCTATTTATAAAGAATCTTGTATTAAATTTTAAAATACAAAAAGAAAAGTTTTTATGAATATTTAACTAAAAATAATTTTTAATTTTCGACATTTTTAACTTATTACACTTTTAAAAATGTGACTAAAAATTTTCATTATTTTTGTATAGAAAAATTTAAAATTTATGAAGAGCTTTGTATTAAATTTGCAAGCATTCCTTTACAGTAAATAATTTTTAATAAACATTCATGGAAAAAAAAACTATTACAAATTATAAATGTCATGACTATAAAAATCTAAAAAAAATCAATATAGTTTGAGAATTTAATCATAAATAGAAAATGATAATTTAAACATTTTGTGAAAATTTCAAATGTATACAATTATTTGTTTACGAATTACACCAAAAAAACAAAATCGATTTTATCAAAAATTGGATTTTTGTATTAATTTCGGTTTTTGCTAAATTTTTTTTTTTGTTTTTCCCAAATATTTTCAAAAATACTGGAAATTTTTAATGTCAACTTCTTAAGACAAACTAGATCTATAATTTTCTATCCAAAATCACCCTCAAAATTGAAAATCAAAACATTTAATCAACTACTCATTGTGTACACGTACATGCAAAAATAAAAGCACTCTCATCATTGTAAAATCAATACTATATTCATCGTCCCGTTCAAAATCTAAAAAAAAAAAAGGAAGATACAAAAAATTTTAAAAAAATTGCGTAATTGGAGATTTGAATTTCTTATTGATCATAACATAATTAAAATAAGTCTGAAATGCATTCTTTAAAAAGAAGATATACTCCGACCCTCCGTGGATTTCCCCTCCAATTCATGCATTGTATGTAACCACGTACACAACTAAATAGTAAATACCCACCACACTTTAGCACTAACTATAGTCTTGCTCGGCGATTCCGTCTACTACTTTTGAGCTGCTATACACTAATACACTTTAAATATACAGCTCGATTGGGATGATAGGTGGCTCAACGGGAAATATTTTGGTTACCCGGCCTCACCGCTCATTATTGTTCGTTCCTGGTCCGCATAAATATATTATACATAATTATTTGTTATCTCTATAATTTTGTAAGCTAGCTTAGCATAATCATTGTGGTCACTACTGCAGCCATCTACATAATATTATTGATCCAATGTGCTCATTTAGATTCCACATATCCCACGTATAGTCGGTACCAGTGATTACATTATTATTTCCAATATCTAGTTCACATAAATATAAATCGCACAAAGGCTGTGGCCTGTAACGCTGAGTACACCACACGTATTTATTTTGTTTTATTTTATTTTATTTTTTTTTTTTTTTGATACTATCGTATATTCATTCGAGAAGAATGAAATTTGGCGCGATTCGTCATGTTAAATTCATGGAGGCCGTGGCAGAGGCGGAAAAAATACGCACCGCGCATAGAGATGAATATTATGCGTGTTCATGGGACACCGTGTGTTTGACGGGAAAAATAGGAGGTAAGGGGTTGAAAATAAAAATTGAAAAGAAAAAAGCGTATATATACGTGCACACACTATTGCATACACATACACCAATATACATACACGTACTTATATACATATAATATATAAATACACGTATACATGTAAAAAGGGGTGGCCATAAAATAAAGTCACGTAAACGCCAAAAAAAAAAAAAAAATACGCGAGATCCGCTGCGAAAAAAACATATATTTCGTAAGAGTTATGGGTCGCGTGTGTGCTCGCTGTGTCTCGATATAGACGCCTCGTCTTCGTCGACGAAGAGTTATTATGATCCGGGGACTGAGAGCCGCGACCACATTATATTATAATATATATATATATATGTATGGTTTATGATCTGTAGTATCCCGTTTACTGTGACCCTGTGACGCTATACATACATATATATATATGATATGCATATGTATGTTGTATAGAAAAACGTAAGAGGAGACGTCGGAAAAATGTATTTCTACATATACATAATAAATACTATATTGTAAATTATAATAAATATGCTCGTGCGTGGGTGTATGAGCATATTTATGAGGGTTAGTGATAAAAAAAAACCCTATATATATACGTTGCACTCATATATATTATCTAAGAATATATACGAAAAAGCTTCGACGACAGCTTGTAGCGGTCACTATTATAATATAAAACAAATTGCCGTCATCACGTGTGTGTGCACGATTTCACAGACTCTCCGACATTTATTCATTGGGAAATATTAATATAAGTTTTTACATTCACTGTATTAAACTAAAGTAATAAACTATATTATATTTTATTTATTGTGTCGTGAAATACTGTACCTATAGTCTATAGATATTTATATTACGTATCGTCGTGTGACGGAACAAACAATCGAAACTCTCCACGGAATAATATTATCCAGTTCATTTTATGACGTGTTGTCGTGTTGACGTGTTTTGAGAAAATCTCTTTTCTACGCAAGAAGTGAACAACCTTACAGTAATAACCGATAGAATATTTTTTCGTATGATATGACGCGCAAATCTAGAAATCTGGAACGGGGCCAAGGCTAAATTTTTAAGTATAAATATAGATATAGATAAAATATTAGGTATGCATCAACCTTCAAGTTATTCACATAATTTTTTTTCTAATAACTAAAACACTAGTTATAAATTATTACTGAAATTGAATTATGTAATACAATATTTGTTTGTTTTGATTGAATGTCGATGTATTAAAAAATTACGATATAATTTAGTCTATATTTATAATTATTAAAACTAAAGAATAAATCCTAAATAATGAAATAAATTTAACAAAACATTGATTATTAAACCTTGCAACTAGAAAAATGTTATATGTTTTAATATCTATTTATGTATGATTGTGTAATAAAAAGAAACCCATTTAATCTTGCTTCAATCATAGTAGACTTAAACTAAATTTCAAGATAATGTAACGTTTAAAAAAAATATTCAGCACTTAAAACGCTGACAGGAAAGGCAGCATATATTTTCTAAATAATGTTATAATAGCTGATTAAATGTTTTCATGATAAATTATTATGAAAGAATTTAATGCATTGTTTGACACATTTGAATCATTGTCATTTTCTCGGAATCATTTAGTTATATAGTTCGTATGCATATTTTATTATAAGTATACGCATTTATAGTTTTTTAATGGCTTACAATTATTTTAAAATAGGTGCTATTTTATTGAAATCATCAATAGATTTTCTAAGTTTTAGGCTGGTTTGCTAAGTTGTAAGCTTGTTAATTTAATACCAAACTTAGAATTTGTCAGTTGGTTTTACCATTCTAGAATATTATTTAGGTATAGTGTATGTGATAGGTTAGGTTTTAATAAGAAGTAGTGAAAAAAATATCAATGCATATGGTAGATAATGTTTTTCTATTTTATTTTTTTTCTCGTAAGCCTAAAAATATATAAATAGATAAATTTCTGCTTTTAAGAAAAAACATATTAGCAATGTTGAAAAACGATTTTTTTTTATAAATGTGTGTTATATTACGTATATAATAGCTGTTATTGTAAATTATGTGATGGCGACGTGGTAACGACCACCGGACCACTACCATCGTCATTATTTTTATGATTTTATAAGAACTATCGTAAAACAATATCATTAAACATTGTGATAATAATATTGTACGCATTGTTTTCTTATTTTTTAGATGTGTATTAAATAAACTATTAACATATATGTTATTTGGATGCATGGCCTATCGTCGCACAACCTATCTATCATGTGTAAGCAACCCGCATTGTATAGATGCATTAATAAATACAACGAAAATACTTAATTAGTCATTCGTTAGGGTGAGTAATCGTTAACTGGGTTATTGACAATTAATGGCTGTACCTAACACTCAAACAATATTAAATTTATATACTCGCATAGAAATAATAATAACTAATTTAATTCAATATAATATTGTTGTGCAAATATTTGCTTTTAAATTTCAAGATTAATAATGTCCAATTTATACTTTATACTTATTCGGATAAAATGGCTTAGGTTTTTAGCTTTAAAATAACTTTTTTAAATATCTCATCACGCAATGAATAATATCAAAAACAAAAAAAATCTTTATTTTAAATATATTTAGTCTCGGTAATTTGGCCATTGGCAACTAATGTTATTTTTTTCTAGTAATAATACCATGATCATGATCATTAAAGTTAAAGTTTTGTTTTCGTGTTAAACATTTTGTTTCAGTAGTTGTCTCAATTGGTCTTAAAGATTCGCAGAGAAATTTAAGAATATTCGTTTGAATCTAACAGTATTTTCGTTAATCTACTTTTTTTAGTATAGTTTTAAAAAATTCAGGGTGATTTAGTAACTCTATATTGTGCCAAAAAAATCATGATTAGAGTCATTTTGTGTAACCTATTTAATCTAATTTAATATTTTAAATTACTCATTATATTAAACATATTGTATTGACTACACTGTTGTACGTGTATCTTCTAGTAAACTGCAATATAAAAAAATGGTAATTTATAAGTGATTCTTGAAATTATCACTGACTGGGAATGGTTAGTAGTTGTTAAAAATCGCAAAAGTGGTTCATATTATATAAAATAATAGTACCTAGGTACTCTTACAAATCATAATAATACTTATTTTGTTTATTAAAATTAAATAATACTCTGTTAAGTAAATTTTTTTTCATTTTAATATTCTGTCAGGAAATGTTAAACTGTAGCAAAATTCTTTTACTTCTAAAAGTCTATATGGAAACTGCGACAAAACACGTAAGATACATTACACAAACTGTGAATATTTATGTCATATCTTCTACATATACTAAGTATTTATACTGATATGAATACAATGATTGTTTACTCTAATTTATCTTAACATTTTATCGTTTATTTTTAAAACATACATTTTCAAAAATTCATATCTTGAAATTCAACCATATTCCTTTCATTAAATTAATTCTTAAGTAATAATTAATTAATTTGTAGATTATACATTTATTTTTTATTTAGCAAATTTGATTTTAATTTTGATTTATTGAAATACACGCACGAAGGCACAGTTGGTAATTTGGTATAGTTAAAAAATATTTATAATTACAATATCAATGTATTTCCGTTTTGGTAATAAACATATTATTTAAAATTTACAAAATTCATCATTATACAGTTAAAAGCATTATTATTACCTATATAAACTAGTTTTATTTATCAGAATACTTTTTACAGTAGATTCATCATTTTTATTTAACATAATAACATAAATTATTTTAATAAAACTAAATAAACACCGTGCAAAACGCAACTTAAAATACGTTAGAGGTTTATTATTCACTTCCGTTTTTTTTTTTTTTTTTAGGAGTAAAATTTTGTACAATATTTTATTATATTATATTATAGTTTTTATTTTATTTAATATTAAAGTATAATAATTTGCAATGTAAACATTTTGTGGATTTGTAGTTCTAAACATGGAAACCAATAGATTTAAAATTCTGTCAATCATATCACTTAAGTTTATTTTTTTTTAAAAAATGAAAGTATACTTTATGTCACAGAATATTTGTTCATTGTTTAAATAACATATAATAAATGAACAGCAACTTTTTTAATTAAAAATTTATTTAATTATTAATATAAAATATTAATAAAAAAAATAAATATTATATTAATATAAAACAATTATTGATAATTATCAAATATTAATATCGAAAACACAAATTGCGTGATATATTAAAATTTATAAAAATTACTTTTAAGGTTAATTAAAATTGAAATGTAATTAATTAATATGTATAACCACAGTTAGATAGGTATGTTTATAAATTTTTTAATTAAATTTTTATATTTTACCAACCCAAATAGTTGTAATCAAAAATTATTTTGAGAAAGAAAATATAAATAATATCTAACCTACAAATATGTATTTATATTACATTTACTGTTCAAAATGAACTATAATAATACAAATTATAAAAAATTATTCAACTAATAATAAAACTATAGATAATTTAACTTTCTGAATTACTTTTATCAACATTTTTTTTCTATAGAATAAGCACGTAATTTGTTTACTTATTGTAAAAAATTCAAAATTATCATCAGCGTTATTTTAATTCGTTCAATAATTAATAGGTAATAAATACATATAATAAATAACACGTATGTAACTACATAAAAATGCGTTTTTAATATACTCTAATATTTTATAATGATCATATAAAATTTATTGTAGTAATTCAATACTATACTCACGGTCGTTTCAGTATACAAGGTGATTCTTTTAAAAGTAAATACCTACTCAATTTCTTGAAATAAACACATAATACGATAACCTAATACATAAGTATTAAAATATTATAAGTAATTACAAAATAATATAGGTAGGTATATATATATTTTTTTTAAACATGAATTTTTACTTATTTTATCATTGTTATTTTTTTTTAAAACTTTGTACATTTTCAATTTTATATTTCAAAGTAAAATACTTTTCTAAGAATATTTTAATATTTTTTTATTTTTTATTTTTTTTTATTTACCCAATATTTACAAATTTTGTATAAGTAAAAACTTAGGTTATAAGTATGTAATGTGTGTATATACAAACATCAAACATTAAACAATTTGATTTGGAGAAATTGTATTTTGATATATAAAATTTGATTTTTGAACATGATGAGTGGAATAGTTATGGAACAATAATATTTTGTGGGAAAATCACCATCCTATTTGCTTATTTTAATTGTACCTAAATACTCATGTATAACTATAATTAGTTAAATACTCGTTTGAAATTTTGTATATATCTTAGATACTCTCCATCTGGTGCAATAATAATAAAAAAATAACAACAGTTTTAACAGTTCATATTATGTAATATACAGTAGTTTTTTATTGAAGTACCTATAATGCATGAACTTCTATAATAAACGTATAATGTTATAATGTTATATAAGATTATTTTAGTTTCTTAGTCTCCGGTATATTTTATTTACGACAAACTTTTGGTATGTTGTCGTATAGAAATTTGAACAGATTATGGAGAAAAATGCATGGTGTGATGGTGTGTGAACTCATAACATCAGTGACCCGCCAACACCGGAGAATAAATTGCGAAAAAATAAAACGTTGTCACGTACGAGGCAGAAAGGGAACAAGCCGAGTTTAGCATTTGGAGAGAAGAAATTTGTCTTTGCACGCAAAATGACGCGGACCGATACATCACTTTTTTAATGTTTTCGCCTGGTAAGAAAAAAAGTGAGCGACCGAAAACAAAACTGAAAAAAAAATAAAATAAACATCGGAAAAAAGCCACTGTTAAAATACATTTTGTGTGGAATCACTTAGATGTCAAATAGATTACCCAATTTTTCATTTTTTTTTTTCTTTCGTCTTTTTACGCCTATCTCGAGTGTTTCCGTCCCACGCGCATTCTTATTCAACGTCAGTTTCCTTCCGTTTGACAGGGTCAACGCCATACTCAATATCCAAACACATAAACGTGATATTTGAATGTCTTAAATAAACGTTAAGGTTCGTTTCGACGAAAAAAAAGAGGGAGCGAACAAAAGTGAAATAAAGAAAAACTCTATTATACGAGAGTTATGGGTTTGCCCAGCAGCACTGGCTTCACGCAAAAAGTTGTTGATTAACTTTCTTGAATTTAATATTTATAATAAAAAAAAAATGTAAGTACATCATAATAATTTTATATTTTTTTTTTTAAACACAATTCACCATTATAATGATCGTGTATAATATTGCAGTGTTTCATTTACGTATTATAATGATATTAGCCACTGACGTTTAAAAAGTATGACACATTTTTTTCCTCTTTTGATGTATTATAATTACCTAATATTTTTGGTTGGTAATATAAATCGTTCATATTACAAATTAGAAAATAATTTTTCGAAGAATATACATATATTATACATATCAACATATCACATATGTCTTGTAATAATTACTTCTAATCACGATCTTTATATATAATTATGCATATAAATTAACTCGATAATAATCAAGTTTATTTCACGTAACTGTATAAATTATTGTTATTTTAAATGATAAAATTATTGTTTTTTTTCACATAAAATATTTCTTGTAATACGTTTAGTTATTAAAACACAAGACGAATACTTAAAATCAAATTCTAATATTAGCTGTGAACAGTTTAATCATTTATTTTAATTAAGTGAAATAATTATTTTTCGTTAAGCAATTTTGTATTGCTTAATTAAAATATTTGATTTTTATATATAAATATATAAACACATGTTTAAAAAATAAGTCAACTTAAATACTTTTTTTTTTAAATTTATTTTATACATATTTTGAATCAATATCGTAGGTACGGAAACTACATTGCTTTTATAATATTTCTGACGTATGAAATACAAAATACAGCTCAAAGTCACGTATTTGCTATATAATAACTAGCATGGGTGAGTGTCGAAAAGGACAACTTTATACAGCTTTATTGAATATGATAGTATGATACTCAAAAACCATTTTTAAACAGCAATATTTTAAAGTGTGCATAAATATTTATGCAAAATATGTACCCAAGGTTTGTTGTTTGATACTAAAAACGTGGTTTATTTTCAACTTTTATAAGAACAAGATTTTAGTCCGATTTTCGATTACCAATAAATAATAATTATTATTGTGTGTGACGTTAAAAATCGAAAAGCTTGATACAGTGTGCTTGTATTTCAGTACTATAATAATAACGAATAAATAAAGCGTATATGATTTATTATAAAAAAATTTTGTAAATAGGCCACGATCTCATCCTATTTTACGATTATAGGTACTTAAGCTTTTTTAATTTAGCTATATTTTATTAAAATTTAAAATATGTACAATTCTCGTGATAACATGATGTGTATATGTACCTATATATATATATAATATTATACACATGATGGATTTTATTCTTATAAATTTTTATTGTTATATTATAAACTCAGATTTCAAAGCAATTGTTATACATCTACATAATATAGGTATGATATTGCATGTTTATAACACAAATGTCGGTACAGCTGTCGACATAAATTTAAAAGAAATAAACAGCAGTGTCTAAATGATTATTATATAATAATATTATGTACTCCATGTTTAAAACTATTTTAGAATATTTTTAATAATTATTGTTTATTTTTAATATATATATATATTGATTTATACGTTATTATATTCGTTTCTTAAACATATTCCGAATAAATATTTATCCACCCCCAGTGTACCTCTAAATCGTTTATAGGCTCCGGATTCATGGCAAAAACATATTTGCGCACGGTCCATACTCCATAAGTATACTACTACTACATAATTTATTACTATTTACTATACATAGCATGTTGTATAATATTATGTGTATATATCTACTCGTACCTGTTTTAAAATTGAATTGCCTTTCGCCGGCCGTACGATAGTTATACGATATGATCAATACGCAGTTCGATATAATATACAATTTCGACCCTCTGCCCTTGCGGCGCGGCCACTGATTATACGTCCCATGGGCTGTATATTTATGTGAGTGTGTATGTGTATGTGTATGGTTTCCGCCGTCGAAAACGTTGCTAACAACTGTTGGAATTCCGACAAAAGCAAAACGAACGATGGTGGTGTGTGCGTACGCATATACAGAGCGATCCGGGCGAAGAGAAGACGGCATGGGATGGTCCTAAGTATACGGCATACAACGTATGTTCAAACCGAAATTCGAAACGAGCAATTAATAAATTATCTATTTTACATTATGTACCTACTAAATAGGTTCGTGATAATAGGTATGTAAGATATGGGGCTTATGAAAATTTGAAAATAACAGTAATTTATGTTTAATATCGATATTATATAACACTTGCACTCTAATATTAAATTATACTTTGTAAATAAAGTCTGAGTTAAATAAGTACTTAATTAAATGTAACGTCTATTTTATAGTTTGGCAAAATCATTTTTAAGGCATAATATTTACTATCCTTAATTCTTTAATGCTTTATTGTATATAGATTTGAATAATTCCAAACCCATTAGCTTAAATTTATATTTAAATAAAATTGTCGCCAAAATGTACAAAAAAAAAAAAAAAAATCATTTGCATAACACTTTGCAATCAAAAAGGTCGGGTTCTCGTTTGAAAAAAATACAAAGAAGTTTTTATCACCACAAAAGGCACTCCTTAATTGCTGTGAAAAATCGTCGCCTTTGAAATTATACAGGCCCTCTTACAGGTATATACTTATCGAAATTTCAAAATCCAGAATATTTTAAATAAATCCGTTATTGAATGAAAAACGGTGACGACGAGGAAACTCGGTGAATCATCCTGTATATGTATAACATGATATGTATTAAGGTACGCGTGCGCAGTGCCACACATGAAATAGTCGGACCTACGATATTAGTTATACAGCCGGCGGACCCTGCAGTGCGCGCCAATGCCGCCGATACTCCCAGCGGACGAGTTTCCCGCGCTAAGTGTGCCCGTAACCTTCGACACGCTATGCCCAGGGGGAAATTATATACGTGCGCGCACACGCACACACACGCAATCGCCAGCATTTTTTTCCACCTCTACCGCGTAAGTCAAGTCTACGCACATGTATATATATTTATATGTATATAGGTATATCCGTCGGGCGTTTAATTGAATTTTTAAACAAGATTTGTGTGTGCGCGTGCAAAAGCTTCGAATTTATTTTTATTTCCCCCCCCCCCCCCCATCCCCCCATCGCAATAATAGACACACACGACCATCGACTATACATCCCGCATGGTGGCTGACGCCGAAATGTATCGTTTGCACGCGCGATATATTGTCGGCCAATACTGCCGGAGAACGGAAGACATCAGTAGGTATTATATATGTATATAGCCGAATAGGTTTTAGTAGTATACCGCGGTGGTCACGGTCCCCGAGGAAAACGTTTCCGGACCATCGATGACGATAATAATATCATTCTTTAGTAACAATTTAATTTAAATAATAAATATACTACAGTGGAAACCAGTTATACGAGTATAGTATAACGGCATTAAAGGGGACCAGTAAAAAATGGTCTCCTTATCATTCGCGGTGTATGTAATATGTATATAGCAGAGACGGCCAAACTTTTTTTGGCCGCAATCTACAAAAAATATACTTCACCTTTGAGGATAGACTTCGATAAAAAAGTTTATTTTATTATTAAGCTACTATACCACCATAATTAATTTTCGTGCGCGTAGCCTAAAAATAAATTCTAACACGATCGACTGTTTGGCAGCCCCTGGTATATTATATAGGTTCTGCGTACAACAATATTCAGTAAATATTTAAAAACAAATTACATACTGATGTCGTCGGGTAAAAACCATATTATGCTTTAGTTTTATTGTATTAATAATATCACCATTTTATGTAAATAATATTGATAGATATATCTAAGGCGCATAATGGCGATTTAAGACGAAATAATTTTAGTGTGATTTAATTACTTTTTTTATGAAATTCTATCACCTTGCCTTTATCAGATATATAAAATTGTTTATAGAATAGGTAAATAATTATTGACCGTTTATACAATGAACCATTATCATTATATATACTCCATTTCTATTAAACGTTAGGTAACACGCTAAACAAATATATTATATTGAAATTATATTTTCGATTCTGAGGCCAATGACAATAATGAATGTATTTTTTGGTATACTGTTTTATTATCACTGTAAATTGATTCAAAAAAATGTTTAAAAAAATGCATACAAAAGTACCTAATAGTGGCTATGAACAATCGTCTCAAATCATGTCTTTATCAACTTCTTAAACTCCTCGCCATACATGATCAATTTTATTCCATTAATAATATTGTCAATGAATAATGGTTATCAAAATAGTTTTAATATTTTCAGTATACTGAATACAACACAATCAATATACAGGCAATAATATTATTAATAGATATCGAACATTTATCTACAATAAATGTATTATAAAACGTGTATGGTACCATTTAATATAATAAAATAATCAGTGTTGGGAAATATCTAGATGAAATCGATTTATCTTTTATCTTATCTAGATAACTCTCAACTCATTTATATTTATTTTCATCTAGATAAAATTCTAGTTATCTATGAGTACCTATCTAAATAATTTATTTTTATGAGCTAAAAAGAAAAATTAAAATTAAAAATATTATTTTTTTCAAATATAATTTTTTTTTTTTTTTGTTTTATTAACTCAGAGATTGAATTATAATTTTCTAATAAAGTTTATTCAAAAATTATTTTTTCAAATTTAAGCTTTTTTGTATTGTTAAATCAGAAAATGATTTTTTGTGTGTTCTAATGAATAAACTATTTTATTTTATGTTTATATTTTAAAATGTTTAAATGGTATATTTTTTTATCTAATACCTGTACCTTTATCACTAAATATTTGCAAAATTAATGAAATTATTCGATATTTATCTAAATAAAAATTAATACAGTCATCTTTATCTTTACCTAGATAAATTATTAATTATCTATTCCCAACACTGCTAATAATATAAACTATTATTATTAAACATGCAAATTTCAAATTTTATAGTTAGATATATTAATGGACTTTAGATATAATTACCAAAATCTTGAAGAAGTTCACCAATCAAATTTAAAAACCAACAAATCGTTTCATGAAAACTTTTCTTTTAAAAATCGTTGTTAGAAATACTGCAATATACTCGTAGCCAATTTTTATTTTTTTCATCATTTTCGAATACAAAGTTTACTATTTAACTCTATTTTCAATCTACTGCTCTTTTAAAAGTTTCACAGATAATATATAAGTGTATATCTACACAAAAAAGTTTTAATAACAACCGACTTTACCAGTTAGGGATTTGTCTAACAGTTTTTATATAAATTAAATACAAAGTGTACAAAATATCAAATATCATTTTTATTTCTACACCATTTATAGAAGTATAAATAAAATTTTAAAAAATACATCATTTACACATTATTGAAAATCAGTAAAAAAATATTTGTCAATACTCAGAATGTATAAACGTGTTTACAATTATTTAACCCAAACTGACCAAACGCATTCGTTAAATTTATTATGGGATTCGATAAATGCCAGGAACGTTTTTCCAGGCAAATGGTTAATGTGAATATAGAAAAAAAGTTTGTCGTAGCTTCCCTTCTCGGTATTATTGGTTACAGTCATCGCTCATTCCCCAGAGAATATAAACGGAGGGCTCACATCGTATGGAACAGAGAGAAAAATAAATTATTAACTTTAAATACCCGCCTATTAATGTACGAAACATGAACAACAAAATTGTACCAGATAATAATAGAAGAATAAATATTTTAACGCCAATAGTTTCCGAATCCGATCAGTTCTAAAAGCCAGTTTTTAATAATAACATTATATAACTTGTCCTTATTGAAATATTTATAAATTTTTGATTTAAGTACTTAACCTTATTCAATGTCTTTAATACATATATAAATATATAAATGACAAATAATATATATATAATTTCTGTATTTGTAACTATTTTATTGGATACCCAAGCATTTAGACTATAGTGAGTCACCTTAACTGGATTTATAACTGATTCAAAAACTAAATGACTTATAATATATATCTACATAATACATAACTATTACTATTTATACATAAAATGTTTTTTTTTGCTCGTACGAATTGTAAAACGTAAACTGCGTTTATACGAAGTAAATACTTTATTATCGAAATGATATTCTTAATTTTTAATTTCTCTGTTTTATACTTTACAAAAAAAAAAAACTTTAATCTAAACTTTGAGAAGAACAATTTTTTTTTTTACATTTAAAAAAAAATGATATAATATTATCATATTTAATAATCGAGTTAGGTAAAAAAAAAATATTCTAACCATTAAAAAGGGAAATTAATATAAAATTTACAGAATCAATTAAATAATAACGAACTTAAATCTACTTTCGAATAGAAGTAATTAATATTACATTAACTTTGACATGTATCTATTCATACTTATGCAATCAATAAATTAGCCAAAAAGGTAGGCACCTATGTAATAAAATATGTTTATATTTATAAGTTATAACAGTTAACACTTAGTTGTACAGCGTAAGCACAACTTAGCTTATGATATGGAGCAAGTTTTATGGAGATTATAATACCCAGACCTATTGAAAAATAGGATTAGCAAGTTCAATTATTTCAAAACATGAATACCTACTGATTAATGGATTTAAGACTTTCTTCGGTTTAACTGTTATTAGTACTTCTACCGTAACATAATATATATGACCAATGTAAAGAAGACATCACAAATAGGGAATTCTTGATAAGACGACGTCACGGGAATTCCTGGAAACGTGCAGGAATTCACGAGAATTATATAGAAATTACGGAAACGAATTATAGTTATCGCATCGTAAGGCTAAATAATGATGTACGTACTTAATTTAAAAATTCAATATTTTGCTAAATTTCCATTTGAAAAGCACTGAAATAAAAAATAACAAAATAATTTATGAGTTGAAAACTCTCATGAAAATGTAAATTGTAATATTTTTTAAACATATTCAGCATAATCAAATTTATATTCTTAAAACAATAAGACAATTAATAGTAACACTTATCATAATCGGGATAGAGTCAGTTGATTGTATGAATTTGGTCGTGGTAAAATTGGCCTTTTGAAAAATTTGTCGTTTTCAAAATTAGTAGTTTTCAAAATACATAATATGTATATTATATAAAAATTTTATTTTGTTGTAGTTTTTCTTAAATGAACATGTAAAAATATGTGTGAAAATATAAGTTATAAAAAATAATAAGTGTAAAATGTATTATAAATTATGAGCTATCCCTGATATGTATTCATCAATTAATGTTCTATTATTAGATGTTTTACATATTATTATAATTATCCTATTAACGGTGTCATTATACTTCTTCCATTTTCTAGGGATTTCTGCTCCAGTACAATACTGAACCATTTTTAGATTATTTAGCCTTACAGTTTAAATTTGTACACGCTGTTATTCAACTTATTATCGCAAAACTTATAATAATGATTATTGTTCATTTGTACCTATATATATAACGTTCTTAAAGCAAAATTCATGTTTTGCGACGAAAAAATACTTCAACAAATTTATCAAACGTGAAACGATCAATTTACAAAACGATCAATTTTACCACGGCCAATTTTATACGATTAATTAACGTAAACTCATAATAACCAGATACCTAAAAATAAAATTCGGTTGTCTTAATGCCATACGTTTAATATATGGATCTTTCTATTTTTTATAGAAACACTTTGATAGATAGATATCATAAATGACAATTATTAAACAATTTTCTGGAAAAAAAAATCAAATTAATTGTGTTTTTGCTAACTACTATTATATGAAAACTCACTACTAAAACCATCGGCATATAAGATAAGAAAATAAAATTAATGTGCCTAAATTGAATAATATATGAAGTATTTTAATACATTGTATTTAGTTTTGATGTAAACTAAATTACATATTATGTTGTATGACATTAAAATTTAGGTATTTTATGTTAATTATATTATATATAGCACGGTATCCGTTAGGTAAATTCAAATATTTGTTGGATATTTCAAGATGGCATGCAATGCAATAATTATGTCAGATAAAAACAACATTTATTTTACTATTTTTTTTTTTTTTTTTTTTTTAATTTCTGAACATTAGCATAAAACTAATTAAATTATATTATTTAGTATTTGACTCTAGAACACAATATTATTTCTAAAATGCAAAATCCACCAACATTTTATAGCCCTATTTTTACACGTTAACCGCATTTTGATATTAATGTAGGATTGTATAGATAAATTATATTATATTTATATTATTTATAAGGTTATTAAATTAAATATTTATACATAAATTATTTTAATTTTTAACTTTTTTGGTAATACTTTTGTAGCATAATAATATGTAATAACATTGCAAAACAAAATTTTTTAAAATCAATTTAAATTCCTACTGTTTTGAATGATAGTATATTTATTTTCATATTCCTCAGTAGGATACTTTTCAGGATATTTATACAGAGAAAAGTCGTATTATAGTTTTAGATAAACGGAATTGAAGATTACTGTGGTAACTTACAAAATATGTGTAAGAATATAATAATATGTATACGAATTGTAAAATTAAATGTAATTAAAAAAAAAAAAAAAATGTAATGTTTTGTTTAAAATAATTTTATTTCACATATTTCTCAATTTTTAGTGCGTATATCAAAGTGCTAAAAGTTAAACCTACTTATAAGCTATAAATTATAACTACAAAGTATTTCAAAAATTGAAATTGAAATTATTTTTAAATGAGTAGTTAAAAAGTCAATATTATTTTATTTTTAGTTATAACCTATAAGTTATAATTTATAATTATTTAACTTTTAAAAATTAAAAAATAATAATAACTTATTTATTACCCGTTCAAACATAATTTAAATTAATAAGAATTAAAATACTTCAGAAAATATTTTACTATGAAATATTAAGCTTAAAATTTATAATAAAATTCTAAAATAGAAAAATATTAAAATCTTTAACAATAAAAAAATGTGAATAACAATTTTATTTTTTAAATGTTATTTTGTAATGTTATCAAATTATGTAAAAATCGCATTTTCAAACAATTAAAACTTCTAAATAATAAGTGAAGATACTAATAATGAATCACCTTCCTTAGTAGCATATGGCATTGCTCACCAAAGCAACTCCCTTCAAGTACACTGAATGATTGAAGTAATCCGTAATAGCCAGTTTATACCATCAATGACGATCATCAATCACACTACTGCGTTGAGCTAAAATTGATGGTAAAATGGTCGATTTTAAGTTTCTAGCCTGTATACAATTTAATGACTACCTATTCTAAATGGACAAGAAAATACCACTTCAATAGTATAGTTTTAGATTTATATATTTTATGCTATTCGGCAAATGTTTAATGTCTTCTAATTTATCATAATTTATTTTAACAAGACGAATGTAATAGAATATTAAAATAAATAGTTGTACTTCATAAGTGCAGTCTTATAAAAAATACTTTAAAAATTCCGAAAATCAAAACTTTAATATAAAATAAATAAATACAATATTAAAGGATAAAAATAGGTAATCGTACTTGATGCATATATTGTTGCTAAAACTTTAATGTGTATCCTCTATAGGTACCTATTATTATCTTCATAGAACTAATTACTTGGTAAACGGGAAATGCACATTTTATAAGAACGTAATTTTAATATGTTTAAATATTTTTTTATTTAAACCAGTGGTCTCAAACATACGGCCCGCAATAAAAATACATTTTGAACAAAAATATGAAAATAGTGCAGCTCAAAAATAAAAATTATCAAATATTCAAGCTATTTTTAAATTTTAATTATAATTTTTTTTTAAGTTAACGATCATTATATTTTTTCAATAATAATTTTGTAGTAATAAAAAGTGAATAAATGGATTTTGTATGTATTTTTGCCTTCATTTTGTCTTTAGTTTCTAGTGTATAAGTATAAAAGTGACACTTAAAATTTGGTCCGCGAATTTTTTTTGAAAAAATATATGGCCCGTAGGTAGTTTGAGTTTGAGATCACTGATTTAAACATTGATCTATGTATTTTTTTAAATAAATGAAAAAAAAATCTGTTGTGTAACTATAGGATTCATATTTATTATTTAAATATGTTATGAAATATTAAAATTTATGCATCAATATATTTACACGAATAGATAATATTCTGTGGTAAATATATGATAAAGTATGATAAAATATTGCCAATTACATAATATTTTTAAACATTTATCATTATTAAATTAAAATGGAGCATCAACGAATTTTAAAATAAATTAAGTGAGGAAATATTAACATAATCATCAATAAATTACAGAGAGTTCGATACTTCATACATTAATTGTTCTTATTTATAAAATAAATTCATGTATCAATAAAATATGAGATCATGAAAAAAGCCATAGTTCATTTCTACCATAGAAGCATTTTTGTTTTTTTATATTTATAAAATAAAAGCTTTGACAGCAGCTAGGTCATTAGTCCTTGATTCACATTAACATCAAAAATTATATACTTAACTATAAATAATAGAAACATTACAATGGATAAAAAAAAAAATTATACATTTATTTACATACGTACATCATATTCGACTACTTATTTGAATACACATACGAAAAAACACACATGCATCATTATAAAATCAGTACATTCATCGCTTAGCTCAGAATCTAAAGTACATTTAATTTATGGATTTTGAGGAAAAAAATTTTAGCTACGACTATTTCTACGGTGATATTAAGAAATTATGTTGAAATGGGTGCCATGAATTTTGTACCCGGGAGCACAAAATTTTAAATACAGCTCTGTAAACTATAGTTATAAATATATTTACAAAATATTTAATTTTTACAACATTTCCTATAATATTGATTAATATATAGGCATTGGTAAGATCATCTAATAATGTTAAACATTAATGATATTGACTAGATATTTACATTATTACCTAATTTGCATCATTAGCGGTAATATATTATACAAACTTGTAAGTTGTATTAGTGTACAACCGATCATTAATCGTGTGGTAATATCGTGTCTGAATATAGAGATATATGTTAGGAATACTTAAACCACTATTATTTATATCTGTTTAATTCTTTTTAGATTATAAATGTATTTCATCCTGAAATGGTTGCCACACCTTATCAGTATGTATATTTATTTTCTTTATGAAAATTTAATACGAAAGTATGGTTATGAATGTGCTAATAAGCTGATTTTTTTCATTATCTGTAAAATTTACAAAAACAGTTTTTAAATTTTCCACTAAAAATTACGTAAATGCTTAGCAAAAATACTATTTAAGAAAACTTGTATAGGTACCTATTATTACCAATAAACACATAGTAATAAAATCCAATCCAATGATAATAAATCTCGAAAAACTCTTTAAAAACACCTTAATAATAAAAAAAGGCCATAAACATTGAGTGCTATAAGAAAGATAGAAAAATAAATTGTTACCTAATAAACTAAATTGAGATTTTGTTGCGCTTTGTAACTATACTGATTACTGACTATTAAAATATATTGTATTATAGTTTAACTATTTTCACTTTATCAGGATTGATAAGGATTTTCATTTAAATTGTATTTTTCTGAGAATTTGAATAACTTTACCTATATTAGTATAAAATGCTAAAATCATTAACAATTGTTAATCATTCAGAAAGAAACACGAGATAAAAACGATAAAATTAAACATTATATATGTAAATGTAAAATTAAAAATCGATTAAAAAAAATTAGTTGTTATTTTAGATTCTGAGCGGTATAATTGTTGTTAGTATAATAGTTATACAATAATAGTTAATAGTATGTGTTATGTGTTTATTTTTTTATCTGTTGCATTTGTTGGAGTATAAAAAATATTTCAATATTCAACATTGAGGGTAGATTCATGGACTTAGTATCATATTTATCCTAGCTGAAACATTAGTTTTTGATTAACCATAAGTATAAAATATTCAATAGTACTTATTATCCGGGGAAAAAAAACTATGAAATATTTAATAAATAATATCAGTTTTTAGTCAAATTTTTTTCAAAAAAATAAATTATTAATTGAAGACTTTAATTTTTTATCAAAGATTCATAATAACATTTTCTAGATGTATAATACATTTAAAAGTATTATTACTCTTTTTGAGGTCCTTATAAAACATTTAATTTTGATACCTTGTTTTTTTCTTTTTAGTAGTAATATTACTCCAACAAATAAATAGGTAAATAATAGAGCTAAAAATTGCAAAAGGTACCAAAAATCAAGAGAAAAAAGAGAGTTACGTATATAATATTATGTGTTAGGATATACTTTGCATGTTGTAAGCACTTTGAGATGATTAAAATTTATAGAGAATTGTGTGCTTTTAATTAATTATTAATAATAATTTAAAACTGTCAATAAATTGTATATTTACAATATTCGTAAACATTTTGATTTTATTTATTCTAAGAATACCTACTCTTGTTGTGTTGTGTTGTATTTATGATATGGTTTATATGAAACAAAACAGAAATATATAGCTATGAATGTTTATTTTTCTTTCCGTACTTATATACAAGTTTAAACCATACCATAATGCCATGATACACCAAGTCGAAAGAGGAGGTCGTCGTGTTCAAATATATTAATAATTATTAGAACATTGAAGAAATGTCTAGTTTATTATTTACGGAAGAAAAGTGAGAGACCGGTTTTATTCATATCTTTGTATAGCTACTATTACGATAGAATAATGCCGGAGGTGTTCATAATACCGACTAATATACCATGTAAACATAGGTATGTTTACATTAGAATACTTACAGTGTATACAAATAATAAACAAATTCGTATTATACCTATAATATGTTAAGATTTAGAAAAAAGCTGCTTAAAATATGTACACTGCACGTCTGGCGCTTTATAGCAAAATACATTTTCTTAATAGATTAGGTATTAAAATGTATTGATAAAACATAACAATATTACAATATGATTGGGAATCGTTTAAGTCACTACATCTTATAAATTTTTTTAGTTTTAAAAGAACTGAATGTAAAGAACACGCGTTCCCAGGGTCAAAGATAATTTAAGTAGCCTACTTATAAAGTTTTAAGTACAAACTATTCAAAAATAATGGAAAAATAAGAAAATTAGTATGAACATTAGATATTGTGTTCTTACGTTGTATCACAGAATTTATTAAATATAGAATCGTATGTTAAAAATTTTTTACCATAGTATCATCTACTATGACCATAGTCAACATAAATTTGAAATAATTATTAAAATATTGAGTGTTATTACTTGAAATTTATTTCCACTAATCTTTTATAATTAGTAATTAAATAAAATATTGTCTAAAAATTACACACTTATTTATTTAAAATCAATCTTGACTTGTTTATTGTCATATTATTGAAAAATAGAAATTTTATTTTGATAATATTTAGTGGCATTAAAAAAAAAAGAACAAGAAAATGTCAAGAAAATAGTGATAATAATTAAGATAAGCTAGTGGAGTAGAAAAATATTAGATATATCTAGTGAAATCGTTTAAATGAAGCAAATACAATTCTCTGTCAACACACGTATTTATAATCATGCCATATAACAATGTCGTCGCATTGCCTACTAAACACGAGAAAAGTGAAAGGTATTTTTTACAAATGAGAGAATTGCTGGAAAAACTGGTGTCCAAAAAGGACTTGATGATAATTTGTATCGAACTCGTTCTATGAAAGCAGTCAATCCACGACGACGATTAGGTACATGCGAGTCGATAGAATAATGCAACCGTTATTTGGAAAAATCATTCAAGAATTTTGCAAGCTAGAATTGAACAAAATGTTATATACCAATACATACTATACGTGCCATACGGTTAGAATAATTTTTTTTCTTATTTTAAAAATAAGTAGATTCAATTGAGTGATAATACTTACGCATATAATATATAAAAATAGATTTGTAATCAAAAAAATAGAAGAATAATACGCAAAATGCATTTTCCAATTCGAACTGTTGACTTTCTAAAACGATTTTTTATACCTATACTGTCTTTTTTATATATTCTACTTTCGCATAAGATTATCCTCAATCTTACAAGTAAATATTGCTCAATCAATTCAATATCTAATTAGACATCAGTTTAAATCATGAAACAACGTTGTTTTGTATAATTTTCGAGATTAATAATTTAATAATAAAGTCATAATTACCGTAAAAATACATTTGAAAATATAAGTAATTATAAATATATTAATGAACTTACAAAAAAACTGAGATTCTGTGAACTGATATAAGTACCAAATGTACGCATCATTGATAAAATAACTATGATAGTTATGTTAAATTGAAATTCAATGAAAAACGATATTTTTCTGTCGGTCTATACTCAGTATAGACCTATAACTATATTTGTATATTTATAATTTTATAAAAATTGAATTTGAAATATGTATAAAAATATTATGCCCGTGTTATTTTCAATATTATTTAGAAAAAAAAATTAACAAGAAATTTCTTATTCAAATTTTAAGTCTTTGCTATTAAAATGTAATATAATATAAGCATATAATAGAATCTTTTAACTTTTTACCTGAGATAAAAATATCAATATATGCAAATAGAAAAAGACTAAAAAAATATAAAATGTGAGATTCTATAAATAACTTAAAATTAAAATAAATATTTTAAAAACTTATGTGTATATAAAAAATGATAATTTAAATTAAAATAAAATGTTTTGAGTTTCTGTGATTAATATATTTTTAAACTAACAATACAACAAACTTCAATTGAGAATAAATATTGCTATACCATGATTATCTGATGTCATCTAAATTAATTTAAATCACTCATATAAATATTATTTATTTATAAGTTATTGACAATGAATGAACATTATATTAATCTAATTAATCTTATGAATAAAAACAATTTAATTCACTTATAGATTATAGTTGTGACAAGGTCGATAGAATCAGTTGCTTGTTTAAAGTTTTACATTTCATAACTAAAAGCAATCAGACATAATGCGATAGAAAGTAATAAGTACATTTTACATTAAACATTAATTGATTAATAAATTAATATTAAACGCTGTATAGATATATACATATGTTAATAGTATATTTAGTGTTTACATTATAATTTTACACAATTTTCTGGTATTTGAATGACAATTTAGTCATTAATAAAATTATTCAGTAAAACTCATAAACCGAAAAAAGGTATCTAACTGATAAGGCGTTAAATAGATAAATGACAAACTAAAATTATGTACAATATTCAAAAATGTTTAACAGATTAACGATTTTAAAATAAATATACTACTCTGATTGATAATATATGAATTTTAACTTAATTGAAAAAATATTCTTAAAATATGTGTATAATATATAGACTATACACACAACATATTAATATTACTAAAATACACAAAGTGTCACACGAAGATTCATATTTTTGAGCATTGAAATAAGTGTAAATCCATCCAGCCATTTAAAAAAATCCTTGAGATACGTTCATCACGCATTGAAGGAGAATATTATAATAAAAAAACTAGCATGTAATGTTTATACTTTTGCAGTTATGCCGTTTACAACTAAAAATAAATGAAGTTGTTTTATAGTAAAATTAAATTGTGTACTGTTAAATTGTACGTTTGTAAATCAAATATTGCCCTTACAACTCACAATTATTGCAATTAACATATTAAAATACATTTTCCTAATCTATTTTTATTTACGCTTACTAAATATAATATTAAAATTATTATAATTTATTTTATTAACAGTTCTTTTTTTTTTAATTTTAATAAATAAACAGAAAATCAATAATACAAAATACCTGTAGAGTATATTATAGTCTAAAGTTATCTACACCATTTACAATTTCCAACGAAATCTAAAAATATACATTATACATATTTAATTACTAAAAATGTACAGTTTAATATTATATAAAGCTATCCATTAACAATTATTATTTTGAAAAAGTTTTAACTTTTATTTTTAAATAATTATTTTTTAACATAATTTGATGACATTGCAAAACAAATTTCTGATAAAAAGAAAAAGACTTTATTTTTATCATTTTATCATCATTATTTTTTTTCTTTAATACAAATATTTTTAATTTCATATTCAAAAACAGAATACTTTTCGGTAGTCTTTCGATGTAAACAAATTATATTTTCAAACCTGTAGTTATAACTGTTATAAGTATTTAAGTTTAAATAGGTAGAATAAAGTGACACAGGAGAACACTGAAAAATTCTGGTCTATACCACTCTAATTATATAATATTTTAATCAGGGCTTGCAAACAATTTTTAACGTTATATTTGACAAAAAACTATTGAAATTTGTAAACGTAATTATAACGGAAAACGATAAACATAAATAATTAAATAATATAAAACAAAACATAACGCAAAACGTTATATATAGTATATTATTAAATGAAATAATGATTTCCAATTATTTAATAGTTATAATTTATAAAATATATTAAAAATTTTAATTCTGAATAACAATAAACGCAAAAATTAAATAACATTTAAATTCTAAACAACGATAAACTCAAAATTTGTATGTTTTAACTGTAAAAAACGTAGGTAGGTATGACAAATTTATTTTTCAAATACAAACTCTGCTTTTAATACTATTAAAATGTATAACTAACTAACTATTATAGATAGGTACTAGTTGAAATTCAGTGTTTATGTATTAAAATAGGTAATTTTAAAAATAATGTACTTAAACTTTTAACTTGATAACAAAATTAATTTAATTGAAATTCGTACTTAAAATAAGATACAATTAAAAAAATGAGGATAAGTAGGTTACCACTTTAATATACAGAAAGAATTCAGCGGACCTCATCATTAGGAAGGTCTGTAATAGATAATTAAAATTTTAGTTTAATGATAAATCATTGCATATAGCCCATATAGGTATAATAGGCAAACAATTTTAAACCGCTATAATCAGAAACAATCTAACTTTTTAGTAACCAAGATTACCAAACAATTTTTTTAGCAAATTTTTGTATTTTTTCCCCAGTTATTTTAAAAAATTACTGAAAATTTCCAATTTTTACCTCTCAAAAAAACCAATTCATTACACTTTACTAACAGGAACCTCTATCGAAGTTGACGATTTAAACATTCTTTCTACTAAAAAAACCATCTACAAGTACAAAAATAAAAATACATTATCATGAAATCAATAAATTATTGCTCTGTAAAAAATCTAAAATTTTGTTTTGCTACAAATATGTAAAAAAAAAAAAATTCAAAAATAAATGCAATATAAATAAAAGAACTTACATTTATTGCATTAAATAAAATAAACCTGAAAAAATTCAAGGCCTAGCGTTCGAAATATTTCATGTAACCTTAATAGTTGAACATAATATTATACAATGACACGAACTATTTCAAATAATTAATTGCAGTTCATTTATATTGCTGTACAGTGTACACATTATATTTTTCGCGTCTACTCGTTTCAAATTAGTGCAGTATTTATACCTCCGCGCTGAACGTCTAAAAATTGAGTCTACGTTTGACGAGAGAGTATAATATAATATTATATACACATCAATTTAGTAAAAAGACGCCGACAGCATCTGTCGTTATAAGGCTTGAATGCACACCAAGGTGATCTTCCACAATCATATAAACTAATTAAACTATTACGGCACACATAGCTTGATCATAGTAGGCGTTCTTGAACGGCCCCATCATACCATTTTCACCGTAAACGTAAGACGTAGGTACATCGTTGTCGTAGGTATCACAGTCATCAAAACATCGTCGTCGACATTGTCACGCGGCTGCACGGAAACCGATTGTAACAACAATAAAACACATCGCAATCGATTGGATAAAACAAGCAATCGAAATGGAAGCAGCACAACGGACTGGTAAGTGGTAACAGATCTCCTTTAAACGGTACGCGCACGAAATAATGTTTTATTTAATAATAATAATATAATATTATTTGTGTTATTATTTTTTAGTCTATACAAAAATATGATATAGCTGGTTAATTGTTTAAATTGTATTAGCGTGATAATATGTGTACTCGCTGAGATATTTTAATAACGTATCACCCGCGGTACCCACAATAGATAACTACTATTGGCCGTAATACTTAAATAAAATTTTAGCTCACCGTCAAATTTGGTCCCTATAGAATCGTTTTATTTTTTCCAGACCGATGATAATTATATTCCAGAAGAAAAATTATCAGTATCTCATACTATATAATACAGTCATTATAGGCGTACGTTTGCTATAGAATTTCAAATCGTATCATATTAATATTGTGCATCTTTATTTTTAATATAACAATGATTAATGTTCGTTTACCTTAATAGTTAATCGTAATTTTAAAAAAGAAACACCAATCCCATATTATGTAGTACTGTTATTAGTAGGGCTTGGATTTTGTAGCAAAATAAATCCTTAAAAAAAAAATTTTAAGTAGCCAAAAAAAAAGCATTTATTAAATTTAATTCTAAAAAAACAAATTTAAATTACACATTAAGTTGAATATTAAAAAAAGAATTTATGACCATATATTTGGTCAATTTACTTTCATTAAAACTCATCCTACTGGGTGTTAATAACGATTATAGAGAAATTATTTATAACACTATACCTCACTAATTAATATGACCGGTCAACTCAAGTATTAGAACGTGCTATAAAAATACACAGATATAATCCAAATAATTTTAAAACTATACAATTTCGGCACAATAACGATAATTAATTGATCAGTCATCCATTTATTACTGTTTTTTCACCGGTTTTATAATTTCTGGCAATAATAATAAAGTATTTTTAGCACTAGTATAACATACATAGAATTAAGTTAAATTTTCAAGAAAGATATGTAAAAATTAAGAAAAAAGAACAAAATAAGGAAAAAAGCAATAAAAAGCAGGTTTTGTGGAAAAAATCAAAAAAAAAAGTTTACTTCATTGAAATCAGAACGATTCAAAACGAATTTATATATAAGAATTATATTTCTATAACACTCCACTCAAAAGAAACATTTACTACAAAATCCGAGCCCTATAGTTATTAGTAATAACTTATTACCTTTGTTTATAGCAAATTTTGTTCATAGCATATTATATATTTTATTTTCATAAGGAAATTTAATATGACGTGATTTACTCTACCACTCATTTTTTAACCTTCGTTTTGAGAAATCAGAAAAATCTTGCAATATTTAATTTTACTTAACATATTAAATGATATAATAACTAATAAATAGAGAGATTAAAATATTATATGATAGTGAATAGTGATATACATTTATTTTGTAAAAAGTGGAGTAGATAAATTTACTATAATCTTATATTTAAAGTAACAAACTGTTTTTGAATTTTAATATTTTAATTAAATTAATTAGATAATGAACATTTTAAGCTTATTATTGTGCTCCGTGCTTCAAGTAAATTCGAAAAGTATTTACTTAATTAATTCAAACAGATATACCTCATCTATATCTTTATGAAATGTGAAAAACGTGTAGTTGTATCCCGGCCTCCGTACCTAAGTCATAATTATTTAGTTCAACGAACAATTACTTTAGTAAATTAAAAGCATTTACAGATTATAATACGAACTACTTTAAAAACTACGTAATAGGTTTGTACGCAGTACACACTATACGTTTACTATGTTATAATAGATAAATAATTGAAAGTTGTTGAACGTTGAACCAGTTTATTAGCTTTGGTTGTCTTGTTTGCCCTGGAAATACAAATTGAAAATATTTTGCCTATAAATACTAAGATAATAACTTTAGAACTTTCCAATAAGTTCCCAATAAAATAATTATCATAAAAATAACAATATTATATACGCCATAAAACTATACAACTAACTTTTATGAATATTTTAAATAAAGATTTCATACAATAAATAAAAATGTAATGTTAACATATAATTTTATAAATTGGGCGTATAAATTAATACATAATTATAATGCTGTATTATACAATTAATTAGGTATATCTTATCTGTAAATATATACTCGTACATATTTACTTTCTTAAATGAAAATAAGTTATAAAAATAGAAAATTTTCAAGAATATTAATTATTTTCTAAATTATCAAAAAAACAAAACAAAACAAAAAAATTTATTTCGTTAAAAATATTGTTCAATAAGTATAAAGTCACATTTATTACAAATTTTTTATTTGTTGTACCTATGGTTTTTAATTTTAAAATTAAAGAAAAGTTTTGAAAAGTAAGAAATTATTTGTTTATAAACAAATGTTAACTAGATGACATTTCCCACTTCTAAAAAGTTGCCATAAATAAAAACGTAAAATAAAAAATCGTATGGAGAAACGTAAAATTCTCCATCACTCAAAATCTAAAACATAAGTATAAAAAGTCATTTAATTAGTCATTAGTGACTCATAATTCATCAAAAAATACACGGATAGGAACACGAATGTACCTATATTATACTTTACCAATTATAGTAAATAAAATTATATTTTTAGATATAGAAATTATAAATTTATCTTATCTGTTTTATAAAAATTAAAAAGGAAAATGAGTATATTTTATATTTTATATAATATGTTATTATGTTATACTCAGCATAAATACTAAACATTAAAGTAGTTTAGTAAACCTAAGAATAAATAATTTATATTTAATAGCTTTTTATTTTTTTGTTATTTAATGTATTATTATAATGTTCTAACAAACCATCATCAATTTTTAATGAGTAAACTACACTATGGTTTACAGGTTTTTTAAGTCACACTTTTTAATATTTTCTTAATGAATGACATGTATCAACTGCGTTTTTTATTGTTAATAATTATCACTTTAAGATGATATTTTTAATAACCATTTAAAGTTAGCTCAGTCATAGAATATAGATAGGTTAGATACCTAAATTTACAAAAGCGCTGTGTGATGTCAATACTACTACATTGAATAGGTACCTATTGAAAACATGTATAAGTAAGTTATAAATATATAAACATTATAAAAGTCATTAAGTATAAGCAATTCGATAAATAAAAAGTAAATTTAGTTTTCATTTATTTTTAAAATGTTAGGTACGTATTATGTGGTGTTTTTTCGCGAAAGGTTGGACCCCGGAGAATTGGTTCCAATGCCGTTAGATATATCGCCAATCGTATAAGGAGGAAATATATATACACATTTAAGACCATCAGTATGTCCCCCTCGAGGCATATCCCGAGAGACTAACTTTTAATTTTCAAACAGTAACCAGCCCTGTCTAGAACTATATATATTATAACACGGTGGTAGCTGCAGTAACCAGTAAGTGTTCGAAATACACTATTCTAATTTTTCTTTTCACAATATCGTTGAAACGAATAAAAAAACCATTCCCTTGGGTTTATCGAGAAATATATATTCATGTATTATTGTTTGGTACGGATGCCCGCACACCCGATGAAGTTCTGCGAATTCTAACGAGAGACGGACATCTTTTTATCCCCAGTCGTATCGCAACAAACCCTCTATTCAGATTTCCTTCATTTATATATATATATATATATAAAGTCTAAAACTTTTCCCCCGATTCAACCCTATGTTAAATATGTCATTTCTGATATATGTAAAGCGTAAATACACATCATACACAAATCTATATAATATGATGGCTTGATTCTGTGTATGCATCACCTCAATACCTCGTTCCTCACATCTAAAGTGATATGTATGTTTTTCCTATAATGTTTAAGTTTTGATAATCATATGATTCTTCATTGAATATATCTCAAAAAGTAAATTTAAAGTTTATAATACATTTTAAAATACCATCGATATATTACCTAGTAACATGTTTAATGACTTACTTGTATTATTATATTCATTAACTACAAGTTAATTATATTATAGTTAATTTATTGATTTGTGTGATATTTTTTTATGAGACATTATTCTTTAATTCTATACAATTTCGTCTTTAATCATATGTTTTTTTGATTTGATGCACCTGTTAAATAATAATATAAATATTTTTAAATTCTGAGCGGGCCGGCCGATGAATGTATTGATTTTACAATGATGCATGTTATGATAAAATTATTTTTGTCTAATTAAATTAATTATTTTGTTATAATAAAATAATAAATAACTTTCTTAGTTTAAAATTACTAATTTTATTATTTGAAGGTTCATAATTATTGATCAACAATTAATGTAGTAAATTGTTTTATTTTCTAAATTTAACTGAAAAAATTTTTATTTGCAACTCTTGTAAATAAATATGTCTCGAGCACTAATAAAAGCATTTAAACAGAATAAAGTTAAATTGGTCTGTCAAAATGCCTTTGATGAAAACATTTTTGAACATATTTTATAAAATAAATTAGTATTACAATAAAAAAAAAGTATCTAAAAAATAACTATAATTATACCCACCTTAATAATTATTTTTAATAATATTTTATAAAATGAACTAAAATTTAAAGGACCAACAAAGTCAAATTCAACAAACATATTTTAGTCTTATAAAATGTCATTAAGCCATAAGATTATTAATGTTATTGTTTTTCAGGAGGACAGACATCTTCAAACATCATATTAGATTATTTACCAATGATCACGAAAGTTGTAGTAGGAATTATTCATTCGATATACGCATTCATCAATCTAGCATTTACCAGCATTTATCCAGTAAAAAAATCATTAAAAGATAAAGTCGTACTCGTAAGTATATTAAATCCAAAACATAATAAAATTCATTATTAGCTAGGCAGTTTATGACTTTTAATATATAAAAAGTAGGTAGATATACACACTTTAACGTTTTACGCCAATTATTTTAGATTGTTTAAATTACTTTAAACAATTTAACGTTAACTAGTAACTTATAGTTAAAGTTCTATTTTTTATAAACAATAATATGTTTTTTATTTAAGTATACTTGAAAAAAAATTAATGAATGATGTAATAATACTATTAAAAAGTTGATTTTTTTCTTTTTCTAAAAAACCATAACATATAGACAAATATTATGTTTGATGTTCTATAACTAAATTTACTGGAAGAATATTTGTCTATTATTTTTACAACATTTTTCAGTTATTTTTTTGTATAATCACTTTAATATGTATGCATAATAATTATAATAATAAAAATAATATTACCTACATATACGTATTTATATTTTTCAATAATATTTTATAAACACCTATAAAGTGTATCATTTAATTATTTAAAACGGATGTCAATATTTTAAATTTTTTTTAGTATTCATATTGATAGCACTACGATTATTAGTATGTGCCCACACATTTTTGGCCAGTAAAAGGCATACGAAATTTGTTACTGTTAAAACTTGGCCATACAAATTGACTACATTTTAAACGTGTTTAGTGACTAAAATAATACTATAATACTATAATTTAGTAATCGAATATTGTGACAAACGTATTAAAACGTTTCCCATCAGGTGACCGGTGCCGGCAGAGGACTTGGCCGGGAGATGAGCTACCAGCTAGCCCAGGAGGGTGCGAAAGTGGTGTGCGTGGACATAAACGCGGAGGGCGTCAAGGAGACGGCGGACGTGATCAACGGCGACCGGACGGGCGCGGACGCTAGGGCCGATTTTTACACGACAAACGTAGCCGAGCCGAATCAGGTGAACGAACTGGCCAAGGCGGTAGAAGAAAAATGGGGCAAGGTGGACGTGCTGATCAACAACGCGGGTATTGTAGCTAGCGCGCCGTTGATGGACACCACTGACGATCAGATCAAGCGCATGATCGACGTCAACCTGGTTTCGCACTTTTGGGTGAGTGACACAACAATAACACAACTGGTATCTAAAGTAATACAGTTGTAACGGTGTTCTCCTCTCTCCTCAAAAAAATTTAAAAAAATTACTCCCCTCCCCTCTACAATAAACACTTAGTCTCAAACACCAATATTATTTTTCCGTCATAAATGGTTTTGATATCATGCGCCGCGAACCATAAGTCGCCCCTCAGATAGCTTAAGCTTTTTCGCTGAGCTAATTAATTTCATATATATGTCGTGGAACATTAAGAGGTCTTTGCGTGGATATATTTAACTCGGTAATGGTATAAATTAACAAAATTAAAGTCGAAGTGTGAAAGATATATTTATTTTTCTTCACTGTCGACGGGCACCTATCAACTAAACATATTATGCACACGTATATTTTATGTTAAGTAAAAGTACGAATACCGGTTAGGTTATTAAACTCCGAATTATTTTTGTTGTTCAGAGTGTTCAGACTTTAACAAACGAAATTCGATAAATCTTAGGATAAACAATCAATGTTGGAGTGAGTCGAAAATTTCTTATCAATTGTTAGATATTTTTTTCTTTGTTTTATACTCGTATAATAATTACAATATTATACATTTACTAAAAAATTATAATTGTTATTATGTAAGTATATTAGGTACTATATTCACTACACTAGTATAAAATAAAATACACACATATTATTTTCTGTTGGGTATATTTTTATTAAAAAAATTATTATTTGTGCAAGCTTAGCTACTGTAACCTCTTGAGTTGCGCAATATATTTTTAGATCAATATAATTAACTATATTGTGTGTACAACACAGTATTAAGTACGAACAGCTTATATGAAATAGCCATTATAACTCATTGATTAATTATTTATTGATTTCATGACTAGGTACTACACGTGTCAAATAGTTCCTTTAAGAAGCTCTGTAAGATAGCTGTATATTATATATTAAATCTCTGTGATGATTTGAGAAATTTTGATTTTTTTATTGATGATAAGACAAAATTAAAATATTGTACACTAAATGTTTTATAGTTCAAACTAATTTCTCGTATTCCAAATTATGTATTCATATATATCATAATGTACCTACTGTTGCCCTCTATGGACGTAAATCAATTAAATAAATAAACATGATTTATATTTAAGTCAAAATTAAAACTCTCAATGTTGATCGCAGTAAATTTCACTAACTGCGTACAATAATTACAACTTTTATAATAAAACGAGTACATAAAATAATAATATAAATCTATTGTCATAGTAAAAATAATAATATAGGTAAGTATTTAATATTACACTAGTAATTACTAATAAAGTACTTAATATACTTTGATAACAATAATTATCATTTTTAAATTAAAACTACAGGTATAATATTGTAATTAATATACGAATATAAAGCAAAAGAAAAAATACCAAACAATTGATAAAAAAATTTCCAACTTTTACCAACATATTATCCTAAGATTTACTAAATCTCAATTTTATTAATCCAATCAACAAAAATTATTCGGGATTTAATTTATTATGTGTGCGCGCTCACTTATACGTAAAACATATAAAGACTAACATCTTAACATTTATAACTCAACAAAATACTGAAATAGTGAAAAACAATAGAAAATATAGCATTTGATCCATCCCGGCCGTCATGTAAATTCGATTTTGACATTAAGTGATGAGATCTCAAACTTACTCTTTAATTTAACTGCGAAGCGTAAATTATTTAAGTTGGAAATTTGCAGTATAATTGTTTTTAGATGTTCGTAAGTAAACGAAATGGATTTCTATTCGTAAACATAATACGACCTACCTACTTAATATTATTATTGCAACCATAATTGATTTTTATATCGTTTTTGATATATATACCTACTGCAAATGTCTAATTAATTATTTTAATGAAACTACCTATTTTATGAATTATAATATTATAATCAAATGTTCATTTGGCAGATAATAATATAATCTGTAACTTTTCGTTAAAAACAACATACTACGATACAACGAGCTCACATAATATGTATAAGTATAATGTTTAAAATTAAATGAAAAAATATAATTCACAATTAATTATGTTGAATACGCAGCAATTACATTAAATGCAATATTGTTGCGGAACTCGTTGTCGAAAACTAGGCAGACACGAGGAAATAGGTAGGTAGGTACCTCGGTAATTATATTTGTCATTAGTGCAAAGACAATTTTATTATTATTGCCGAGTCGCACGAAACTGTTAAATTAAATCGTTTTAACGCGAGCCATTTCACAAATGGCGTAGTAAATATATATATGTGTGTGTGTGTGTGAATGTGTCAGTCCGTGTGGTTATAGGTTTGTGTACAACTACAATAATTCCATAAGCCATTACTTATATTAGAGTGCGTACGTGATATCATGTGCAATGAGTCAAATTCAAAGGCTCATTATTCTATATTGTCGACAATCATGATGACCCTGATAATTTTTTGCTGGTTCTTTTAAAACCAAACACGATGTTGAAGTACCTATCTTTATGGATTCTTCTTTCTTTGAAACGCAGTCAGATATTTTACTGAATATAATATACAGCCGTCGACAGTTAAAGAAAAAAGAGAGCCTCAAAGCTCAAAAACAATGACGTGTTGTAGTGTAGGTACCTATTTATAACGAATTGCAAATAGATACGATGATTTTCGTCCGTGATGTATTTATATATTTTCAACACCACATTTTACAATATTATGTACATTTTAAAGGTAGTACAATTTGAAGATCATCTCGATATATAATATTTGTCCAATAAAAAGAAAAATAGTAAATACTTTATTGTGGTTATCATTTATTGGGGAAAAACATCGGTATATTGATGATATCAAGACATAGAAAAGTATTGTATTTTGAGATATTACCACGTTAATTTATTCGTAATCACGATTATTATAAATATAGATGAATAGATTACGACTATATATTTTTAATCGTGATGAGAACTTTTTGTTGACATCTTATCATAGCTTAATAGCGCGTTCATATAATCCATATTATATGATCTGTCATAAGTTATTGCATAATAATAATAGATGGTAGATACGCATTATAAAACGCAATTATAATAACTGTATATAGTAATGTAATAGGTACTCGCACTTAGTTTTTATACGATGACAGGCAATTTTTTAAATTGAAAACCACTAACGTGTACATAGAGTATTATACTATCTACTGTGATAATATTATAATTATTTGCGATGTTTATTGCCCACATATGATGAGATTACAATTTCGAATTGATTACTTGAACACGTGTAAGTTTGTACGTTATAATAGATAATATAGGTAGGTATCTAAAGTCTTATTGTCCATAGGTGTACCGCACACGCCAGCTATAATACTATATAATTTAGAAACTTGTATTTTTAACCTCTAAACGCGGCAAGTCATTAAAAGAGTCACGGTCATTGGTTAACAAATTCAATTAAATATATATTGCACAAAAGTCAAACGCGCCTACAAAACACTAGTGTAAACGACGCGTATTTATTTGTTAATATACATTAATAATAATAATAATAATAATAATGATACGATGCGCGTAACCTTTGTTAACGAACACACCGCCTTAATAGCGCTAAAGCGACAAAATTTCAAGAGTAAATATCCACGGGATAATATTCCTCTTAATAGCGGACATATTTTAATTCCCTTATGGTGTCCACTATAGAGAGGTTTAACTGTATTAGTAATAATATAATATGTATTATGTAGCCGAAGAGTGTTTAATCCTAACGCGTTTACATATAAAGTTTAACAGCACACTTGAGGTAGAGTATCCATCATGTATAATCTATATTTATATGTATAAATACACTCTTGTAACTTTTGCTTAAATATCTATTTATATAATACATATGTACACACGTATGTATGTAATATGCACGTGATGTAACGTGAACGAATAGGAAAACGTATAGAAAAGAAAATCGACGTATATATTTAAAAAAAAAATGACATTATATTATCTCGGAACATTACGTGGAACGCGATAAATATACATGGGGCGTTCCATTAAATTTACATTTCGAATGTAACACGTGACGTCCAAAACATAATAATAATATGTAAAACTCCCGCAACTGTAGTAAAAACGTACCCACAGGAATATGATAAAAGCTCGCGAAACGGAAACGCTTACGAACTCATTGCCGTAGAAACAAAACCACTATATATTATATAAAACATACAGGTATCATCCGGATGTATTTAAATCCCAATGGTCGCATTCGAAACACACTCGGAAAATAAGTCTCGACATTGCTCATAAAAGTATACGGTTTCCCGTAATTTTGAATATGGGATCATAAAATAAAACCGCGCGTCTCCGGTGCGATAACTTTCGGACACGACTTTCAAAACGAAATGTTATATACACCTATTATATTCTATTATATTAAAACGCGCGTTTACAACTGACATTAAAATACTTATAATATATGAATGCAAAACGATTCGAATCTGTCCTGCGCGTACGAGCAAAAAAAAAAAAGATCCGTACTTGCAGCCATAGTCGAATAATAGGTACAATATTTTAGCAAGTGTATAAGTATACCGGGCGTTTAAAAATAAAATAAGTATACCTCGAGCGTTTCCAAAATATGTACATTTTAGACGTTTTTTATCGATGGCGTAAAAAATAATTATTTGTATTATGCCATCGTACACGAAAATCAAGTATAAAAACGGATGAGTACAATCATACATTTTTTTTTATAGATACTTAATCTAATATTAATTTATGATAGTTTTATATTAATAAATTATGCTAAATAATGTTATTAAATGTTTGAATCTACTTTAAAATAATATTTACCATAAATTTTTAAAATTTATTTTTAAATTATAACTTATAGGATTTATGCAATGTATCTAAACATTCTTTAAATTAGAAATACCGGGTAACTCACTTAACCATATAATAGGTTCCAAATGAATTTAACTTACTTCATCATTGAGTAGGTCAAGAAGATAAGTTAAATTTAAATTTAATGAGAGAATAATCGTAAATCATTGTAAACGAAATACAATTCAGAGTAGAAACGATCTATTAGCATTCAGCTTATAATTTTTATTTATAAGAACATGATGTTACATTATTTTTTTATAAATAAAAAAAAAATTGTATTCGTAATACAGTAAATACTAAGTAGGATGAACTTGTTTTCCCCCAAAAACCACATAGATATATTATGTAATAACAATTTTAATATTATTATTTTTAACTTATGAGTATTTATTATACTAACATATCGTAAAGCAGTATGAATATAGTTCATGATATAAATAGCTTAAAATATTTTAAAAATGTTATCGCGTAAAAAATTATAAAATAGATTATACAATGGCGAAACATTTTTACGTTTTTTTTTCTCATATAAGTTCCATAAATATGTTTAATATTTTTTTTTTTTTTTTTTAATTCCAATAAAACAATAATACATCGTTTTTGTTTAATGTTGTACTTACTAACTATACCTATGTGTTTTTGATAATTTTATGATGTAAGAAAAATTTATAAAGAATCTTGTGTAAAATGTCAAGCTTTTTAACCAAGAAAAGAAATATACGTATACATTTAAAAAAAAAAAACAAAAAAATATAGAAAATATATATCGATAAATAGCTTAAAAACGACTTAAAATTTTGAAAATTATTTTATCAAGTCTAGAAAATGGCATTATGGTGTATGGCAGTACTCGGTGAAAATTTTAAAAATCTACGATTATTCGTTAGACATAGTTCAATCCAATTTATTATCAAAAACTATCTTCAAAGATTGAAGTATTTTTATTGCTTCAAAAGGGGACATCAGACATACACACAAAAAAAAATCATATACACGTCATCATTGTAAAGTCTATAAATTTAACGCTCTACTCAGAATCTAATAACCGGGAGAAATATAGTTCTGTAATGGACGAGTAAAATTTTAAATTCAATAAATCATTGCAAAAGTTAAAATATTTCTTGCTGTAGAATACCAATACATTTTCACTGCTCCGCTCTGCAGAATCTACAAACATTGAAACAAATAATTACAATAAAAACTTAAGTGGATAACAATAGATGATATATAAATCGAATGATGTTTTATAGCCATATTATAACACATGCCTATACTGATATACGGGTAAACTCATTAAAATCATCATTCGTTTGTTAACTTAAGAGGGAAAAAGCTAACCCTTACCCCTTCTATAAATACGCCTCTGTCCGGTGAATTTGAGTTTGGTAAACATTTATCCTCTACGCTATCGGAGTCGCGTACCTACAACACGCTGTACGGAGTTTTACGAAATAATAATATACTTAAATGCGTATCTACGGAAAAATAAAACGTACCTACACAAATGGTATATCTACGCAGTATACTTATTTCCTTTATGTATAGTTAACATACAAAGTTTGTATGGCGATTTTGAATAATAAAGGTCGGCTTTTAACCCTAAAGTCGTTTATTTTTATTTTCGTTGTCTACATTTGTTATTTTACTACCTATATCGAACACGCAATCGGAATCCGATAACATATATTATACCTATATATCTCTTACGTCAATTGTTCTGCGTTCGAATTATAGGTACCTATACCCTTTACCTCCGTTTTTTATGCACCTAGTCCTGTTTATATCTGCATTATATGATCGTTTGACCTAGGCAATATTTTATTTTATTTGCTTTTTTTATATTTTCAGATGTTACGTGCCTTTTTGCCAGCCATGAAGAAACGCAATGAAGGCCACATCGTGGCCACGTCCTCGGTGGCAGCGTTCACTTGTGCAGCCAACATCGTACCCTATGCAGCTACTAAATACGGTGTCACAGGTAAGAGTCTTAAGTACCTACTACCTATGTGTGCCTAATACACGCACATTTTTATATTATATAATATGATAATAATAACCAATCGGAATTAGGATTTTTGATGGAATTGATTAATCATTTTTTTTTTTTTTTTTAATAAAACAAAAAGGCTAACTGTTACTCTGTAATCTGTATTATTATTATAGTTTATTGTGCACATAATTTAAGCTTAACTTTTTCCGTCTTTGTAGGTCTGATGGCCAGTCTTAGAGAAGAACTAAGGGCCAACCCATCGAACAACATAAAAACCACTACTATTCATCCATTTTTTTTGGACTCTGCCCCGATAAACGTTAAACACTGGGAAGTAAAGTAAGTGAAATATATCATAATATTATTACATGCACACAATTACACTGCAGCTATACGACTGCAACAGAGTGCTAAACTTGCATTGCTTGCGTGACCTGCAAATATTACTCAATCTGCGCATTTCAATGACTTGCCCTATATGCATCTAATGGCTAATTTATTTAGAGTTTTGAACTCGAATTAATCCGATATCTATAAGCGTATTTGAAAATATAACAGCAAACAAAAATTATTGTTATTGAATACTGGTATTCGAAAAAAACAAATTAATATGTTCAAAAAACAAGGAAATTGAAAATGAACTTCAGTTTAGTAGTGACTATAGTGATTTTAGTAGGTACCTATACTTCTTTAATTATAGAACATTATTAGATACCTGGAAAAAATACAAATTATCACCAAGGAAAGTGCCTTAAATATGCATAAAGTATTTAAATATTTATCAATACCAATTTTTAATACCCGAATTAAGATAAATTTAGTAACCCACAATTTATCATAATATTGACTATCTATTTTAAACGTGTATTGATTAATAAATAATATAGTTTCTAAATTAAAGCTTTTTTAAATTCTTGTAATAATACCAATATTTTATTTGAGCTATCGTTAGAGTCGTAGACTAATATTACCAATAAGTGATAATAATTCAATAACACTAATAAAAGCTAACTTTAATTGTTCAAAAAGGTCAGCATTACCAATTGTTTCGATTCCACAAGTTGCCCAAGCAGCAATTCAAGGCATTAAGAGAGAAGACGTTATTGTAACCGTTCCAGAAATATTGAGACTGATCATGCATATACTATGGTAAGCATTTAGGCAATTAGAAACAAAATATACTTAAGTATAAATATTAAAAATGTATTTATTATTATTTGATTATAATATAGTACCTATGTTAATATTAATGGGTTTCTTTTTCAGGATTATGCCACAGAAATCGGCTGATTATTGGCGAGACGCCTTTAGTTCAAAAATCGATAAAGCTTAATTTACATTAAACATAAATTATTGAATTTAATGACTTAAAAATTAAAATATTCATTATATTATGTATATAAAATGTAATTTTAAACCTCGTAAAATTTGTTTAACAAAATTTTAATACGTGCATAATATAATTAAATAAAACTTCAAATATTCGTAAATGCTAGTATGCCTAATATTGTAATTCCAATCTAAAAATTCAAAATTCAATTCAATCCTCTATTTATTTATTTATTTAATTTAGTAATGTACTTAAAATTTCTATTTATTTACTCACTATATGTACCTATATATTAAGCAACAATGTATGGTTATAAATACTAAAATAGTTTTTTTTTAATATCTACTGTATTTTAATAATATTATTATCAACATTTTAAAATATTGTTTGTAATTTTTTTTTTTTCTATTTCTTAAGCAAACACCTTTGAACATAAATAAAGGTAACTATACATCCTACCTATAGCCAATAGTCATACACTCATGCTAGCTACCTATCACGCTTTAGCAAATAAATGGTATAGGTAGGTATATGAACATGGTTATAGTAACTATACTTATAATTATAATTTATAAGTAATAACTACTTAGCATTAGGTTAGAAATGCTTAGAAATTTTAAAATTGCAATATGAACACTAATCCGACGCTCAGCACCTCTATCTATGTTAGTAGTTGGCCATCTTTTTGAATTCAAAGATTGAATATTTTGCAGTCTAAAAATAGGTAAGAAGTTGGCAATCTTTTTCTTTAGGTTATTTATTTAAAAATAATTTTAATAAATTTTAATTAATAATTTTTTTATATTAAAGAACGAAAGGAAATAACCGTCTTCTTTACAGTAGGTACGAGTCGAATACTTCGTCATTGAATAGGTCATTGTAGACCACTACAAAGTTATATATATGTACCTATTGAATTTTGATTCAATGATTAATTATTGCACACGAAACACCGCATTCTAAGTGAAGACAGCCTGTCAGCCTATACCTAGGTAAAACTAAGTAGAAACATTAGTTATGAAATGATAAATTAATATTGCTTTAATAATAGTTTATTTTACAATTATAGTACCTAATTTTTAAAAATAAGTAATAATATTGTATTAAAAAATGTTATTGAATGTATAAAATACATTAGTATATGTAAAAAGTGTCAAAAAAAGACCTATGAATAATATTTATGAATACCTATACTTACCAACTAAAATAGTTTAATTTAGTTATTTGATTTCATCTGAATTTAAAATTTAAATATCTACAAAGGAATTGCAACACTTATATATTTATTATAACTTGGAGTTTTGGTAAGAACTACTGAAAAGAAACCTTGAATTTAATTTTCAAACATTAGCTATTAATATTGAATATTTTAGCGTTTTTGACTAGGTACAAAATAATTTACAAATATTTGTAATATTATCAAATTTGAACTTTAAACGCTTTTAGAAAAAATTGTGGATTTATATTCAATTTTTATTATTAATTCCGGTAACAATAGTTTAAAAAGAATCTTGTACTAAATTTTCAAGTTTTTTAACCAAACAATTTTTTTTTTTTATCGACATTTGAAGAAAAAAAATTCAAAATTTGAAATGCCTATATCTAATAGCATAAAAAGAACCATATGATTTTGAAAATTATATTATGTACCTATAGAATATGCTAATATAAACATTTGATAAGCAAATAACATATTTAAGCGCGGTTCGTTTTTGAATTACAAGAAAAAAATAATATTGATTTTATTGAAAACTAGTCTTGCGGAAAAATTTACGTTTTCCTAAATTTTTTTGCTAAAAAACTGCTATGATTTTTTTACCTTTAACTCCCATAAGAACCAACTAGATTTACTTTCTAACAAAAAATATATTAAAAATTGAAGATATTTTACTACTCCGAATGGAATAACACAGACACACAAGAAAAAATAATATATTGTAATATCAATACATTTATCCGCTCAGAATCTAATAAATTTGTTAAAATTCTTAAAAAACAACGAAGTGAATTGTTATTCTTTAGATAGCAGACACTGGAATAGTGTGCTTTGTGTCTAGGTATACTTCAAAATATGCATTGAATTAAATTCAAAATCTCTATAAATAGTTAAAAATTGATGAAAAAAAAATGTATTTAACAACGTATTAATTAATGTTGCGAACCATTTATCTTAATTATTGTTCATGAATAAAAAAATAATAATCACTCTATTTTAAAATGTTTACTTTATTTTGTTACTTATTTATATATTTTGTACATATCTAATGGAATATGTAAGATTTTATAAAATACTGTCAAAGACTTAATGCAATTTACAATTGGTGTACAGTTCTTAATGACAATGTAAAATATTTGAACATCTGAAATTTATTTATAGAGAAAAATAAATCATAATTTTTGACAAGGTTGCTCTCTCTTGATACAATCCCATACATTTAGTAAATAGTAATCATCTGATTGTGTTATAATTCCAGACAGATTATAATAAGGGTCCTTGTAGAAATCTTATACTGGTCTCTTATATCATAAATACATTTCACATCATACACGGGCAAATATATGAAATTTAACTTGTTATAAAACTATTGTATATATTTTTATAAATGATAAATATTAATATTGTGATGTTTGGAACTATACATTAACTATAAATATATGACAAATATATCAATAATTGCAACATAAAACAAACAAAAATTACTTTTATCAAAAATACACATATCTCAAGAAAAATGTATCAATAATTATTACACTATTGTCGGGTCACATAAATAATCACTAGGTAATTAAATCAATATTGAGCCAATGGTCGCTTAAACATGATTTAGTGACACATGATTGGTCTATTAAATTCGTCAACTTTTATGCAACCGAGCATATTTATTACAATTATACGAACTTATATTAAAATCCAAATTATTATTATTATCACAATATTATATTATCTTTAGTTAATATTATAAGAATCTGACAATGTTTCATATACATATTTCATGAAAAAAAGACTACACTGTAATCTGACATTTAAGTACTTCAAATACCATAATAATTATATTCTAGAGTCATTTATACCTCAACATTTTAAATATATCATACATAGTTTTGTATTCTCGTAGTGATGTACATCAATATTTTTAATGGAGGGAGGGGATTACATTCAATAATATTTATTTCCGAAGTAGGTATGCATAGCGAGATTTTTTTTTTTTATGCAGAACAATATTTTACTTTATTTAATGTTTTCTTGCTAACTCGTCATTGACCCTTTCAGAAGATATAAACATACCATGAATCATGATATACTTGAGAACATGATCAATCCATTTAATCAGTCCTAGATAGAGGTGAATACAGGATTAAATTTTAGGGAAGGGGCTTCCTAAAAAAAATTACTTTTGAGCCATGTTCTAGTTCACGTGTTCCTAAAAATATGAAAGAAATGTTTAAGATGACGTTATTAATTTTATTGTGGTTAGATCGTTAATATTAATTACCTATAGATAAGGTACCTATAGTAATTATACTATTATAAATTTAAATTATTTTATTCTAAAATAACTTTTATAATACAAAATCTAATCTACACTTATTTAATTAATTATAACGTATTATTGCACAGTTTAAAATAATTGCAGCAATTAAAAAGACTGTTTAAGAGGTCTGGGGAAGGATGAAGCCCTTAGGCCCCCCCTGGTTCCGCTACTGGTCCTATGTACATAATTCTTGGACCTGGAGGAGTTGAATGTTTAAGACTTTCTACCCCCGTGTACATGCCACTACATCCTTGTTTAAATAACTTACACAGAGTTAAACAAAAAATTGATTGATTTAAGGATTCACTAAATTTAATGGTTTGTTAAAGAGGTATTTTTTTGCGCTTATGGACTACAGCCCAAATTTTGGGTGTTTTAATCATGTTTTCATGTTTTAGGGATCATTAGTTTATTGATTTATTGAATGATAAGTGATTATTTATGCAACTAGGCATATAAGACTATATTTTCTTATTAGTAACATGATTATTAAATCATTATCAAGTATATTAACACAATATGAGTAATACTACTACTACAATAAATACTAAAATTTTATATTCACTGCAAACTAGAGTTATAATACATAATCATAGCACAATTTTTTGTTATTTAAATCTCTTGTTAAGAAAATAGATTTAAAAAAAAAGCTATTTACAAATTGCAATTAAAATAAATAATTTCAATAAACCCTCTGTAGAACAATCATATTGAGAATACAAAGTATTATGTAAAATATTAACACTACTAAATATTTAATTACAACAGGGCATTTTAAGAGTTTAGGTACATCATGGTAAATATTTAAAGTCAAATTAAATGTTAGGTAATTATAAAAATCAATTTCAAAATAATAAGATTCAGTATATAAAATGTTATTTTGTATATCATTGCATATTTATAAGTTTTTGATAAAAGGCATATTTTGATATAATCAGACATTTAAAATTTGCTTAAGTTATTGTTAAAAATGGTTTAAATTTTTAATAAAAGTATCTATTCTCTGGCCACGAGAGAAGTAAACCGTTTCACGCATGTCGACTGACGGCAGCAACCGTTCCATAGCATTGTTTCTGCCACTATGTGACAAGTCAGCGGTGTATTACAATGTGTATACAAAGAGTCACAAATGATAAATACTATACAGAGTGATATATCATCAATAAATTCAAACAATTTTAAAAATTCACAGCAAATATTAAAAAAAAAAAAAAAACACGTAGACTTAACAGTTAACGGTATACAGACGCAGTGACACACAATAAACGTTATAACTTAAATTACGTTATGTCACACACTATATTGTGTTGCCGACATATATTGTAATCGCTTTCAAAGCTTATATCAAAAACAAAATTTGTTTCAATATTTTAAAAATACTACAAAAGTACAATTACATATAGCTTGAGGCATATTTATAAGGTATTGGGACATTTCCCTATAAGGTATTTTCCATTCTATATGTTTCCCCATCCAATACACTACATTGAGATTGACTTGAAATAATAAAATTAATTTAAAAAATATATAAAAAAATTTAATGCATAAATCATTTAAGAATAAATATGATATAAAAACACATTATTTTTGGTATGTGCCCTTCACAGCTTTTCTTTGGAACCTTTTAAATAATTTATAGACATATTATATCAAATTTCCTTGTATTATATAAAATAACACATTATAACAATAAACGTATTGACAATAAGTTTATCAGTGCATCACTTGGTTTTGTACCAATAATAGATTTCAGTATTAATAATAAAAAAATATATAACAAATATGTTGTTGTAAAAATCTCAAAACTAATTTAATGTATTGGATAGAAAAACATATTTTATGGGAAAGTATCTATGAATCTGATTTTTTTAAGTATAATGAACAATTTTACAGCATATTTGAAAATTTTTAGAAGCATAGTTACATACATATTTAAATGTATTTTAGTACATAAACTTATGACCCCTGGATATAACTAAATACATATGTAAAACTAAGATAGAGCTAATGAGGTAGTGCTTATTAAAAAAAAAAATAATAACAGAGAAAATCAAAACACACCCTTATAAAACATTAATTATACTCCACACAAAACAAAAATGTATTTGCACAAAAGCTGGGAAAGTTAAAAAATTTTTTCAACCTAGTTAAAGATAAGTTGTGTAAATGAAGTTAAAAAAACTAATAAAGCTAGAAAATAAGATAGTTTGAGAAATTCCTAAATTTCTAACACGAATAATAGTTAGTTGTAGACGCAGATACAAAACCCCCAAATGTCATGAAAAAAAAAATTAAATTATTATATTAATATGTCAATGATGAAAATTATAAATTTATTATAGTTAAGTCTATTATTTGTAGTTCTATGCATATTAAATAATAATAAATACATTATTTTTCGGATAGTTATATTTATAATTCGGCAATTTCTAATCGCGTCAACTGACGACATAACAGATACTGAGTGTATCTATAAATTACTAATTATTCTTAAATACTGTGCTTTTCAACATGACTACCCAATTTTTTTAAATTTTTAGCTTAAAATTTAAAGAAATATTTATGGTAACACTTATAATAATTAGAAGTCAGATTTTTATGATTTTACATATTTGTTTCTAGTATATGTAGATAAATGAGAATAAGATATCATTATGATTCATGAAATACATAATTTATAAGAAAAATTTGTTTTGTTTAAAAAAAAAACATAATTTAGGGGTTAGAGAATATTCACCATGTTAAGAGAATATTTGAGAATGTTTAATTTTTGAAGATTTTATTTTTGTAATATCAACATAATTAACATATTTCACGTATATCGGCATTTTGATAATTACACAATATTAACTATATGAATTCTAGGTTCTAATAAAAATTAATCACAAGATATTTCTCCAGTGACATCGGTTGATATTGAACAGTTCTCAGCCTATAGAAAAACATTCTTACAAATCAACATACTAAAATGACATCAGAACACATGGAACAATATATTATAGATATTATTTGTTATTGAAAAATGAATTAAATTTAAAGCCAAATTAATAACACAAGTTAATAAACAATAAATTTAAACTGAATATATTTTTATTTTTTTAATATTTAAAGAATATTTTTCATTTTTAAGGACATAAAATATCATATATCTGGTATTTTAAAAGAATATTCAGAGAATATATTGCCTGTTTTAAACGACATAAAAACATCATATTTTAAGGATTTTAAGAGAATATAAATTCAACCTCTACAGTTATAATATTATAAAATTATTGAATAATATAAAATTTCCCATTCCTTAATAATTACTCTGAATCGGCGCCTGGTTAGTTGATGAAAATAATAACTTAAGTTAGAATAGAAATTAGAAGGGTTTTTTTATGTTAAAAATATAAATTTATGAATCTGTTGATTTAGATGTTAAGTATTTCATTAAATGAATAATCAGGTACTAACTATGTTTATATATTATATAATAATAGCAATATAGCTATAATTTAAGCCACACATTACAAAAAACATAAGAGATTATCAAAAATTAAAATATATCAAAAATATACCAATCTATCATCAAAAAATCTAAGTATTAATTATTTATTATTATCCAGTCCATTAGTTTTACATTTTATAGAACATTGAGTTTTATGCAATACAAAAAAAAAAACTATTTATTTTTGGTTTTTAACGAGTTCAAATTAGATTACTTTATTCAACTAGTTAAGTTATAGTTATTATAAATTAAAACTATCTAGTCAAGTTAAAATAATTTTCTAATTAATTAGTACCCAGCATTGAGTTGCATAGAAATCAGTTATGTTGGCTTTAGTCTAGCAATGCTTGTCCATTACCCCATTTAAGTTTACTATCTACCTGCAGTGTACAATCTAGCCGCCAAAATTAAAATAATTTTAAATATAATTTCTGAAACAGGACTTAAAATTGATGTTAAATATTGATAAAATATAAAATTGTTAAGGATCTTTTAAAAAATTAAACACAACATTGAAATTGAAAAAAATTAACTCAGCCTTCTAGTGTTTAGACCAGGGGTGTCCAACCCGCGGCCCGCATGCGGCCCATGGTAGATATTGATACGGCTCTCACTTCAATTTAAAAACTATTAATTAATTGTATTTAATATATTAATATTACGAGAACAAATTTATCATAAGAATATAAAACTACATAATATTAAACATCAAATAAACTTTAATAGTGTTTAATACTTTTATCTTAGCATAATAGCACGGGCACACATTAATTATACGAGTGATTAGTGGATCAACTCGAGCCGATTTTGATAAAATATTTTATTATTGGAGTTATGTTCACGGCACAGATCTCGTGGCATTTATCAACAAATAAAAATAAAACACTGTATGTATAAACTATTATTATTAAAAACTATGCGACCCACAACAACTTCTACCCATATAATTTGGCCCAGACTTCACCAAAGGTTGGACACCCTTGGTTTAGATCTTCTAATCTCTCTAAGTTACACCACTGAAGAAAACATAAAATATTTTTACTTCCGATTTCAAGCCCTAAAATATTCTATTTTAAATTGATAGACTTGGAATTTTTAATGTAAAATCAATATTTTCCTAGCTTTGTTAAAATCTAAGTAGGTATAATCCCCCCCCCCCCCATCATTTTATCATAGTTGTGCGATTTGTTAACAAACATAGCAATTTTTTTAATAATACAGAATATTAAAAAATGTATAACTTTACTTAAGATAAAAATTAAATAAACTAAGACTAAATACTTTAATCCACCATGAGTAGCTTCACTGCCTTACTTTACTTTATATTAATTTACGCATTTAATTAAAACATATAATATATTGTTATGATTATTAGGGATCAGAACTTAATGCACTTCAAAAAGTACTAAATATGTTTTTAAAAATATACACTTATTATTTTTTTTTACTCACAATTATCATGAACTCTTAATTAAAAAATATTTTTATATTTTATAATTTGTACTAAATATCTATTAATAACAACTAAAAATAGTATACCAACTAAGGATTTAATAAATACGATACAATAAATCTAATGAAAATCCTAAAAACATGGTCATTCCCAAGAGATGGCAAGATGGGGCACTTGCTCCCCTAGAATTTTAAATTTGTTACTTAGTTGTAATAATTTAATGTAATAATGACAAAACATAATCATATTCTATAAATAAAATGATAAAAATCATCATTTATTTTTAAGTTAATTTTTCACCACTTCCCCTAGAAAAATGTTTAGGGACACCATTTTTTAAAATAAATACTTATTATAAAGTGTATAAGTTATTTTTTTGTCAATTTTTTAAATTGCATAATAAATATATTGTTAATCATCAAATATGCTCTAAAAAAATAGTAAAATTGACTACCCCTCCTCCAACCAAAAAAAAAAAAAAAAAAAAAAGAAAGAAAAAGAAAAAAGAAGAAAGCAAATGCATTAACTTCTAAACCCTAATCATCATCTATGAAATATTATATAAAAATATTGTATTTGTTAGTACTCCATAATCTAAAAACCACTAAATCTATTTAAAACAACTTATTTTTCTTTTTCAAATTTGTATTGAAGTTAAAAATTAATTTAATCAAAAATTTAAAAAAAAACTTATCATTCAAGTATTTTAAATTTTAATTGATAAAAAATTATTTATATTTATTAGTATCAAATTAGTTTGAATGAAAATTATATAAACAGTAAATTAACTTTTTGAGGCTACCCGAATTGGATAATAGTGGCTCATGGTGAATTAAAATAATAATTTAAAAAAAAAAAAATTGTTGATCTTAACAATAATGCATAATGTATATCTTATGAAATTATCATTGTTTAAAATTTCATTGAGAAGTAGACGGTTTGTCTGTATCATACAAGTATTTCTTATCTCCTTCTTCTTTAAGTTCATCGCGTTGTCTTTTTAAATTGTCAAGGTACTCTTGTTGTGAAGTGGCCAAAACTTTTGTTAAGATATCAATATCTTCCCACTTAGACATACCTTAGTGATTAAATTAAAGTATTAATTAAAGAAATAATTTATATAAATAAAAAATATTTACCGAAAAGATGTGGAGGTAATGTAACAAATGTAGGATTTTCTATTTCTGAACGATCTCTACAGGGAGATAAATTAGGTGGGGTTTTAGGTCCAACTGAGTATCTTGGTGGGGAAGTTCGAGATTGAAATGGTTTGACAATAGATGCAGAAGTTGCAGTTGACGTAGCTGATGACTCGTTATCTTTCTGTAATTAATTATAATCTTAATAATTTTAATCATAATTCATAATTACATTTTAAAATTTACTTTATTTCTTTTTTCATTGTCTTTTAAAAATTGTAAATAACTTTCACGCGCTATTTGTTCTTCAATTGTATCATTTGTGGCTTCCCAATCTGTAGCTCTAAGTTTATCTTCTAACATAGTCTAAACATATCAAAATATTTTTTTTTATTAAACATGGATATACCAACCATACAATAATGAAGAAAAAAAAGGTTTTTATATTAAAATTGAGTAAATGTTTATAAATATTTTTAAAAAATTTGAGTAATTAATAAACATTATTTAAAAGCATTGAATTATCATTACAAATGTTTATATTCAAGAAACTAATGCACGATTACATGAGCAATTACTAAATATTTAATAAATCGATAATGGTTTATGATCCTTTAAATATGATTTAGTTGCTAGTGATTAGTCCACTACATTAATCAATTTTTTATGCAATCCAACATAATAGTAACAATACAATAATGATAACCATAAGAATTCTTTAAAGATAGAATTTAAATAACAATTAGATATACTCAAGTACTGTATTAATATAATTTATTTAATATACTTTGATCTGTGATGCATAACATACCTGTTCTAACAAATAATCTTCACTTTGACGAACAGCATCAGTTAATAATTTTTTATCAGCTGAACCTGGTGAAAAACTTGGTAATCCTAAACCTATACCAATTGTTGCTTTATGTGGGTCTACAATACTATTATAATGACTTCCTCTTTGATAAGATAATCTAATTGGTGGATTAGAGGACTCTGATGTATTAGCTCTATTGAATATGTTAATTGGTTCTTAAACAAAAAAAAATATATATATATACAAATATTTAAGGTATAATTTCTTCAGAACTTCAAAATTAAATAAGTTAATTTACCAATTTCATAACAATAAACCTCAATTGGACGGTTATATAACTCAGACATAGCATGTATCTCTACATGGTTTCCATGAGTTCGATCTAGTCTTTTGCGAGCAATATATGTATTGAAATCTTCAGTAACATACTGCATATAATAATCTTTATTACTTGACTAAAAAATATTAAACATTAATAAAAATATTTTCGTATACAATTTAATACATGTAGAATTTGTTTCCAAAAATATCATTAAACTTAATAGAAGAAGTAAGATTTTACTAATATGATTACTGATTGACTAATTTAATTTTCTAATCAGTTAAAATATTTATAATAAAAAAATCGAACAGCATTAAAAAATGTTAAATAGGAAGAAGAAATCTATACATTAAAATTAAGATTTAAGATTTTTTTTTAAAAGATATTGACTAAGTTAAAGAAATATAGTTTGATGAAAAAGTACTAGTTTTCTTCTACTATATTAAATTACTTACAACATAATCCATGCACTGTTTACGAACTATGTCATGCATATCTTGGTCACCAAATACTTGATCTGATACAGCTCTAAACAGACACGCACCATCATCTTTCATTTGTTTCAAAACCAGATCACATTTTTTCAACTTTTTTTCAAAGATGCGATCTTGCTGAAATTTGTAAAATGTATGTTATTAATGTATGCTTATACCTCAAAACTTAAGAGAACACATAAGTGATCTCCAAATACAACATAGTAAATTTGCATTCAGTAGAACCTGTTTTTTTTTTCAGCTTTAATATTAGAGTGAATTTACCTTTAATCAAACTTGATGGTAAGAACATTATTTTTACTCACAACTTGTTTAAAAATTTAGGTAAAGAAAAAATCTAATAACAATGAAATTTTATGTCCTTTTAACATAAAATATTTATTTAAAAACAATTATGAATTATGTTTAGTCATAAATTAAACTACCACTAAATGATTGATTAAATACTTTATAAGCAAATTCACACAGAAACCTACAGACATTTTTTTTATTTAGTGCGACTTTACTAAATGTAATTCTCAAGTATTTTAAAGATAATAAATAACTGTAAATAAATTTATAAATAAAATGTATTTAAGTATTCATAATCCATATATTATATAAATACATTATAAATACAAATATCATACAGTAAATAATAAATAGGTACTTGCAAATAAGTTTCATATTATACAACATAAGAATAAATCTATAGTTACCTCAGCCCATTCCAAATCATTGAATTGCTTTGGAATTTCACCGTATTCATCCTCACTATTATAACCACAATTATCTGAACTGCAGTGACCATTCAAGTCAGTAACTCCACATTGACAAGTACCAGAACTTTGAGATGGTCTATTGTCTCTATCACGTCCTTTACTATTTCTTGTACTTCTTAAAATTATTAAAAACTCATTAGATAAAACATATGAAATAACTTTTAAAACTCTTAGAATAAATTATGGGTACATATTATAATCAGATAAAAAAAACACAGACAAAAAAAAGAACTGTGAATAAACAACATATACAAATCAATAACACAAGATAACATTTTTATTGGTTAATTGAAAAATTTAAAAACTAAAATAAAAATACCTAAGGGGACTATGGTGAATCCTACGTTTTGAACCTAAAACATTTTCAATATTTTCTACAGACCATCTTTGAGGAGACTTAATTCGTTCATCTAATGCATTTATCTGAAATAATAATAACAGTTTACATTAGTTTACAATTTATAAATAGTTGTATTTATATTACATACAAGTAGTAAGTTAAAGTTAAACAAGACTAATAACTAGGGAATGGATTTGAATGCAAATTGCATTTTTTTTTCTGAATGTCCGAAAGCATTGTTTTCCAAGAAAAAAGTTTATTTTATACATCAAAGAATTATAAAATGTAACTTTTATTTAGCATTTTTTTTTAAATGTTGTGCATTTTTATGTTTTTAAGTAATTTTTATACAAGAATGGATAAAATTCGATTAAGTTTTTATTGAATTTCATTCTAAAAGAATAAAATAAAATGAATAATATGCAACTCAACTTGACATTTAACAAAGCAAATTATGAGCATTTACCAAAATACATTAGTACATAGGAAACATCTGGATAATTGGTTGACGCAATTAATATTATTGCTCAAGTACAAAATGAAATCGGAACAAACAGAGTTGGACTAGCTCAGACAAACGACCAGGGAAATAATTTTTAAACAGACCCCTGCTCTCAGCTCACAGCCTGTGCTATGAAAAAGTTAGAGCTGAATAATTGTTTGCTCCCTCAGTGGTGTATATGGGGTGGGGGGGGTAGAGGTTTTTGTTGGTACGGCACTATTAAAATAAAGTTAATTAAAATAAATATAATATAAATAGTAGTAGTATTAAATAATATCCTCGTCCTCAGTCTTTTATATTTAAACGTTACATACCATATAATTTTGGCTATAGGTAGGCACAATTATCATAACAGTTAAATATTACTAATAATATTATATTATTAGTCTTATTACCATTTAACATATACAAAGGCTCCCGCCTGCTTATTATAGGCCCCAAATAGCCTACTGCAGCCCCATAGGCTCATTTTCATAGTGGCCTACCGGGAAAATCCCGGTGTCCGGTGGCCTAGTCCAACTCTGGGAACAAACAACAGTAGTATCAGAAAATCCATTAAAAAAAAATTAAAAGCGAAAATTGAAAAAACTTGAGATTTAAAACAATAAATCATATTTCAAATATTTTGAGAGGAAAAACAACATCTAAAGATAATACAAATCTAAAGAACTAACTACTGATTACATGGCTTGTATAAATTTTAGATTTATGACGTCAGTTGACATGGAGCATAGTTTCTCAATATAAAAAACAACATTGGTTAATAACTGTCAGGTTTATGTATAAGAATATTAAACAGCATCTGATTATACAGTGCTGTTATGAAACACAAGGTAAGATTATAACAAATGTATTTATTTATATTGTATATTCATTTTTTGGAAATAATTTTCAAGCTAAAAGGAAGATAGGAAAACTAGAAGATGATGAACATGATGCGAATAATTAATACAGGAGAATCTCGGTAATCCGGTCGTTCGATAATCCGATACGTCCAGTAATCCGGCTGTATTAACCTATATGTACCAATATGTATTTATATATAAATTTACTATCGTAAACGATAAACCGTTAGATAAAATTAAGTAATAACAGATCTAATCCTAATAAACAAAAAGAAAACTGCTCTCAACCTAAAAGATTTTTAAATCATTTTTTAATACAAGTAAAAATGTAAAATTCAATAAGTAAAAATACATTTTTTTATGAACTCCCCACTAATCCGGCGTTTTCGTTAATCCGGCAGTAGCGTAGTCTGATATGTGTCGGATTACCGAGATTCTACTGTACTTAAGAATAATAATTTATATAATAAAACAAATTTTTTCAAATAAAATTATTAAAAATGAGTTTAAAATAATTTTAAGAACAATTTAAAACAATATATTTATTATGAGTGCATTAAAAAGTATTTTTTAAAACATTTTTCTTGTTTTTTAGAGCATTTTGTAATGATATGCTCACACATCATAATTTATTGTACATTTTATTATTTCATTAAATAAATAACGGTTAAGTTGTAACACGCAGATAGTCCTCAATAAAAACCAATAATCCCTATTGATCACTGATGAGAGAAACGATTTACATTGTTTGGTCACATTATTGTGACAATATGGCGCAAACCGTGTGATCTATTTTCGTATGCCGCCAGAGACAAGGGATGGTCCAATGAGCCTCTCCATCGTCGGGGAGAAAGCCGATTTCTCTAAAGACGCGGAGGCCTTTGTTGGAGCCGCCTGCGACCCTGGTTATCTTGACCATGTCGTCTTCTCTCGCCAGTACATGAGCACCAACCAAACTATCGAGTGCATGAGCACCGACAAAATTACAAGAGCAGGCGCACCAGACAAGCGAGCAGGAGCTCTACTCAAAACCCACCACAAGATTCTGCGAGCGACAGCTTAATTTCCTTTTTTTTTAAGTTAAATCAGAATTGTTTTCTTATTTAAACGTAAGTTTTTCTTAAGCCGTATCGTAACTTGTGTCACCTTGCATCTTTCTCCGAGGAACGTACTACAGGTATTCACTGCGGCGAACCAGGTAAGGTGCATGCCTAAAATACTTATTGTTAGTACAGATTCTTTTACCATCTAATTTACATAACGGTGTATTTGATCATATTCTCGAATCACGATCTCGAAAACCTTCCGAAGAACAGGAGCAAAGTAATAACGCGAGAACAAGTATTTTTAATAATCTTTAATACCAGACTTACATACAAAGTTTGTGTCCCTTGTGTCAGTCCGGCCACTCCTCCCATAGCCATTAACTTTATTTTTATTTTTATTTCTCTTATTTTTTTGTTATTACAATTTAAATCCCTTTCCTACTAATAATAATGATTAATACAATACACCTACCTATTAATCTTAAATTATTATTGTAAGCCAATATTATAACCTTGAAAATTTCATAATTTTATTGCGGCTTAAAATAAATGTATTTGTACCATTTTTTATATTTTAAATTTGTAAATTAATAAAATAGACACATTTTATTTCACATTATATTAAGTAATAGAACTTTTAAATAATTAACTAGGTATCAATTATTTCTATAAGTAATTAATTAACAATATAAACTAAGAAACTATTATACTTAAAAGGTAACAAGCAGAGCAAAGTAAATAAATAAAAATATAGATATTTTTGAGCGTCAATTATTTGATTTTTTTAAATACGCCATGAACACTGACATTTTACACTAATATTACTCAAACAAAAATATAATATGTGTCCGATAATATTTAATTTGACAATACAGTAATAATATTTTCAATAGACTATTTTACAAATTGCAACATAAGTAATATTATGTAGACAGTAATAGTTATTTCAATCATCTTCAATTGCAAACCACAGTAGTCATAACATGATAAATATTACTGTAAACACCATTTATTTTGTTGCATATTGTGTGAATTATTATTCTATTTCAATACAGATTGTGATTGGATTCAACACATATGATTTGGAACATTCATTATTAAATACATTAACATTTTCAATAATTTTAAGAGAGTAGTTTCACTAGTTTCAGAATAATAACTGACCAAAATAAAGTTTTCTAATAGTATAAAAATATTTAGAAAAAACATAATTTTGTTATTAACTTTTACATTTAAAATTCAAGTATACCTAATTGTAATTTATTATAAGATTATGAATAAATATGCCAACCAAATATAACTATAGCCATCAGGTTTTAATTATATTTTTTACACAATATGAAATGAATAAGCAACTTAATTGTAAACAACGAAGTTTAATTTTAATTTTTTTGATTATTTTTTACAAATTTTATTAATTTAAAAATTTAAAAATTATTGACAATATTTTAGATATAATTTCTGATAGTTTATAAAAAAAAAAAAATATTAATAAAACAATTTCGATATTAAATTTTAAATTTTTAATTCAAGTGTACTTTCAATTATAATAGGTATGTTACAAGAACATGAATAAATTTACCAATCAGATTCAACCACAACCTTCAGGTTATAAATATATTTTTACAAAATATGAAATAAAAAAACTGAAAGTGCATTTCCCAACATAGATTAATATTTAAGTACAAGGCAATATTTGTCTAATGATACCATTTGTTTTTTCAAATTTTTTTGTACACTATATGTATTTTTAAAACTAACTACCTTTAATGACTAGTATTTATTTAGTCGGCTAAACTAAACAAAGCAATTTATTTCAGTACATAGATAGCTGGCAAAAATCTAAATAAAATAACACAGCAGATAATCGTTTACCTGAGAATGAGCTTGAGTTGTTGGATGAGGTAAAGCATGACCGTGTGAGCTCGATGACGGTTCACATTCTTCTAACAGGGCCTGAGATTTTTTTTTCGATAAAACCGTCATGTTAGAATCAATACGCGAATAACGGTGGATAAAATAATAGAACAATTAAACAATAACGCCTGGTTAAGTAAAAATAAAATAATATTAACAATATTAAATATTAAAACCGCGATGAGCGCAGCCTGCTATGTGTTTGAGATCGGATAACACGCAAATACGCAATTCAAAACAATAACATATTCTAATCTTGAGCGTTTGCGATATTATACATTATTATTATAATATATATTACTATTAATCGCGATGACTACCAGTTACCACCGACTGTTGGACAACGCTAGTAAATAATGTTAATGTTGAACGTAGGTGGGTACCCATACGGTCATACGATGTAATGTATGTATCATGTATGGTGTATACATTAAAATAATAATACACAAAGTTTTTTCACTACCCATTTAATGTATTCGATCGGAACTGATAATGCCAGTTGATAAAAACGATTGCGTGTGAGAAACTGATAACGGCGGCGGCGACACGGCGATAACGGGCGGTTTCCAAGGGCCGCTGGTGTCGCCGCGGTCGGCGGCTGGCATGCGATCCGTGTGACCGCGTTCACCGTTCGGTCTCGCGTGTTCTAAACCACACCGACACACCGTCGTCCATGTTGCGTATATTGCGTAACACGAACATTGAACAGACGCGGCGGCGGTCGTGTGTGCACGTGCAGTGCTTCCGCTTGTACGTGACCTTCGCCCTCGCCCGTTGGTGCACAGCCGTGTGGGACACCGATCGATCGTTTCGCTCGCGGTGGTCCGTGCCGCAATTTTTCGCGGTTCCCCTTGATCTCTCACCCTTTCCCGATGAATTCGCCTACCCATGTCATAATATTGTTATCATGTAATAATTGTAATAATTGTATACGTGTTGGCTGCAGTGCACCGCCCGCCACCGGCCCACAGCTGTTGGCCGAGGGGCCTCCGCCTATTAAAAACAATTATTAATATTTAATTACTCCGTTTGTTGCTAGTTAATGAAGTACAAAATACGAGAACGATCAATGATATTATTATAATACAATAAATAGACAAATATAATGCATCAATGGCTGATGCGTAGAGCCCATAGAGGCCCCAAGTTTTGTAATTGTATATTCGGTTTTTCTCAAAAACGTTTTAGTCGCCCAAATAATCGGGTTAATCCACAGGATCATGTTTTTCATTCGGTTAAATACCTACGTAATAAGTATATTATTAAGTTAATATTATAATCAAGAGATATTTTGTTGATATATTTTAATTTTATGTCATAATTTTAGATAACCTTGGTTTTGTTTAACTATTTATAAAACATGAAAAATTTCCAGTCGTATTATATTTTCAAAAACTTATTCATATAATAATAAATGCGTTATCAACATGTAGTGTAAATATAAACGGTTTTAATAACATAATTTAAATAGTTTTTTTTTTTTTTGTATGCATTTCTACGTGTAAAATATTTAATTTTTACTCTTATTAGTCATTATTATGTCTTTATTGATGTAGGTAACTACACAAAAAATTAAATTATGAAATTTATTTATTAAACCTGAAATAAAATGTATTAAAATCGAATGAAAACAACCAAATTATAGCCAATGTATGTGTGAGTGTGGTGTGATTTAGCTGAATAATATTAGTTTTTTAATTTATTTCCTAATTTTATCAATACCTACCTTAATTTTAACTATTATATATTATGTAATGTCAATGAGCAAAATATAGATCAAACAACGCAAAAAAAAATGTTGATCACATCATTATAGTTTATTAATATTCATTGTTCTTGAAAATGAAGTTATAGCTTCAGAATTATCCATTGGCACGTCATTGGTCTATGGAGGCTGGAATAGACATACAAAACAAATTTCAACAGTTTGATGCAAGTGCAAGTATAAAGAAATAATAGCATTTACAATTTAATTAATAATTTAGCTAACATATTATATGCATATATTAATCTTATGAAATCAATTTTGATATTTTTTAAAATAATTTTAAAAAATATGCCCGTGAATGTTTAAAAATTTTATTGTATTGAATAACTTTTTTGAAAATGTTGAATTCTTATTAATTATTGTAAAAAACCATATTTAATTTATTTAAATATATTGTTTTGCCACGGAGATATTGAAATGATACTGGAATTTTGAAAAACACTCATTGTATCACTATGTGTATAGATATTGATATATATATAGCCATAAACACACTATAATAATATATATTATTAAATATTAAGTATATATCCATGAGTAGGTATAAAATAGCCAATAGCTATAAAAAATAATTAAGTAGTATAAGGAGAAAAATAATCAATTTATATGCTTAAATTTAATACGTTATATTCATCATAGTAAAAGTATATTTAAAAAATTTAAAACGCTTCATCTTAGTAATATATGCTGACAAAAATAAACCGCCTCCACTCAGAATCATTTTTTGTTCACAATTATTTATCATTGAATTAATATTTAAAACATCCATTACAGTAACTTATTCATTAACAAAGTACTTTCTACAGTGAACACTGAACACCTACTTTATAACAGAGTAGTTACCTTTTTTCCCATATTTTTATTTATTACATTTGTAAATTAATAGTGTATTATATCATTTGATAGATTTATCAAACTAAGTGTAAAACTATTTAATGACATTAATGTATAAATATTTTAGAACTTCGCAAAACAAACAGTATTTATAATATCCATAGATTGGACTGATTGGAGATTAGATTTTAAAGAGTTTTAATTTTTACCCTCGTATACATAAAAAAAAAGAATTAGCTTTGTAATATATTATACAAAATATTATTTATTCGTTTTACTTGAGTAAAAATTTAAAATGTTTGCTCTCTTCTATATAAGAAAACATTCAGCTAGGAAGTAGGAATCCATAAAATATTGTCGTGTAGACAATATGTATGTATGGAGGTAATAGATATGTTTATTATTTATTGTTTATTATTGGTATGGACCTACCCATGACAAAAGCTATTTTAAACTTCCAACTTTCTAATTTTATTAATCCGTTAAAATATTAAAAACATGACCCTTCAAACCGTCATACATATAGATACATAAAAAATATATATTTACTATGAAGGTGAAAAATTGGCCCGCTTAAATATAAGCACTTTTATTAAAACGAAAGAGTTGGTAGAAATCAAAAGAGGAAGAAAAGCGCGCTGAAATTTGAAAACAAAATTATATAATATAGCTGTATGCCTGTCTCGGTATCTATAGCCGTAATGCCCATATTACGAGATGAAGAGTTGCGCCAGTTTGACCGTGACCGTCGGGCAGTGTAGGAGCCGCAGTACGATCACGACGCAACTCTAGCCGCGTCGGAGGTTCCAAAATGGAAGCCAAACGCTACCTCCATATCTAACAAAATCGAAATTTGTTTGATACAATTGATAATAACATAAATTCTTAACAATATTTCACTCGCACACAACATAATGGCCTGGAAAATGTATTGTTTTTGTGTTTGATTTGCCGTTTGACACACGGAACGCCGTCTGCAGTTGCCGCCCGTCAGTTACATAACGTCCGCAATCGCGTCAAAACCGCTGTTTCACCGCAGCTACCGACGACGATTTTCGGTGAACACACGGCAGGCGCCGCATAGGGCAGTTGGGCCGTGCGCGTGACGTTCTTGTTGTAGCGGCCCCGCCGGCACACGACCGAAAAGCGACGCCGACTAGTTCGCCCGTCGCCGATTTTGCACTTTTGCGACGCACCGAAGTCCACTCATCACCTCCTCGTCGACGCTGGGCACGAGTGATATCGTTATGACCGCTACCACCACCACCCCGTATTCCAGGTAAGGTGCACAATAACGCCGTAAAAAATAAATGCTGTAGGTTTGCGTATTGCATCGAGTGTGTTGTGTCACTCGGCCCGTTTGTACCAAGTGTGTTGTTGTCATTATTGTAAAAAAACCACCGAGCAGTGTTTTGCTTATAAGGTACTGTCAACTAGTGACGGGAGATGTTGTTCGATTGATCGACGTACAGTCTTTTCAAATGTAGATTTTACACATTTCACCATTGCTGTCTGTTCGATACCTGTGCATTTCACCATATTTTCTGTCTGTTAATACCTGTTTAATCTCTTGTCGTTACATGAATGGGAGAGTAGTGATGTAGGAACTACCTATCTATTATCGATAACCACGGTTAGGTTAGGTTAGTGATCTACTATTGTAGTTTATTATCGGCATAAAGTTTCAATCAAAACACCTAAGCATCATTTAATTACATGTATTTAGTAAATCATATTGGTGACTGCTATGGTTAGAGTTTTATGCAACATGATCAGTGTTACATTCAGGGTCAACGATTGTAAGGAATAAAAGTTGTTTTCGTTAATATTGTAAATAAATCCATTTTTAGAATTAGTGATTCTCATTGATCAATTAGTAGTTGATAGGTACATTTTGACATTTTGTTGTTATTTTAACATTCTTTATATACTTAAAATAAGTATCTACTTTCTGTCGTGATTAAAGTATGTTAATGTTGAATTTTTAATAGGTCTATGACACAAAGCAAACATATTCAATATTGTATTAATCTTCTATTCCAATGTTATTATTCTTTTCACACTGAATAATTTCAATTTTATTTGTAACTTATCTTGTATAATATTTTATCTTATTTTATAGTACTTGTTTTTTTTTATTTAACAATATTTCTGAGTTTTCCTGCCTAAAAGGGTGTCACTTACTGAAATTTTAAGACATTCAATTTTTAATATTGAATAAAATTGTAAATACTTAATTTTACTTATATATACATAATATTAAAATATAATAGTAAAATAATAATTGAATAATATTTTCTATATAAAACATTACACCTGTGGCAGTCAAATGATTTAGTCATAGAAAAAGTTTTGGCTGAATTTTTGGCATTCACTATGATCATTAAAAACATTAGTAAATTAAGAAATATGTATACATTTATTAGGTAATCAATATATATTTATATCAAAATTCTATTTAATACTTCATTTAGGGTTATATTTTCAATCCCATGATGATAAGTATACAATTTATAAATATTAAAGTTTTAAATTAACATTTTAAATATGTTTTTGATTGAACTTTCAAAGAAATCAGAAAAGGCCTAAAAATGTTATGACTATACTTTATGATATGAATGTGTTATGTTATAAATTGTATTTAACTTGAGAACATTTTTCAATATTTATATAGTTGATGCCTACTTACATAATTTGACTTCACATTGTTCTAACAAACTAAGTATACCTACATTTAATATTTTAACCACATATTATTGATTGGCTTAGTATTTATTTTACAATTTAATTATATTAATATCATTATATTTTTAAAAAGTAATTTTATCTTTTTGATAGAGCCTGAATTTTAATGCTCTAAAAACTATATAAAAAAAAAAGTTGCTTTGTTAAGTAGTTAAAAATATGAACAATAAATTATGATCCTACAACAATGTATTAATTTATCTATTTAAACTATTTAACTAGTTACTAGATTATAAATGTCATAATACAAACAAGAAAAATAGTTTTGCGATAAATAGTAATATTTATTGTAATATAGGTACATAATATGTTTGTTATCAAATAATATATTATATTGATATTTATATGATATGATTGATATGTATTTGTAACATAAAAAAAGTAAATACTTATACAAAGATTAAAAAATAAATACTTAACTATTATATTCACTTAAAGATTTTTCAAAAGAAAATGGGATGAAATTTATTGGTTGAATGGTATAAGCAAACAATTATAATTTATGAAAAATCACAGGGCATGCCTGGATATACCCTGTATGCCTTGTGCGCATGCTTATTCTGCAAATAGGTGTAGATGTATTCATAAAAAGAAAATTGACAATTTTATAGTTAAAGAATATCTATACTCTATAAAAGCAAGTGTCATGAAAAATAAACTTTCTCAAGATAATATTTATTTATTTATTTTAATTTTATTGTATGCACTTAACTAATAATATTTTGAATTTTTTATGTACTTTACCTATAATATATGGGTATCAATATTATTAGTAATAAAGCAGTTAGTGCTGTACCAATTTAATAATTATAAATATAATACCGACTCTTAAGCAATAATTATAATTCATTTTTTATTCATTCATTTTAAATGTAAATTAATATATTTTATTTTAATTTGTTGTTTATAACTAATAAATATAAATATATAAAAAGTCAATTTCTTTTATTGATAATACATAATTATATATTTTTTATTAAATATTTAGGTATTTGCACTACAATTGCACTATATTTTTTCTTTAATAAATATTTATAAACAGCTTTTTTAATTCAATTTTCTTGATAAAATTTAAATTATTTTTAAAACCACTTATAAATGTTAGCAGTATACTGTATGTTAACAAAATTTATATAATTTACCTATACCTAAATATATTATTTATTTTTAGCCAATAATATATTATGGGTTTTAAATTACAGGCGTATCCTTTTTGATACCTAACCATAGATAAAGTCAATTACTGAAAGATAAATTTTAAAACCATTAATATTAATGCTCTATAAATGAAAAACAGTAAATAAATACAAAATAAAATAGGTACAGGAAAAAATATTTGAATAAAAATTGCTCAAATTATTTTATTATTTTTGTTACGATTTAAATAGTCTTATAATTCCCATGTTATTTTAAGCATTATACTTTCATGAAATTCTTTCAGAAAACTAATAAACAATGCTTACCTAAATTTTATGACAAAACCCTTACTATAACTTATTTTGGTTATATTGTATTTTAACAATTCTAAATGTTTTTTGATAAGTTGTTTTATGTTTACTAAATTATAGTTATTGATTTATTGTAATGAAATTTCAGTTCTAAAATCATAGTGTATAATTTTCATCATTTTTATTTGTAAGTTTGTATTAAAATGTGTTAATTTTAAATTTATGTCCTATGTTATTATTGTACTTAACACTATAATGTATTAAATATCTTCTTAGTTTTTTTTGGATTGGTAGTATTCATGCAATGATGGAATGAACCTTTGTTAGTTCAATTATGATAGCTTAATGATTGTCTACTTAGCTTCCTATATTTATTTTCTTTATCACTTGAATATTAAATTTAATTAAATATTGAATGTTTTCACTCATTCCCTCATATTTATTCTTTAAATATATTTGAAAGATTAATTGAAGACTCATGTTCATTGTTCATGCATTTTTTATGTTTATAATTTATTATTTTTACTATAAAAATAAATTATTAAATAATTAAATTTGTATATGCTAACTTTTTCTTTAATGTCTATGTACCTATTTTATCATTTTTTGATCCTTAAGATTAGGCCATTTATTTGGTAGTATTTTTTATTATTTATATAATATAAAATAAAGAATTGATAATATTAAAAATGTTGTAAAATTGAATTGCTATATTTAACATAATACTAAAAGTAAATAAAACAATAATGTGTTATTTATAATAGTATTACAAAACATTTATATATTATTATTCATTGAAAATATTTTTTATTTGTTTTTAGAATGTATAGTTATGGACAATATGGATCGTCTTCTAATAGATAAATGAGTGCTTTCCTTTTAAGATCATGTTAAGAAACATAAAATTAATGTTGTTGATTTCTTGAAAATGCCGATATCATTTAAATGGATTGGAAATTTATTACTGTGGGTAAGTCATAAATAAATTAGTTAAAAACTGTTTTAGTATAATAAGTATTTATATTAATTAATTTAAAATATGTTATAATTGTATTATCTTAGGAAAATTGGTGATGCCGAATTCCAAACTATGTTTTGTGTTGGTGTTATTGCTAATAACTACAACATTAAAATGCAGTTTAGCGATGTCAGTTATAGCTAAATACCCACAGAGTACACAGTCAGAATGTTTTTCAAACCATCTACTTCACATGGCTGTAGACAAGAGTTTAGGGGGTCGAGTTTACATTGGTGCAGTAAACAAATTGATACAACTAGAAGGAACCAATTTAACTGTGGAGACATGTACCAATACTGGTCCACTCTCAGATAGTCCACAATGTCCAGCAAGTGGCTGTCCAACCTCTCCACCCATTGAAACATCACTTACTGACAACTATAACAAAATTCTAATCATCGACTTGGAATCTCGAATGTTAATAGTATGCGGTTCTATTTTTCAAGGAGCTTGTAACAAGTATAAAATGTCAAATGTGTCATTACCAGCACAATTTATTCCTATGAGTATTGCTGCTAATACAGAACAAGCTTCTACATATGCTTTCATTGGACCAGAACATTATAATAATTGGGGATATTCAAATGTATTATATGTTGGAACCACTTTTACTAACAATGGAGATTATAGACATGCTGTACCAGCAATTTCAAGTCGTAGTCTTTACACTTTAAATTTAGCAGAAACCTCGTTTTTAAAACAATCTTCACTTAACATCAACGTTAATTATCGTGACCGTTTCCTTGTTAAATATATTTATGGATTCAATTCAAGTGATTATGCATATTTTGTTGTTGTTCAGAAACATTCACCATTACCAGGACAAGAAGAGTTAGGATATGTTACTAGATTAGCCAGAGTTTGTATTGATGATGCCAATTATGATAGTTATACTGAAGTTACATTACAATGTATGGTAAAAGAAACATCCAACTCTGATGATTTAGTGAATTATAAACTTGCTCAAGACCTAAAGCTAAGTAATGCTGGTGAAGACTTAGCAGCCAGTCTTGGTATTGATACTAATGACCAGGTCTTAGTTGGATCTTTTTCTCCAAGTCAAGGTATTACCAATGAACCAATGCCTAAATCAGCAATATGTGCATTTAGTATGCAATATATTGAATCTAAGTTTAATGAAAACATTCATATGTGTTTTAATGGTACAATCAAATATCGTAATATGCCATATGTTTCTGGACTAATATTACAAGGAAATTGTCCAACTGCAGGGGTGAGTATTTATGAAATAAAAATTAATTTAATTTAATATTAATTAATATTTTTATAATTTTTTTTTTTTTTTTTAGTCAACTGGAAATATTTTAAACTTTTGTGAAATTGGCTTAAAAATATCAGGAACAGAACCAATTACTACACAAGCTGCAATCAATTTTCCCGATCATCTTATTTCTTCAATAACATTAGCAACAACAGAAAGAAATACTATAATTTTTTTGGGAACTTCAACAGGAGTTCTTAAAAAAGTAAATTCAAATTTTTTTTTATTAATAAATTAATTAGCTAAGACGTAAGTATATTAAATTGTTTAACTATTATATTTTATGAATAAAAGGTATTGTTATCATCTGCAACACATGCTGTAAATTATGAAGAATTAGTCTTGGACAATGGAAATGCCATATTACCAGATACATCACTTACCACTAATGGAGAACATTTATATGTATTAACTCGAAGCAATGTAAGTTTTAATTTACATAATTTTAGTAAGTTAGATAAAAGTAAAATCGTTATTGTTTATTTTAAGGTATTGAAAGTGAGAGTAGAGCATTGTTACAGTTTTACTAATTGTTCTTCGTGTTTGGAAGCAAATGATCCTTACTGTGGTTGGTGTTCTCTTGAAAGAAGGTATAGTTGTTTTATTTTACAAATTTATGGTTTTAAAACATTGTTGAAGAAATGCATTAATAATGTTGATTAATTTGGTGAGAGATAAATAATTCAATTTTCAAAAAATTTAGATATTCATTTCTTATGTTATTACTTATTATTATATAAAAAAAAAAAAATCGACAAATTACAAGTACATAATACAATTATTGTGAATTTATTTTTAGGTGTTCTTTTTTTTCTTTTGAAAAAATAAATCAATTATAAATATTTCAAATGTCTCACGGAATTAATTGCACTGGTTCAATAAATTTATAATTATAATATACTATGATAAAATATACATAATTAATTAATATTTACTTATAATTTTATTATTAACTCTTAACAATATCTAAATTAATTATTTATATTTTATGAATTTAAATATTAGGTGTACTATTAGAAGTACTTGTCAAAAAGCAAGTCACAGTTCACCACGATGGTTATCACTTGGTACTGGTCAACAATGTATTGATTTTGAACAAATTAGTCCAGATCGGATTCCAATTCACCAAATGTCAAAGGTAATGGTTGTAGTTGTTGTTCTTAATAAAAAAAATTGTATCGTATTTAATAATTACACATTTAAATGATAATGAAAATATTATTATGCAAGATGGAATATATTATTTATTTATTCATTTTATTTCATATTATTTTTCAGTTACAACTTGCAATTAAAACACTACCAGAATTACCTGCTGGAGCAAAATATCGTTGTGTTTTTGGTAAAAGTGATCCATTAGATGCAGTTGTTACACAATTTGGATTACAGTGCTCAACTCCGCCAGTTCAATCACGTCCAAAAATTCCAAAAAACCAAGATCATATATATGTATCTTTGTCAGTGAGATCTTCTGAAACAAATAAGGACTTTGTAAGCAGAAATTTTGCTTACTATGATTGTTCAGCTCATACCAGATGTATGGAGTGTGTTAAATCTCAATGGGCTTGTAATTGGTGTGTCTATGAGAATAAATGCACAAATAATATATCTAGTTGTCAGCGTATTATTATTAGTGGTGAAAATGTAAGTTAAAATCTTCAACATTGTATATATTTATATTTAATTAATCATATTTTTTATTTTAGAATCCTACTCGTCTTAAAAGCCATGGTGCAATGTTTTGTCCACGGTTTGTGCAGCCAGCTCAAAAAATATTATTACCTAATGGTGTTCCTAAAGAAATAGTTTTACAAGTAGAAAATTTACCCAACCCTCAAGTTGGACATACAGGTTTTCAATGTATAATTAATATTGAAGGAGCTAAACTAATGGTTCCTGCAAGGGTAGAAGAAAAATTTATCGTCTGTGATAAGACTACTGTAAATTTAAATATTTTTTTGATTTAAGATACTATTTTGATAGAAAACATCTTAATCGTATATATTAATATTATTTTAGTATTCATATGAAACTAATTCTGGAGAATATGATGCTATGGTCAGTATGGTTTGGAATAGAAACCATCATGTTGATACGATAAATGTGACATTATATAAATGTGATATTCTTGGATCTCATAGAGAACATCCTGACTGTTCATTATGTGTTACACGAAATCGCAAATATCAATGTACTTGGTGTTTAAGTACTTGTGTGTATTCAGAAACCTGCTTAGAAACATCTAGCAATGAATGTCCAAAACCAAGAATAGATATGGTATTAAAAATTATAAGAGTTATTTTTAATATGAGTTATAATGTTGAATTATTTTTTTAGATAAAACCTCTAAGTGGACCAATTGAAGGCGGTACTTTGGTCACTATTGAAGGAAGTAATTTAGGTCTAAACCGAGAAGATGTTTGGGGGAAAATCCATATAGGTGGCATTTTGTGTCATTTAGTTGATTATGAAGTATCTGTAAAAATAGTTTGTAGAACTGGGCCATCAAATACTGAAAAGATTGCTTCTATTGTTGTTGGAAATAATGCTGGTCTGACTGAATCATCTGTACATTTCAATTATAAGGTATAATATTTATTAAACATAATATGTTTAAATTTATTCAATACTTATTTTATATATTTTACAGAGTGTTCAATTGGATAAAGTAACTCCTAGCATGGGACCTCAGAGTGGTGGTACACTTTTGGCCATTAGTGGACATAATTTAAACATAGGAAGCTCAGTAACTGCATACCTTGATAATTTCCCATGTACAGTCAATACAACTCATGCATCAAGCACAAGACTTACATGTGTGACTTCAGCAGCTAATAGACCACTGACTGTAAATTCAATGCATTTAATTATTGATGGTTCCAATAGAACATTAGCCAAACCTTTCACTTATCGAAGTGATCCAACCGTTGCTGAAATTAAACCATTAATTAGCTTTTTGTCTGGAGGTAGAATGATAACAGTTCATGGTACAAATTTTGATATTATCCAAAAGCCAGAAATGGTTATCTATGTTGATTCTGACTTCCTCCATCCCATCAATAAAACTGTAAGTTTATTTTTAATAATTATATCAATATGTAAAAGTGGTTATACTAAATAAAGTTAACATATTTTTTTTTTTCTTATACAGGAATGTGTAGTTCTTAATTCTGCTCAAATGGAATGTCCATCCCCTTCTGCTAACGGCCAATTCTTAAAAAGTATTAAGAGTTATCGAAAACGAAGAAGACACACTACAAATGGGAAATATTTAGATTCTTATTTGACTTTGAAAATTGGATTTATCATGGATAATGTTGCCGCTGTCAAAGACTTAGAAAAACATTTGAAAGTCTTACAGTCACAAATTGTGTATGTGCAAGATCCAAAATATTTCCAATTCTCAAATACTATTAAGTCATATAAAGGCGATACATTAGTTATAGAGGTTAGTAAACATATTACAGAAGCAATATTATGCATATAACAGTATAAAAATATGTAAATTTACTTTTTTTAAATTCTTTTTTCCTGAATATTTCAACATCTTTACTAAACCATTTTCATACAATTAAATGAACTGTCAGCTATTTTTTTTCTTATGTTTATTTTATAAAATTTGAATCAATCCTATTTGATATATAAGTTTATTAATAATTTGTTATAATTATCAACTAGGGTGAAAACTTAAATTTGGCTTGTGATGAATCTGATGTTAATGTAACTATTGGAATGGAGGTATGCAACGTCACTTCATTGGCTAATACTCAACTAGTTTGTATTCCCCCTCAATATCAACCACAATCTATTGATGATTTTGGTTCACCTACCAAAACAGGATTACCTTTGGTTGTGGTGAGTTTAATTTTGAATTTTTTTCAATACAATAATAGTCAAGGCTTAGAATTTTTATGCGTTAGGTAACTTATTATTTACAATTAATTTATAGGAGTCATATTGACATGCATATAAAATCAAAAATATTTAACTTAATATGTTATGTCAAATTTTAAATGATTATGCATACATATACAATAATTATATCTTAGCTCTGATTGTAATCCTTGAAAACTTATTATAATTTTATATGCACTAATTTAACATTATATCAATCAGTGTAGTTTCAATTATTTATTAAACTAAGACACATAGTAATTCATTTTCATGATTTATGTATTTAGGTTCGTGTTGGTAAAAAACTAAGATTCAATGTGGGATACTTACAATATGATGTGCTATCAACATATTCATTTTCGCCAGAGGCAATTGCTGGTGCTGTTACAAGTGCCTTGTGTATAATCATAATTTTTTTCATCATATTATTTTTATACCGAAGAAAATCCACACAAGCTGAAAGAGAATACAAACGTATTCAAATTCAAATGGATACATTAGAAAGCAATGTTCGCTCCGAGTGTAAACAAGGTTCTATCACATTTCTTTATTTTGTTTTAACTCTACTTTAAAAAATATAACTATTAACTTTTTATTTGGAAGTATAGTTTTATATCTATTAATTGATTTTTATTAATTCCTACAATTTAAATGGTTTTTTTTCATAAAAAAAAAATTTATTCTTTTACAATTATTATGTTTCCTGAATTTTAGCTTTTGCTGAATTGCAAACTGATATGACTGACTTAACTGCAGATTTAGAATCTTCTGGTATACCTACATTAGATCACAATGAATATATTTTAAAAGTATTTTTCCCTGGTGTTCGAGATCATCCTATTTTGAACGAATCAAAAGTGAGTAATATAAAACGTTTAACTCTAAAAAAAAAATTGTTCTATTATTTATTAATCAATGTTTTATAATTTATAATCATAGGTTGTTATTGCCGGATCAACAACAAATTATGATGCTGCTATGATGCAATTTGAGCAGCTTATAAACAATAAACATTTTGTATTATCGTTCATTGATACTCTTGAATCTCAAAAAACTTTTAGCATTCGTGACAAGTCAGTATTAATAATTTAGCTGATTTTAACCATACATATTTATATTTTACTTAACTTTGAATTTCAATTTTCAGAGTCAATGTTGCTTCATTGCTTATGGTTGTTTTAATGAATAAAATGGAATATGCAACTGACGTATTGAGAAGTTTGTTACTTAGACTAATTGATAAATCAGTTATGTCTAAACATCCACATTTAATGCTTCGAAGAACTGAATCTGTTGTTGAAAAAATGTTAACTAATTGGATGGCACTCAACATGTATAAGTATCTTAAAGATTATGCAGGGTCATCATTATTTTTACTTTATAAAGCCATTAAACATCAAGTCGAAAAAGGCCCAGTTGATGCCTTGACATATGATGCCAGATATAGTTTATCCGAAGACCGTTTACTTCGAGAACAAATAGACCATCGAGTTGTAGTGAGTATAATTAAGAAAAAAATAAATTGTTTAATCATTTTAATAATGTTAAATAAACTACTCTCGTTTATATTTCAGAATTTATATGTTATGCAAGATGAATTAGATGATAAAGTGCAATGTAAAGTCTTAGACTGTGATACAATTAGTCAAGTTAAATCTAAAATTCTTGATGCTGTTTATAAAAATACAGCTTTCTCCCTTAGACCATCTGTTTATGATGTTGATTTAGGTAAGAATAATTAAAATTTAACATGTTAATTTATGAATGTATAATAATATAATTTATTATTCATAAAGAATGGCGTCATGGACGAGGAGGTCATCTTACACTTCAAGATTATGATGTTACTACCAAAAATATATGTGGATGGAAAAAGTTAAATACCCTTGCACACTATGGTGTAAAAGAATCTGCTGTAATGACCCTTATTCCACGCCAACATGATACATACAATAAATCTTGTATGCAATCGTGCCATAATTGTAATTACTTAGAAATAGTCAGATTGTAATTTCAAAATTCATTTAAATAATTATTTAAAATGTTTAGGTACTTCTGGATACTATTCTGGTCCTATTATATCAACAACTAATGGAGGTATTGAGACCAGTTCTAGTTCCACTGGCACTGTGTATCACTTAATTAGATCTACTGATACACAGCAACAATATCATACAAATAAAATGCCAGAAAGAACCCATAAGGCGATTCCGGAGATATTTTTAACTAGATTATTGTCTACAAAAGGAACGATTCAGAAATTTGTTGATGATTTTTTCTCAACAATTTTAGCAGCTAATGAAACTCTCCCACCAGCTGTAAAATGGTTATTTGATTTGTTTGATGATGCTGCTAAAAAATACAACATAATTGATCCAGAAGTTGTTCATTCTTGGAAGTCAAATAGGTAATAATAACTTAATTATTTAATAATTTTTGAAACCATTTGTAATTTTTACTTAAAAATAATGTTAGTATTTTCAATTTTATTTTAATTTTTTTGATTGTCTTACTAAACTAGTTAAATATTTAATTTACAGTCTTCCATTGAGGTTTTGGGTGAATTTCATTAAAAACCCAGATTTCATATTTGATATTGACAAAACTCCTACGGTTGACTCTTGTTTATCAGTTATTGCTCAAACATTTATGGATTCATGTTCAACTTCTGATCATCGATTAGGCAAAGATTCACCATCAAACAAACTTCTTTTTGCAAAAGATATACCTCAGTATAGAGAGACTGTATTAAGGTAATAATCATTTTTAATACCATAATGTGACATATATTATTATGTAACAAACATTTTTAAAAATAAATGTTTATAGTATAATTGTATATTATTAGTTAAATGATATAACATTTATTACTTAAAAATAAGTAGCACTAATACATTTAAAATTAAAATTAAATATTATTTATTTATTTATTTATTTGTTATTCAGATTCTACAGTGACATTCAAAAATTACCTCAAATAACTGATCAAGAATTAAGCACAACTATGCAGCAGTTATCTGTTTCTCATTTCGGTCAATTCCACATAGTTTCTGCTTTGAAAGAACTATATATTTATGCTTCTAAATATAATGATGCAGTAAGTTAAAACAAAAAATAAAAATATATATTGGATTGTAAAGTGAATTATGTATAATAATTACTATTTATTTTAATTTAATGAAAAAGTTTAATCAAACTGTATAAACTATAACTGTTTACTACTAATTTATTAATTTATTTTCTAGATTTTAGATTCATTAGAATTGGATCCATATTGTCAAAAGATTAATCTCAGTCATAAGTTAAATAAGGTGGCTGGGACACTTGAAGGTGATGAAGCGGCCATATGCTGACAGTAGACTGATTATATACTTGCGACTCTATCCTGTGATAATGATGTTTTAATGTGTACAGATTACGTAGAAATTATATTGACTTTTTTAATAATATTTATATACATTATACATATATATATATATATAGATAGATGTAATGTTTTTAATATTACTTGCTATTTTAGGCAAACCTGAGTTTATGATTGACCACCAAAATCTATACGACTTAATACTTGTTAGGTTGTTATATTAATTTAGTAGTTATTTCATTGTTGAGCTGATCAAAACAATTTTATTTCACTATAACACTAAAGACAGGCCTTGACTTATGTACATTTTTCAATTTTTATAACGAAAAACTAAATAAAACAACTTATTTTTATTAATATTCCCTTATTTTTTAAGTACTAATTTTTAGATACACATCTACAAGAAATATATTAATTTTATTATTTTTATCATAAATATTTTTTCAATATTTCTAATAAATACTTTTTTTTAAATATAATAGTTCAATTAATTTAATTTTTCTCGTCTAAAATGTTTTACTATTAATTATCTCCATAAATTTTTTTCATTCATTTTGATTTATTTAATTTAAAATAAATTGTAAATAAGGGAAGTACAAATTGGTAAACATAATGTTGTTAACATAACTCCTACTAATTATTATTATTATTTTTTAATTATTCATTAATTCTTTGAAATAATTTTTTTGTTTCTTACTTTTATACTACTAATGTAAACTGAATAATAATTTAATAATCAAGTCAAAATATGTTTTTGTGGTCAAATAGGATTTACATGACATTTTAATAAGTTTTTTTTTCTGATTCCGTCCTGATAAACATGTTTAAAGTATGTGAAAAACATTAATTAAAAAATTATATTCTAAATAAATTATGTTATTAAACACATCAAATCATAATGAACATTTTGTCTCTGCTCCGTCTGTTAGTGAATTTTTAAATTTTATTATTGTAAATGTATAATTTTTAAGTTACTATTTATTATTTTTGATTAAAATTTGTTTAAGTATATATATATTTTAAAATTATTTTCGATGTTTAGATGAATGTTTTAAATAAGTCCCATTCAATTCAAATTATTCTGCTTGTATAGCTTCAATTATCAAGTATGTTGACATAATTTGGCTTTTTTTTTTATTGTTTCCCAATAATTTTACATTGCATTTATACTTTGTATGATATTTATTTTAGATCACTATTTAATGTATTTAATATATTGATGGTCTGATTATTGTACACTTATGGTATCATTTTATATATATCCCACACATAGCTGTCGATTAGTAACCAATGATGTATGTACAGTATTTTAACAGTTCCACAATAATTATATTTTAGTGATAGAAAAATGATGTACATTTCTTGCATTGATTTATGGCATAATAAATTTTTTAGCTTTCATTTTTATTTCCTTCATATTTTAATACTTTCATAAACTTACCATGACAGTAAAACTAAACTGTTAAAATATTGTACACCTACTTGTCTTTAGTTATATTAAAATCTCTTAGATCTCACTAACTTATGTCTATTCAATTACGTGTCCATATGAACAAATTGTATTGTTGCATTTATCCGTGTTTATATAATTAATAACCTAGCATTTTGATGAATTCAAGCGTATAAAATCAAAAACTTATCTCTACTTCTTTAGTGTAAAGTGTATAAATATTATTTTAAGATTTAGTATAAATAATGTTAAAATGAATTACATATATATGTTTGTATATATAATTATATATATATATATATATATATAGTAAAATATTATACTATAATGATGTGTTCAAAACGTTTTTAGGAAAGTATTTTACGCAAAAAAAAAAAAAAAATACAGATTATACATTGATCTAAATTTATTTATTATTAGTATTTTTATAATTATTGTTGTATTCTGATTATAAAATAGACAACTAAATTTTTTGTCATACCAATCCACAATTGTCTGTAAAATCGTCTTTAACAATTTTCATGAAGCTGTATATAAACTACATATTTCTGCTGTCAAATGTTAAAAAGAAATTAAATACAATAGTGCACTTATTTCTATAGAAATATTATCACTGCACATATTTATGTATATTGTATGTGAATACAATTATACTTACATCACAAATTCAGTATCATAACTTGCAGGAAAAAATGAAATAGTTTTCTAAATACCATTCTGAAAAACGTTAAGTTGATTATTAATATATTGTATTCATTAATGTTTTAGATTATATTGTATTGTTGAGCAGTTATGTTTTATGGATCATTCAACTTTACTGGATAATAATATTATAATAAAACCTTTCTGTCATTTTGGTAATTTATTTATGTTCAAGATATTTAAACTAATAATTGAGGCATATTGTACACAATATACAGAAATCATTATAATTACAGTCAATTGAATTGAATGATTCATAGTTCATAATTCCATTGTAACCTTCACACAATACTAAATATTTATGACTAAGACGAATATTGATTTTTTTTCTACACATTTATAAATTATTGTATTATTGTATAATATGAATTGTGTACATAAAACAATTATGTTCTGTCATTTTTCTTAAGTGTATTGTTCATCTGATATACATATTAATATATTATATATTGATCTAAATGTTCTCTAATTTTACACTGTTTTTTACAGTTATTTATTTGATATTAATTGGCCAACAATATTGGTAACCAAAGCTGGTATTTATTTAAATTGTATGAAGTAACGCGTTAAATACTGCTGTTAAATTGTATTCAATGTGACAAAATAGAATTATTACTTTACTTAATGACTAATCAATAAAGCTGAGAATTGTTACATCGTTTTTGTTTATGCGTAATAATTAAAATTTCATTGAATTGAGTATTTTAATTAACAATATTTATTATAAATACTATTTATTCAATATTTTAAAATAATTGGCTCTAGAATTCATGATGAATATAAAGAAACGGGTTTTTTTTTCTAAACAGGGTAACACATAGTCTTTAAAATATGATTTAGTGTCTCATGATTGGCTTATAACATTTTATTGACCATTCAATTAATTAATTTCTATATGTAAATCGACATTAATGCAAAACTAAAATATTAATATTAATATTTTTAACTTATATTCTATTACTTAGCCAAGATTTATATGTAGTGTAAGAACCAAACTCTAATTATTTAACTATTCTTTTATTAGGTTTTGTCTATACTTTCAATTTAAATTAATATTATCTAAAATTGATAAATATATTTACTATATAGAAATTAATAATTAATCTATAATAGTTTGTATATTGTTGTGAGAGTTACCGTTTATTGACTGCTGTTTTCTCAATTCTAATGTTAGAATTTTAACTTTAATCGTTGATATTTTCAGAGTAAATGCATTAGGTACATACGCACTATACAATATACATAATGTAGTCATTTTTCACGTTTGTGTGATGATATAATTTATTGTTTCATGTGTATTAGCGAAATTCGTATACAATTATTTTAATATTATTTTGTAATGAATGTTTATTAAAACATTTAATGGATCTATGAATGAAAATAAAGAGAATATAATTACATATTCTCTCATTCTCCAGTAAAAAATTGAGAACAATTACACTGATAATTTTAATCTTTAATCCAAAACCCATTAGTAACTTCTACAATTTTGAAGAAATTAATTACGCAGTACCTACTAGCTACTATTTTTCGTAATTACTTTTTTTTTATTGATTGAACGTTTTTATTGCAGGTCTTATCATTAAAATTTTTGACTATCTAATTTATTTAATTAAACGAAAGTTTTAATTCATAAATAATCATAATATACATTTTGTACATTTTGATATCAATTTATAGATCTCATCCATCGTACAGATATCAACAGATACAAAAAATATTATTGACGATCTAGACACCAAAGTGTTCGGTTCAAAATTATCACTTTAACAGGTAAGTAATTGATAATATTCTGAACATAATTGAACAGTATAAATATATATACATGCATATTTATCTTAAAAACAGTGAAACTATAATATTAGGTAATCTACTCTCAAATTTTCAAATCGATAGCTCTTATTAGGTTCGGCTTTGCGTTGTTTATGAATCAGTTATTCAGAACATTCGCTAATTACGATGCCGTATAAAACGATATTATGGGTAAAACGATTCCAATCAATGTATTTGGTTGGTTTTATATCTCATGTGTAGTAGACATAGTACTTTTAGTCGTATATAACGATATCGGTTACAACGATAATTCGGATATAGCGATGTTATTTTGAAACGAATATGGGGTTTTATTTCTACCTATAGCAATTATTAATAAATAATAATTAATATATTTACGTGTAGTGAATTTGATTTCGTTCGAAGTGATAATTCTTAGACTAATCTGTAATAGATACCTCTTGTACGACACGTATCATCAATATCAATACATATTATAAAATGTAATTGCTTTTTTTTTTTTTTTTTGTTCAGGCTAAACCCTGAAACGGCAGAAAAGATTTTGATGTGGTTTTCACTGTTTGGTAGGTAATTAGCCGAGTATAGTTTGTATGTATAATTTATTCGTATAACTTGATTAATAAAGATATAGGATACATCGCTATTTAAATAACTACTAAATTACCGGCGCGTATTATAAAATCTTATGGTGCAGTGGCACTTTAACGTAATTCCAAAGAGAAAGTCTCGAGTTCAGACCCCAGAATAAGATGCCATTTTTTTCTGCTTTTTACTTATTAGTTATTATTTATTAACATTTATTTTTTTTGAGCGATTACACCAAACCAATTATAGGTACCCACAGATCTACCTTTTCAGTTTAAACGCATTCAATTTCCTATTCAATTAGCATTTGCAATAAATATAAACACTTAAAGTTGCTGGAATTGACCTAAGTGTTCTATGTTTTTCTCATGGTTAACTATATATTGCCCAGTCACGTAAGACATCCAGGTTCAATTTGTATTTTTTGCCCCCAATTGAGAAAAAGTTTAAGTTCTTAAGAAACAAATTTGTTAAATTTTTGAATTATCAAAATATTAGCATAATTCATATTTTTTATTCTATGCATAGTTATAACTACAAAATTTATAAATACTATAAATAAATCTTTTAAAATGAAAAAGTTTTGCAACAAGTATCAATTTTTCTATTGACACAGGCGATATATTTATTTTTACAATACATCATGAAGAATCCGTGGTGGTGACGTTACATTTCTACGGCTACATTATCACATAGAAATGATTTAAAATGGTATAAAATGAAAATAATTATTTAACATTCAGAAAATAAATAGCAAATTAATAACTGAGAAACCTTGCAATAGCGAAGTATTGCCGGGTCAACTAGTAATATATATTTTACTTTTGTTTCGGTAAACAGCAATATAATTACGCCACAATTATCAATGGCATTAAAAAATATTTTTAATTTTGTTAAAAAATCTTATCAAAATTATAAAGAAAGCACTATAACAAATTATTTTTCAAACAAATCGTAAATATATAATATTATGTACTTTTATTAAAAGTTATAAATACCTACCTTTAATGTTAAAATATGTAATCTTCAATAAAATCATACAATAAAAAATGTGTTTAGGTCAAAGCAATAAAGAAAAATACAAAATCATCTGATAATTTTAATGAATTAATACCCCTCCACTTGTGATATCAAGTTTAATGCTTATCGATTTACAACTTATTATGTTATTGAATGCTCGTAGGACGTAAGTCAGCTTATTTATAATTTATATAAGCAAATATTACCCATACAATTACATTTTATTGCCCATTAATGGTTTTTATGGGCGTAGCGAGGGTGGGGTCAACGGGCACTTCCCTCCCCTCCCCGCGCTTTAAACTAAATTCTATTTCTTATACTAAACGTATAAGTTTTACTATAAAATCAAAAAAGCAATAAAAAAAGGTTATAAATTGCCCCGTTGATTAGAATCCTAGCTACGCCCATGTCGGTTTTAATATTTAATAGTTGATAAAATTAAACAAAAAATATAATGTTTAATACGTTTAAATTAAAACTCAAGATAAACTTTTAGTAACTAAATGATAAAAAAAAAAATTGAAACAGTTGCGTATTAAAATTGTGTTTTTTAAACTATATCATTATGATTTAAAAAAAGAGAGGATATGCCGTCATACAAACGCACAGATTAATGCATAAGAAGCAATTACACATATATAATCCGGAGAGATTTTGTAACTAGATTAAATACTAGTTACTATGGAAAATAATTAATACATGGTACACGTTAGATATTTTAGCAACGCATAAACAATGTTCTGAGTTAAACAATTTCAGAGGTGTAGTATTGGAACAAAGCTTATCTTTTAAATTTAAATCTATCAAAAAATCTTTTAAAATTCTTAAATGTTTGGCATCGAGTACAGTTAATTTTCAAGACAGGAAAATTTATCGAGTGCCTCAAATGGATTACCTCTTGACGTATAAATACTTGGTTACCGCAAACAGCAATTATTACTATGATAACGTATAAATAAAATTCTTCTCGGTGACCTACATTTAACGCCTTTGGCTTGGGATCCTATGCGAGAGCAGGTACATAATATTTATAGATTCGCCGAGAGCTCGTGTGAAAATCGATCACAGTTGCCGAAATGCTTGGGTGACATGTTGCGCTGGATTAACTACGCGCCAAATGTGGTTACTAGGGTAACGAGCTTCGATGTAGAATGCCCGGGCTCGGAATGTTATCGAAGGTTATGTTTTAATTTGTTGAGGTTGTGGTGAAACCATATTGTGTGTGCACAGTGTATACATGTTTATTTATAGAATATATTACAGATTTACAATCTAACCTACTACACGGGTGATTTTCATGGACAGCGGCTTATATATCGTTAAAAGATGCAGTGGTGATGGTGGGGAGGTTATTCAAATTTCCTCTGAATATTATTTCACTACAGACATAATAAATTCATAAAATAAAATATACCTTTATACTTTTTAAAAATTTCCCATCTTCCTCTCATTCTCACCTCGTCCAATACATTAGAAGTAGTGACGTATACGATTATTTATGTTATATCGTATGTGTTTGTGTTATATTATACAGAATCGTCAAAGAGGTATTGAAATACCTTACTTTTATTTTTTTCTATTTTATTTCATTGAAGAAAAAATTTAAAAAACGTTCTTAGAAAATACCTTCTCCTCTACTATGTCATTATAATCTATTATATGGTTATAAAAACATACTGCACTGCAGTGTCGTACTATAATAATTAGCACACGGTGCCAAAAATCATTTTTAGTCCCCTCCCCTTTCTACCAAATATTTTTATACGTTTTAGAAGACTACATAAAATTAGGAAAGATTGACTCATCAAATTTAATTTTTTTTGCACATTATACATTTTTATCGACATATACCAACATTTCGAAGGGAGATATTTATTTAAGGAAAAAACCTATTTTTAATAAGTTTTATTTATTGTATTGACTATAGTAGTAGTAATAATTATTAAACATTTTACATAACTCGCTGGGTTGAACTCAGAAATTTACCAAATTTGTTCATATAATAAAATAATTAAGAGTATCATATAGAATAAACATAATACTAAAATACATGTTAATGTGAGAGGTTAGGAAAGAAATAATCATTAATATAAGTTTTGGTACTTTTCAGTATAGAACTATGTAAGTATACGTTAATGTCGTTAATGTGGCGTATTTATAACTTTTTTTTTTGTGGGGTTGGGGAGAGTAAAATAAATAATATAAATTGATGAACTTAATATGTTATTATAATTTTCTGATTCCATATTTTTTATTTGAACATAGTTATCTCACAATACTTATTAACAGACAACATTCAACATATTTGTTTATTGAATCATGACAAAATATTATTTTATTTTATAACGCTTTAAAATTATCAACAAAAAAATTCTTTGGTTTGAGACACCTAACGATCAACAACGTCGTCATTTCGGGGAAACAATAAATTATGTAAATCATTATAATCTTTGATTCTGGAGACAGTACACGATCGCCTAAAAATAATTTCTAAACGTTATCTCATCGCCAGTCAAAAATATGAATATCAAAATTCAATGTGAACACTATATTTGTTGACCGGTAGTCGACAATGATAACCATGTCGAAACTGTGTCGTTGATCGTAAAAAAAATGTGAATTAATATGGCAAACTTTCACTAATATTACTAAGATTATAAAAACAACTTTTGGCGTCTCGGTGGCCATGATGTCTGGTGCACGCGCACCCCTTGCGCCGCTTAGGCAGGCATTATTTTTAATTATCAAATATACAACGATAGAATTGAAATTTAATCGGTTACTTGACCCATTTAGGCCAAGTACAAATTATATAAATGGATATCATGGTTAGGTTAAGTTTACAAGTGAACCGTGTTTGATAAATATAAGCGCCAGCGGTCGATGGTGGATGGAGAATTCGAACCAAAGATCTATACAATGAAACCAAGAACCTCTATTTATAGCAGGGCTTGCATTTGAAAAAAAAATTGTTATATGTTATTTACAATTAAAACGTTATACAAATTTTATGTTTATCGTTATTCAGGATTAAAATTTTTATTTTATTTTATAATTTATCAATTATATCATATATTTTGTTAATTATTTTGTTATGTTTTGTGTTATTTAATTATTTATGTTTATCGTTTTCCGTTATAATTACATTTACAAATTTCAATCTTTCTTTGTCAAATATAACGTTATTATAACGTTTACAAACCTTGGTTTATAATCTAACGTTAAAATACATATAATATTACTTTGGGAAATCTGAAACGCAGTAAAATATTCGATGAACTACGCGCAACTCGAGATTTGGGAGGCCTGGATCGACCCTCTAGCTTTCAGTGGGTGGTTGAATCAACACTAAAATGTAAGCGATAATAATTTGTTCCAGTAACTCCATTCAATTCACAGGGCCTACGCGCAGATTCCTCTCTTGGCAGTGTTGCGGTCCAACAGGTAAACGAATTTTATTTAAATAGATTTTTTACATATTTAATATATATTAATTATTAGTAAGATATTTTACACATTAAATATGTATGTATGTATGTATGTATGTATGTATGTATGTATACTATATACATATAGATTATAGATAATATTTAAGTTATAAATACATAATACATTAGTAATTACAATAATATAATTGTATTGTTTTCATTCGTAAGTTAATTGTTAATATATAGTAATATAAGTCGCTTTTAAAATGGTATTGACTATTGACCCACTTTTCAGCATATCATACCCAAAATTTCAACTGAACGCTTTATATATTTCGTTAGTCGTTTTACAATTACAAGTAAATTAATTGTATTTCTGTTTTTTGTTTTATTTTAAAATAATTAATAAGAATCGATCAATTAAAAGATTATTTTACTAAAATAATATTAATTAACAATAATAATATAGGTAAAGTTTTAATATTAGATTTGTTAAACACTCAAATTATTAAATACATAAAATATAATGGTGTTTACTGAAAGTTCAAAATTAAAAATGAAGTTTCCGAAGGATTTTATGATATAATTTTTAATATTTTTTAGTCACTTTTTTTTTATTTTTGGGCACACTTATATAGAGCATAACTAATAATAATTTAATATTTTTACACCAAGTATTATTTTAAATACAATTATATACATATAATATGTATGTATATATTTTTAGTTTAAAGTTATTCTTATTCTACAGGTAAATATTAAATTAACCACCGTATTATATGGTAGGTACATCATTTTAAGTAGGTATTTAATGCAAAATTATGATTTATCCATTAAGGAACGCACGTTAAAAGTGATGTCATAGAACTTAGAAGTATATCTAAATAATATATAAACACTATGTTGTCACTACAGTAATAATATTATAGTAAACAATTTAATTATTTTAAATACTTTTCAGTTATTTAAATAATAATAATTAATAACTTATTCAAACATTAATTAATTATAACATTATCAAATATAATTTTTTTATCTCAACCATGATTCATAGATAATATTTTAATTTTCCATGTCAGCTGTCATCTTAAAAAGTTTAAAAATTAAATGGAGATAAAATTAATTTTCAATAACTTATCCCAGAAAATAAAACTCAGACATTTTATCTTCGTTATGTCAAGCGAGCTGTGCTACTTTTTATACATTTTGACGCGAAAATTAACTTATGGCAAAATCAAAACTATCTTCTTACTTCTAAATGTCAACATTTTTTTTTTTTTTTTGTTTAATTAGTTCACACATTATTTATTTATGTTTGTATGAACATATAAATGGTGTCGGATTAATGAATTTTCCACTCATTAACTTTAATCAATTTGTCGTCTAACTCTATATATTGATATTTTACATCAAAAAGGCATTACCATATTTATTAAATAAATGTCGTACTAAAAATGGATTAAATTCTGATATTAATTTTAATAAAATTACCATTTTATTAACATATTACTTAATAATATTTGGCCCGCTGTCTCTTATCGCTGATATTTCTACATACCGTGTATAAATAATACTTGTTATAAAATTAAATTCAAATATGGGCTCTAGTGTTCATTCGTGAGGTGCGATTAACTGTGATATAAATATAACCTAATATACACTAACTGCGACTGTGATTTATTTTGAACATCTGATATTGATATTGTTTCATTATATCATAATGCATTGCACTTAAATTACTTATGCTTTTCTTTTTAAAATAATTTTTCAACGTAAAATATTTTTTTGTGTTCTACCTCTCACTATAAAAATATGATATTTTGTTGCCACTATAGGCTGTAGCTCATGATCGTCGGGGCGTTTATCGATTCTGCCGAATTATATCGATTTCGCCGGCTATTGACTCCATCGGCTACTCTTTATAATATCTACATATTGATTCCACCGGCTACTGTTTATAATATTTGCATATTGATTCCGCCGGACATTAATTCTGCCGGCTACTGTTTATCCCGGGTACGACTCGTTTGCGCACATTTACCTTTTTTACAACACGTTTGCGCACAAAATCACAACTCGTTTGCGCACATATAATGTAGGCTTAGGACTATCTGTTTTGTACAGGCGTGATTAAAAATGTGCATGACGTATGTGTGTTTGTCCTGAATAAAAATATAATTATACTATTAATAAGAAGTAATTATAGTAGTATATTGGTTATAAAATCATAATATTAATAAGTAGTAAATAGTAATAATAGTTTATTAGTTATAAAATTATACTAATTTTGTATAGTGGCATTTAAGTCCGATTTTCTTTATATGAGTTTATATAAGTTATACGATCAATAATTTTATTTTTATATTCATTCCAGATATTTTCCAATTGTATCTCCTTATTGATTGTCTCTTTTCTTTTGAAGTTTATGATTTTATTGTTTATCGAATTAATTTTTAAATCAGTTTCACTCTGAATTCCAATAATAAAGTCAATTACTTGGTGTATGTGTGGATGAGCAGTGTAAAATTGACTGTTATACTGTTTGTGATAACTTTCTGCACCACTAGTAGTCTAAGGATTATTAATATGTCTACAAGCCCATAATGTAGGGGGGAAATTACTGTCCGGTGTTATGTAATTTTCTAAAATATAATCGGAAAATATAGAAGTAGTACTTGGTGCTAACGACATAAGATCACAAAATCCATCAGAAACTTCTTCAGGAGGTAAATAACTTAATCCAAAAAAATATTTCATCCATTTGCCAATTTCAGAGTCATTGTTTAAGTACTCGCTCGATAATATTTTGTGTTGTTGAATATGTCTATACCAATTTTGTCCTGAATGAAAATTACAACATGCAATTTTGGAGTTCGGGAAAATTTTCAATACTGCATTATGCGCAGCTTTTTCAAAGTTTACATGATAATTGCTTAAATTTATTATATTACCAGCAATTTGAATACATATATTTTGTAATGTATTCCACATATTGATGTAAGTATCAGTATGTTTGTTACTTAAAAAACAAAACACCACAGGAACATAAAAATTGTTTATATATACGTGAATTGTATAAAGTTGAACAAAATATTTCGGAGCGAATGAAAATGTTCCATTCCCAAAAACGTGTTCTGCACTTTGTAACAATTCCAAATTATTTTTACATGTAAATATAAATATATTTTTAACATCACTGACAAAACAAAATGTATTACCTTTGTAAGTAAGATTATGTTGAAGATCAATTAATTGTTTTTTAGCATCTTCTAAAGATTTCGGTATGTTTGGAAAGAATTTCTTTCGTTTTTTATAAATAGATCTTCGAATTAATTTCATATCGCTATATTGAAGATTTTCAGAGTTATCATTCTTTTGCAGTTCCCGGCGTATTAGTTTATTTGGTTTAATGTGTAAATCCTCTTCCGCCCTACGTTTTAAATTGCTTCTTACTACTTCTCGATTAATTATTCGGTTGTCGTACTCTTCATGTGTATGCGTATTTGTTATTTTTAAAATTGTATATTTTATATTATTAACTAACCTGACTACAGCACTCACGGAACATTTTTTATTTGTACATCTAAAATGTATATCACCTAATTTTAACGTTCGAAATTCCCTAAATTTATAATTTTCTATATTTATGCACATTTTACCTTGATGCGTTTTAAAAACATCAGAAACTTCGATATCCATAGTCAGTAGTTATAGTACCGATTTCTGGTGAACGACTGTTTAAAAGTATATTATGTTTAATATACGTCGATTATTTTTAATGATATTGATTATTGATATGCTAGTAATTTGTACTGATAATTTGTACCGATAATCAATTACTTTAGAAGTCTAAATTTAAAAATATAAAATATTACATTATACATTATGCAGTGTTTATTTCGTGCGCAAACGTGTCATCCGTTTCAGGTTAACGACGGTATGCATTGTGCGCAAGCGAGTCATCGATATTTAGGTAAAAAATGTGGATTGTGCGCAAACGAGTTACACCGGTTTATCCCTCTCTTGTAAATTTTCGGAAAGTTCTACCTCCAGTCAACGTTTGACCACATTGTTCACATCAAGATTAAATATTAATATTAATAGTTACTGTTATTTTTTTCATAAAAATTAAAAATTGTATGATACTTTAAATAAAAATTTAATAATATTTATTGTTGATTAATTTTGTCATAACAATAGAAATATTCCTAAAATTAAATAATATAAATTTGTTATTTATTTATTCATAGAAGGCGCAATTCATTTTTTTATTTTTAGGGTGACGTAAACTAAACAAGTTTGGGAATCGCTGCTATATATTTTAAATACATATACAATAGAGGGGGGATAAAAAATGTCCGGCGGAATCGATGTGTAATATTTTAAATACATATACAATAGAGGGGGGATAAAAAATGTCCGGCGGAATCGATGTGTAAATATTAAAAACAGCAGCCGGTTAGGTTAAGGCAAAATTAATAACCTGCGGAATCGATACAAACCTTTTCCTTAACAAATAGTTTCGGAGGAATCAATAATTCTCCGGAGTACCGAACCAGGCCCTAAAATACCGTGTACCCTGACACACATTGTGTCCCCTGAATGACAAATGTGTGTCCCAAGTTTTATAATACGTTTTTAGTTTTGATTGCGGAAATAAGTAATAACAGCAATTTAGGAATTTCAACACAATTTTATTATAACTTTATTTCAAAATAAGTTGAGAATCATTATCAATTTTATACAAATATCGAGTGATAGGCATTTATATTTGATATCATACACTTTGGCAGATCATTACACATTGTTCCACAAAGCACATGTTCCTAGTTCCAATGGACTTTTGTTCCACAAAAATTCTTTTTTCAAACGTGGGGTTTTGTCTATAAATATACTATGTGGGTATTTTAGAATTTTTGAACAACAGATTATTATGATATTATACCAATATCATATAAATATTATTATTGTGTAAGGTAATAAGTATTACTTCATAGAAGGGGGATTTTGGGAGTTACAACCTACACAGGTTTTTTTTTTTGCTATAGAAATCTGTCAAAGTCCAAAGTCAACAGTTAAATTAATAAGTGTGTCCCCTGAAATTAGATGTATTTTAGGCTCTGCACCGAACCTATACATGAACTGAAGCGATTGCTTTAAATACTCGTATATGTTAAAATAATATAATATTAACATAATTTATGTTAAAATTCTCAGTGGTGGGTGTGTAAATATTTTGATTTTACTTCACTTAAATTTATATAACTCAGTGCTATTGCTGTAGCGCTTAAACTAATCTAAGTGGTAATACGGCCTTGAATTTACAACTTGTCAAAGTAGGTATCATTTCACTATACCTTTAAATTAATAAAAATTGATATTATTCATCAACTTGATATTTGGATATCAATGATTTTTTTTTTGCGATTTTTAGTGATATTAAACATCAGTTAGGCTTGTTGAATTTTTTTCGCAGACAACCTTTTTTTAAAATAAAATTTGCTCTGGTTTAAATTTTCGATAAAATATTTAAATTTAAATAATTATTTATGTGAATTATTGTTTTGATTTTTCATTCCTAAATGGGATAAATGACAATAATATGTTTTTATTTATTTATTTTCCGATCCTTACATACATGTAAAATTAAAACATATGAATAGTAACACAATTCGAAAATTTAATTTTAAAACTACAATAAAATTTATGTACCTACAAGAAAGATATTTACATGTATTAGACCTAAATGATAATAATATAATTTTACTTAACTCTATGATATCAAAAGTACTTTTTAACAAAAAATACATTTTTAAACATATATTAATTTATAAAATATTAGAGATTTCGTTAAACGCAAAAATAATATTTATTTTTAATATCTTAAAATGTTTCTATTTAAAAAGAATATAACACGATTTTGAAAAAAAATGACAATAGCAGTTTTAAAGTTGTAGATCACAATTTATCATGTTGGTGCATACTGTATAATATTACAAACCAATTATTAGTTTATAAATCTAATTTTTTAGACTCAAAAATACATTTTTATTACTTAAAAAAATGTATTCTAAAAATTACTTAAAATACCACAAGAGAAAATGTATACGTTGCTTGGGGAACTGTCTTTGTTATTTTCCAAAAACGTTGTATTTTTTCGTGACACAAATTATTTTTCGACCCCTCCCCCAGACATAAGACATATTAATTTCAAAAAAATAACAAAATTTCTAGTTGCATGGTATTGTGATGTATCATAATCATTTATTAGCAATTATTAGTGTATGTTACTCAATATAATCAAATAATATTGATAATACTGTCAATAACTCAAACATAATTATTAATTGGAGAGTGATCTGATGTCTAACAAAACAAAATATTACGAATATTAAAATAATATATTGATTCAGATTCAATCAGTATTTTTTTTATAATTTCAAAATTTTCTTGAATGTTATATTCTGGTTTTTTAACATCTGAATGGCACAAAAATTTTCATAATCATAGTGTTTCCATATTTTTTTCCATTTTATATTAAATCATTAATTTCAAATTGTATTACGTCTTTTCCAATCTTTTGATAACTATAACTTTGATTATCATTTACTCAAAAGTCCAAAACAATTATCTTTATTTCATTATGGTTAATTATTTTTCAGAATTATAAGTTATAACAAGATAATATTAATTATTATATTAGATTCCGGCATTGGAAATTTAGTTATTGTTATTCGAGGAGAACTTTTCGGTGTTAAAATATTATCATTTGTACTCAATATTCGTAATAATTCTTGATTTTTAAGATTATAAGGAAGAATTATACATTTGTAATATCACTATCTGCTTTAATCCAAATTTTTTTAACTTCTTTATCAGGTAACTGATTTAAAATTTGATAAAGCATTTATTATTGGTCAATTATATGTTTTATTTTTTTTCATTCAAAACTGTGTTTCTATAAGTATTCTTTAAATCTTGTTTTATTTTTTAAATAACCATAATAGTTTTAACTTATAATGATCTTGACATTTTTACTTTTAAAAGCTAATTGTGATTAGAATTTTAAACGTAGTTTTAGTGGGAAAAAAAATCATACGATTATTATGCAATATTAAATTTAATACCTACTACGATATCATTATTTACTAATCCAAATGGTTTTTCAGAACTATTAATGACAAGGTATTACCCATTTACTCACTGACTAGTATTTTTCTATTTCTCCTACCCATTTAGTATCTAGAAACTGTTTATAAAAATAAATAATTGTTTATTTTATTTTCAGAACGAAGTACTAAGGTCACTTAACAGTCAAGAATTTCCATCAAGAAATATAAGTAGGTAGGTGTAATAATACGTATATCAAATTTATTACAAAATGAATAAAAATGTCAAAATGGCATTATCAAAGCATACAATTTTAAATACATTTAAATACTATAAACAAGGATCTAGCGTGCCAAGTGACGGTAATTGTGGCTTACATGCGATATGTAGAGCGTTGGTTGAGGGAGTACTCATGATAAACAAGACTAAACCGGACTCATTAATGGTTAATATATTCTGCATGTTCGACCTACAAAGCTTACCAAATTACTGGTGGTCGGATGAAGAATTGGCCGTAATCGCTAATTATTTTGGATACGACATGTACATCTACAACGAAGCGGATAAAACAGGTATAGTCTTTGGCAAGGGAATCCGACCACCTCTAGTTTTGTATAGCGTCGACAACAACTCGCACTGGATACCTGGTAAAAAGACAAAAGTGCCATCATCATGTATACCAACAAATTTCACTGTTATTGAGAATATATCGGAAGTGCTGAGCATTAAACAAATTAAGATCAAAATCAAAGGGCATTTACTGATGCAGTCTTTGAATTTCAATGGAGAATATAATGTCAAAAATTATAGTGGAAGACGCAACAGAAGTCGCAGTGTTAGCAGTGGAAGACGTGTTACAAGTAATAGTAGTAAAAGATATAACGGAAGCCGCAGTAGAGTGCTTAATGATGGGAGAAACTTAAATGGAAGAAATAATGTGAACTGCAATAAAAGACGCGACCAAAGTCGCAGAGGAGGATGTGATGAAGTACGAATTGCAAGACGAGATGGAAGCCATCCAAGATTGGGAGAAGGTTGTGTTGGGGAAAAAAAAGAGAGTCACGGTGCAGAGAAGAAGAAAAGCCACAGTGAAGAAGAAAAAGAAAATTACAATAGAAAAGAAGAAGAAAACCATAATAAAATTGAAAAAGAAAGCCTCAGTGGAAAAAGTTATGAAAGTTTAATGGTATTATATACTACGCCAATTAATGGGAATCACAGCTGCGGCACGGTCAAACAAAATTTGCGCCTATACGTGAAATTAACATTCGCAATGCTCAGTAAGATGATAAAGCAGTTGTACCATTGGACTGGGAACAAGGAAAAAAAATACAAAAAATTGGTCTTAGTTGACTCTGAAGACCAGCCTGATGATTTCAAAGACGCAGAACTTAACAACTCAAAGAACAAACGTGAGTTATTGATTGTAGAAGGCTCCGAGGCCTCGGTGCCACCGCAGTCTCTCGAACTCTCCGTGGTTCAGTTTGAAGCAGACGAGTATCCGCAACTTGATTTCGTTGAGGTTGAATGTCCTCCTATGGTGGATATCGACTGTTATTGCAATAGGACTGATGACTATTCTTTGTGCACGTCCGTTGATTACTGTTCAAACGTAGACGTTGACTACTGTACGAATCCGGCCATCAACCATCCATTTATAATGTCTGACTGCCCATTTAAATCAGCTGACAGCCCGTGCGATGTCGCTGACTGTCCATTTACTTCTTCTAACTATATATGTGAAGATCAATGGATCAACAACGATTATGACGATTATGACGATTATGTCACTGATTTATCAGATGGTTATACTCTCATACGGAATAAAAATATGGGCGATCGGTTGTTCGGTCGCGTCTACAATCAAACGGTAAAAATGAGTAAAAAGGTCATAGCACGCTGCTTTTTCAAACGAAAACTAACAGCGAAGACTTCTTCAGCAGTGGGTTCAGTGTTGGTGGCTCCGGCGATCGCAGCTTCAGCGGTTTGGACGGTAGGAGCACCAGAGTTGGGATCTCCAGTGATGCAGATGACTTCAGAGGTGGTTGCTCCAACGACGGGGGCTTCAGATGTAGCTGCTCCGACTATGGTGACTCCACAGAAGGCAGTCTTGATGAAAAACGATCCAGACGTGAAGCCGAAAGCAAGTATCAAACGATATTTTTCCCTCAAAAAAATCTGGCGTAAAAAAAAGTAACTGCAAACTTAACATTTTAAAGACCATTGAATCTACAGTTGGTAATAATAATAACCTACTTATGTACGTACGTACGATTACACTATACTGTATAACACAGTATTCCTTTTGTAGAAGTAGATTTATTGAATAAGTTAATAATAATATGAGTAATTATTACTATACACATTTCTACTGCCAATATTAGGTACAACTAAAATATTTGGTAAGAATCAAAAATGATTTTTACAGGGTTTTATATAATATTAAACAATAATTCTAAAAAAAAAAATACGATTATGAATTCAAACCGTATCAATTAATATTTTTAAAACAAATTTGGTTCGGTATATCATATTATCGTGTTTGATTTCTCATCCCTAATTTTATTCAAATACATATTTTTGATCTTTCTACAATAATAATAATATAGATAGTCTAATCAATTTTTCTCAATAACTTAATTTAAACGTCTTATACATAAATTTTATTTCAATCAGATAACGTTACTAAAAAAATGTCTGTAAGGACATACGTATTCTCAAGTTAATTTCATTAATGATATTTCATAGCAAGCCTACTATTCATTGTCACAACAGAGTTCTATAGGATTTTTGTTGTTTGAAACATATAGTTTTTATATAGTTAGAATAAAGAAAAAAGACCTGTAAACTTAAAGTTGTAACCACTGATCCTTCATATATTTTATCAATTTTCCAATTGGCTTGGCCAATTACCTTTTTCACCCTTATGGTAATTATTGTAGCACTATACTACTGACTGCAATATTGTAAAAAATATATCTGATCATTTTTTTTTCGGTTTTTAAACCTTTTTTTAAATAAACATTAGTAATTTAAATTTTGAAACAATTCAATATTTTTAAAAATTTATTATAATATTTGAGTTTAAATTAAATGGTAGATAAATTATATTACTAACCTGGGAAAAGTTCGGATGAAGGGTTTACTGATTGATCAAGAACTGCATTAGTAAGAAATGTTTATTAACATTTTTGATATTATAAAGTATTTAAAAATTTGTTATAATTTATTCAAAACTATATTATTATTATTTACTTATCAAATACATATTACTTATTTATATACCAATTATCTACACGTATTGACGAATGAATTGAGTGTAGGTATTGTTAAATATTATATATTTATAACTTACAAGATTACCTATTTTATAATATGTTTGAAACATATTTTATTATATTTATAATTATATAATCAATTTTATAGCATTGTAAAAATACCGTTCTATAAATTTATATCAGACTTATAAGGAAAAGCAAAAATATATACATTTAAGGATTGAAAGTCACACAATATCTCAGATGACAGACAATATTTATGGTTTCATAGTAATTAATAATTATAATATATTACAGTCACACGTTGTAATTTATAGAATATGATAAATGGTTCACATAATATGAAATATTGTTACAAGAAAAAGAACCACTAACAATATAACAAGATGAAGAATTGGCCAAATCTAGCAAAAATAAATGATGAAACGATATATAGAGAAGATAATATATAGTCTAGTCCAAAAATATGAAATGGAAATTTTTGAATTTCGAATCTTAATTGTATATAACAAATATATATACCGCATATTTTGTGTGTGTTTAATTATTAAATTTACTTAAATTTTATGAAAATTGTGGCTTCGTAGGCAAAGAGACAGAAAAGTTAAATTTAAAAGCGTAAGAAAATACTACCTATATTATACTATATAGGTGCTTACACAAAAAAACAAATTTCCGATCTCCATATTATATATTAATATACTAAGCTCGTATATTATACATAATCGTTAACTCTAATATTGCATCTGAGCAACATATATAATATATAATAATAACAAATTTATATGTAATTCTCGATGAGCTTACATAAATGTATGCAGATACAATAGAAAGAATTAAACAGACCAATTGTTAAAAAAAAAAGGTTAAAATGTATTTAAATTTCTATTACGTTATAATATTATATACATTAAGTCATTATAGAAATATACGAATGATTATAATAACCATCCGTATTTTTCTGCAATTGTTTCAATACTTGAATCAGTTATTATTACAATAATAAAATGTAATTTAGTTGTAAGTCTTATAAGATACAATTTGTTATTTATTTCGGTAAGTAAGTATTGTTTAAAAAAAGTTGACTTGATTTGATTTGTTAATTTATTTTTGCTGAGCGTGGTTTAATTTTTTTTTTAGAGGGATTTACATATTTATATAATAAAGTCGAGTTCACGGTATCTGGCTTTTATCGTACCCTGGTAATCATTCAAGATCTACCAGGAAATTTCCAAAGTTGGGTCAAACTCAACTTTTGGGTACGATACGGCAGATGACAAATATGTGATATGTGAACCCGGCTTTAATAGAAAGAGACTTCAATTTACTAACCGAATCATTTATTACATATATTTATATTTAAATTTTATAACTAAAATTTTACAATCATTATTATTCAATTGTGCCTGATATTTAATGTTTAAATTTTATAGGTACATAATAAAAGTCAACTGAAAGATTTTTTTTAATTGAAAAGTAAATAAGTAGATAGGTAAATTTGTTTTCTGAGAAAACAAGGTTCAACACAAAACAGTTCATTAAAGTTAATTGAGGTACCATAAATTATTGAGGTTCTATTAATATTACCAATTAATTAATATGCCGTCCGTAATGAACGAGGTGCTATTTTAATCACTAACTTGATAGTGAATTTTTATCTAACAAGTAGAGACTGGATTTGTATGTAGGTATAGCCATAAGCTACGAACTAAAATATGTAAATATATCTTAGTTCATGTTATAAGCTAATTACCAATTATAACACATATTCTTAAATTGTATTAGAAAAATAATCATAATTCTTTTTCATTTTTGTTTTGTAACTACTACAACCATATTATAACCACTTATACCGAAATATACTTGAAACATTTTCAATACAAATTATTACTCGTCAGATAGCTGGTAGGTATTTTATAAAAATGATAAATGTATTATTATTTGAAAGAGAGAAAGCTCAAAACAATAGGTGGACAGGTACACCATAATTGTCGATTTTTAAGACATGCCTTATAATTACAATTTTAATTAACTATAATATACAAACAGAACCTGTAAACTGTTAGGTATATTAAAATAATGAAGTGGAAAAAAAAAAATAAATTTCTTAATAATAATTAACTGTAAATAATCGATACTTAATTTTTAAAATTTATATTTTTACGGAGATCAAGGTTATTGCCTGGCTTCTAGCTATTGACTCAAGATTTTGATTCACATTAAGCTGTATAAAATCAACAAGAATATGTAAAAACATAAAATCCCGTTTCTACTATTTATATTATACATAATAATATAAATAAATTATCTTGCTCATTTTACAGATTTATATTTTTTTTAGAATTATTCTACCTCAATAGTATATGTGTACCACAGTAGTCTTTTACACATCTTATAATATCATTATACGTCTAATTAATATTTTTTAAATTCTCGTCAATATCTATGGGCACTATTACAGTGGTAGCCATACAAAATAATAATATGATGATATCTAAAATAATGGTTTATAATAAATAACTCTGTATCAAAACAGGAAAATAATACATGAAAAAATAAGATTTGCTTAAATACAAATCAACATAATAAAATGCTTTGTGCACAACTGCATAGTGTATTAATTATTTAATAAATGTGTTTTCAATGTGAATTCACTTTGATTAACAATATATTGTTGGAGACTTTGTAGAGATTTTGTGGGCAAACGAATTTTGTTGTAATTTATTTTTATTTTATTGAGTGGACTGTAGCTAAGTCATTTCTACAAAATTAATTTATGAATGTTTATTATAAGAGGAGATAGTTTAAATATAAGTAACTAATCATAATGTTATTCTTATTGTTATATTTATTTTATTTCGATCCACGCGGTTCTTTATGGTTTTATTTTAGGCGCTGATGTTATCAGTCGGTAGTTGGAAAAATTAATTGAATTATACTTCTATAACGATAATCATATTTCGATCACTATTTGAGAATGAAATTAAATAAGTGTCAAAAACTATATTCGAGTCGGTCGTATTTTACATTCACCAACAACCATTAATAATTGGTTATATAATATTAAGTATATTGGTTATAATTTTTCACAACTTACTGATAATTGATACCTAGTAATATTTTAAATATTTTTAAGGCTAACAATTTCGTTAACTAAATTATCATCAAAGTAAACCACGTGGATTGTATTTATACTATTACTAATTATAACTAAATAATATATTATTATTATATTTTACTATTCATCATAATTATAATTTGTAAGTATGTTTAAATAATATCTTAGTGTGTAAAAAATTAATTATATTTATAAATTATGAGCACACAATTCTTTAAATATATTATTATGAAATATTATAATCTATCATTAATGTTTGAATATTTGATACTGTTTGTGTTTGTTTGTTTCTAATTTATATACTTAACTTTTAATTTAAGTATAATTTTTATCGTTTATTTAAAAAATAGTAATAGTCATAAGTTATATTTTCTTTAATTATATATTATTATACAATTATTGATGCATATCTATTATTATATTCAGTTATACTCAATAATAATATTTGTATGAAACAATATGATTTACAATAAGGAGTAGGTCCTGCCTAATTGTCTAATGTCAATGACAGGGCTCGAAACTTAATATACATAAAAAAGTACTGAATGCTCTTATACACTAATAGGTAATACTGCGTTACACTAACGGCATTATTTCGTATCTGCAAATTTGTCAAAAATTGGGTTTTAGTAATATATTATATGTAATCACTTTGCGCTCTTTTTATTTTCATGTGTTTGTTTTTCATTCTTACTATTCATACTTTTCCTCCAATTTAAAAAATAGTGATACAGCGTATCTCATTTATGCACGTGACAACATGTATCTGCACAATTTTACATTGTGTTTTGCAAAGACAAATATGAACGTCTGAAATTAATTATTTAATACAGGTAACTGAGGTAAACTATATTATACGTTTAGTAATTTACTTATGGATTAATTTTATTTGATATTTAAAACAATAGTTTTGATTTTAACAACTTAATTTATGATTTTACTGTGACTTTTAATTTGGTTTCAAATACGTGTTATTGACATAATCGCTGGGATAGATTTTGAGTAGGTACTTACGTGGTATCACAGGTGTAAGTTAAGATATTAAACAAATTATTAAAATTCGTCTGATGTTTAAGTATATTATTATACTAAACCAATTATACTGAATATATTTTTATTATTTTGTAGATAAATATGTCAAAACGTAGACTAAAAACAATTTTAGAGTTATCGTGTGGAACTAATACAAAAACAAATGTGCAAAAAATGAAACTTTCAGTGATATTTAATTTACAGCTAAGTTTGTGTATTATGAAGATGTTAAAACAGACCTGATTAATTTGGATAATATACAAAATTATTTATTAGAAGTAGACATTTTTTAATTAAACGAGGTGAGGATGGTGCAGAAACATTTTTGAACTGTGAAAATCGCCATAATATAGTACCTGAGCCTAGTAAGTGGAAGAGAGAAACTATAAAACGTTTAAGAATGAATGGTGAAAAATATATTGGGTACCAGAGCAAAAATCAGTACCTAGCGAGTCACAATGTTCTAAGACCACCAAGAAATATAAAACCAACATGTATGCCTCGGTAATGTCATAAAGCAAAAAATAGATTTTGTAACACTCTTAATAAAATGCAAAGATAACAATTTTTTTTACATTTTAGAAAGCTACCTGGGAAGAAAAGAAAATGTTAGCATGTAGTTTGGTTAACAAAATAAAAACAAAGCGATCCATTAAAGAGGACAGTGATAATAGTAGGGGGAAAACACTTATGAGTATAATTTAAAGTATAAAAATTTTCCTCCTATGAAGGTTTCTAAAAAAAATGTTTTTGGCAACACTTGGTTTAAATGAATGTATGCTTCATAATTGGATTAGAAAATCTACTAATGGCCTTCTAAAAAATTCTAAGCATTCTCTTGATAAACATATTAATGAGATATCACCCCAGTTTCTGGCAAGAAAAACTATCTTTACATACTGTGTAGAACATTTCAATAACTGGCTAAAAAGTTTTTCAAAAATGCCATCACGTTATTGTTGACAAAGATCTAAGATGTTGTACTTAGAAGATCCATTCTACAGTTTTCAAGAAATTTATGAATGCTATACACCATAATGCAATAAAGATAAAATAAAAATAATATAATTTAGTGAATGCTATTTTAATAATTAATGAAGGTCAACAAATTTTCCATCTTTAGCCCTAGAAAAGATAAGTGTGATTTTTGTACATCTTATGAAATGAATAAAAAAAAAATGAGAATGAATATGCAATACACTTAGCATATAAAAATAGTGCTAGAGAAAAAAAACAGTTGGATAAAAGTAGGGCACAAAAAAAATGAAATTTATTGCTTTACTATTGATATACAACAAACAAGCTGTTAAATTTTGTCCATCTTTGAAATTATTCAATGAAATTTAAAAGCCACAATGTTACTATTTATAATTTAGCAACTAATGAATGTTATAATTATTGGTGGCATGAAAGTAAAGGTGACCTAGAAGCTTCAGTATTTGCTACCTTCCTAATTAAGTATTTAATAGTGGTGTGTGTTGAAAAAATACCTATTATTATTTATTCAGACAGTTGTGGTTAACAAAATAGAAATGTAATTATGTCCAATGCACTCCTTCAATTTTCTAAACATCAAAATATACCTTTTGAACAAACGTTTTTAATAAAAAGCCACACCTAAATGGAATGTGACAGTACTCATAGTATGATAAACAGGAAACTTCACAATAAAAATATATTTTTATCATCTGATTATGTTAGGATTGCCAAGGAAGCAAGAAAATTTTCAAACAAATACAAAGCAGTTTTATTAAGACATGACTATTTTTATGATTTTAAGACACTACAAGAGTATATTTCAATAAGACCAGGTATAGGCAAAGACGAACCAGAAGTGAAAGATATTCAAGCATTTTTGCATAATCCATCATCATTTAAAATTTATTATAAACTTACGTTTAACGAGCCTTATTATGAAATACCTAGGAAAATAATTAGAAATAGAATAAGCCAAAATTTAAGTACCTAAAATTATTGAAGGAGAAATGTTTCAATTTCAAAAACTATACAAAAGCCCTTTGTCTCTAACCAAATCCAAGTAGAATGACTTACAAAAATTAAAACAATTTATGCCCATAGACACTCATTCCTTTTATGATATGTTAACCCATTTAAATACTTTCAAAACCAAAGCTATTAAAATAAAGTCTAATTGTTGAATGTTTAAAATTTTGTATTTCATTCTTCTCTGTAAATATTATTTAGTTTATTTAATTAAAGTAAAGATTGAAAACAGGAACTTGAAATCTGATTTAAAGAATTAATTTATAAAACAAATACAACATATGAATTGTTATTTGAAAGTCTAAATAATTTTATTAAAATTTAAACTGTTTTCAAGTAATGTATTATTTTATTTAATATCAATAGCAATTTTATTTTTATTTACAAATTTTTTTTAGTTATTTTATATCAATTAGAATTTTAATTGTTTTTTATTTTTTAAAAAGTTCTGTTTTATTGTTACTACTCTATTATAATGTTCTTAGTTATTCTATGATATCAAATAGATTTACAGTAAAACTGTAGTCATTTTGAATAAAAAGTATTGAAGTAGGTATTTCATTTAATAAACAAGTATTTTTTATATTGATAAAATTATTTAGTGCCTCACAAATCACAATGAATAACATTATAATTCTAATAACATTTAATAGTTTATTTGAAAATATACTTATTTGTTATTAAGTAATACCCTATATCTATGTATTTTATCATTGTTAATACACTAACTTCACACAAATTGGTAAATTGTTATTTTTCGCAATATATTAAGATTAAATTACACATTTTATAAATATAATAATATAAATTTAAAATGTCATTATACTAATATTTATTTAATTTTTTGTTGTTCCTGAAAAATCATTAAAATGTAGATATAAGGTATTGCTGTTAGAGTAACAATAGTACAAATATGTACTTATTTCTTTTTTATTTACAATTTTCATAAATATAAATATTTTATAGTTTTTAAAAAATAAATATGGGAAATTGTATGTCAACTGGAGATTTAAAAAAAACATGATATAATAATATACTGAGTAAAAACTCAAATAAATACGCATTATAAAATATTGCATTATTCAAAATTTGATATGTCATTAAATATACTCTAAAAAATAATAAACTTGGAATACATGCTCTTATAACTACAAAATCACTAAAAATTCAAAGATATACACTATAAACTTCTAATATTTTTTTGGTTGTGTCATGAAATTAATTTTAAGCTTACTTAAAAATAGATCTGATAATCCAAAAAAAAAAAATCATGCAAATGCAATAATTTTCAAGCCCTAATCATTAATCATTTATGTATATAATATTTGTGTGCTTATATGATCCACATGGAGAGGTACCAACTATAGTACTATATTATTAAATTAGTCATTAAGCGTTTTAAGGACAATTTTTAATGCTTAATTGCTATCAAAATGATTATAGTGGACAATTACAAAGTATAAATAAACATTAACTACTTTAATGAATAGGCATTTGGACAGAAACAAAAAAACAGATTTAGTCACTTAAAAAATGAAAAAAAAAATTCAAATAAAATTTATTATAAGATGTCACTAAAACTGTCAAAGTATGTTTGATAAAGCTCAATCTTGATAGTCCAGATTCTGTATCATTAACGCATTTTTATTGTTACTATTTGTGTTCAATTATTTCATTAGCTTTAAGTGTTTCTTGAATTTACAAAACTCAATTTTAATCAGAATCAAATTTGCTGTCTATTTTATGGATTCAAACATAAAATTCATACTAAATTACTACAAGCATTAAATATTAAACAAATTTAACAATTTTATAATAATATCGATCAAATAAAAATATATTTTATATACCAATAAATATTCTATAAATCATTATTTATTACACAATCATTTTTCAGCATTTTACTGGATATTAATTTAATTTAAAGACTCTTCAACCTGGATAAAAAAAAATTAAAATTGCTTAAGAACCTGTTTTAAATCCTCTTAATTTTTATTGATACATAACTAGAATATTATAATATAAATAAATAATAATTTCTCAAAATTATATGCAATAGTATCATTATTTGCTACTTTTTAATTTAATATTTAAACAATTTATTTATTAAAACAAAAGTTGAAAATAATTTATTCATACTAAAATTTACAAATTAAAATTTGACTAGTAATATGGCAAAAAATGTATAATTTTAAGTATTAAGTAAAATTAAGATAATATCTTAATTATAATTTATACATTTTAATATTGTCATAATTATATTTTTTTAAGTATTATTTATAAATGTTTGTACTCATACATTTTCAACACAATTTTCTCTTATTAATCACTACCTTTATTCAACTATATTATTTCTTCTATTTTTTTTTTAGTTATTATATAAACAATCAATAACTAAAGTATAGTTAAAATTATCAAATATACAATTTTAGTATCAATTAGACAATAATAACTGTATGCATAAACAATATGATAGGAATTCTTCTTCATGATAATTTAATAAAGCTATGACTATGTTACTTTCAAACAGAATTAAAATTCTAACAATCATTAATATAGTATAACACTACATTTTTTTTAAACAAAACTAAAGAATAAAATCATGAAATAGAACAGTCAACATCAGTTAGTCCTAAAGAATCTTCTAAGACATAGGCAATTGCTCTAATAATGTATGACATTGTTCCATAACTCCCACTTGGGGCACTGTCATAGAAATGTTGACATATATAAGCAGCACCACCACACAACAGTGAACCACCTTGGGTAAGTTCTTTGTGTACTTTTGCACAACACAAAGTGGCATCTCCATTAATAGCAATCTATTATGAGATAAATAAATTAAAATTTGTGAATATGAAACATACATATAAAAAAAAAATATAACATACTTGATCTTGTAAAAACAATTCATTAGCTTTATGTACAAAATCTTCAATTGTTATTATTCTATGTGGAGTAGGTGAAATTTCTTGTTCAGCATAGAGCGTAAATATCATCAATGTCTCAACTATCAGTTGTCTATACTCAGGATGTGGAATCCAGTTCAGTATGGTTTCTACAGCTAAAGCAAATTTTAACTCGCCGGATGTCATCTAAGTTAAGTAAAAATATATTAATTTAATTTTCAAATTATATGTATTTATCTTGAAAAATGTAACATACTTCTTGAGTTAGGCTCTGTGATAGGAGTTTTCCATCAATAGCTATTCCACAACACTAGAAAAAAAAAACCGTTTTATTATTTTTTAAACTTTATTTAGATCAAGGGGATTACTTTTAATGAATAGCTTGACAAAAATACTTGTACCTTTTCTAAGATAATCCAAACACGTTTATAGAATTCTCGAGGTACTCGATTTAATGCTCCATCTAAACGTCTACGCCGTAACCACTGACCTTGACGATCACTCTCTAATGCATCACTGTTGACTTCTGATTTATCAGTCAACAATAACCCTTCGATTTGGCTTTTCTAGTAATTACAATTATTATATTAATTTGTGTATTGGTTTTTTGCTTGTAGTCTATTTTTTATACATTTTTGGTCTAGTGGTTTCAGTTAAACAATTTAAGAATCAAATTACCAAAACATATTTATTATGCATTTGTATTAATTATGATCATTTTTAACATTCATAAAATTAAGAAACTGATACTCGATTTGTCATAAAATAAAATACTTTGCGACCACAATGTACAAAAAAGGTAGTGGTAACTTAAGCAATACTGAGGTGAAAAAATATCTCACCACATGACTTTTAATAGATTAAATACTATTAATTACCTTACTGACATGGCTTGATTTGTAGCTTATTACTGAAAAATTACCACGCCCCACTAGAAAACAAAATCAAATTTATTAAAAAAAAAAAATGTATTTAATTGTATTTTTAACTAAGAAATTTAATAATTTACCACTACTTAATATAAATTCTTTTCCACTCATGATATGATGTAATAGATTTTTCATTTCAAATGGTGATAAATTAAATAAATGTTCGGAACCTTCTTCTCCTGAACAATTTAATGTTCTAGATAATTCACCGGCCATGACTTGTATAATCAAACCAACTCGAAGCCTTAACATTTCCAAAAACAGTTGTGGTTCAGTTCGCACAAACATAGCCAAATAAACTAAAAGTTCCTAAATATTATAATAATTATAGTATATATTAGATAGATTTAAAAATTATCAATTAATAAATTTTACTTGTGTTAACATGGCTGTACTTTCATCATCTCCATAAGCATCATGAATTACTTGTCGTAATTCTCCTTCAGGTAAAGGTGTAGATATTGTATGCTCATTAAATGGAGGCATACCTATAGTTACCTAAAATAAAAATGTTTGATGTTTTTCAAAACACACAGCTTCAATAAATATTTATTTATTTAAATTTAACTTACCTGTTTTTGACGAACCAAAAGATCTGTTAAAGCTTTAGCTAAATCTTCTACACGTTTACCTAACATTCCAGCTGTATGTCTAACTAAACCCCAATGGTTTTGTTGACATGCCTTTTCATAAAGTAATTTTAATAAATCTTTAACTAAAACTGGTTTACAGTCTTCCTTCATTCCTATAAAAACATTAAAAATTTAATTACATTTTATAAATAAAAATAAGCTAATTTATAATTTATATTTGTGTCAACCTGTATCATATTCTAAACCATAAGTGTCCACTAAATATTGTAAAATATCTCCTTTTTCTTCTAAATCTGATTCACTTAACATAGATAAAATACCATCCAATTCAGCTTCAGCACACAGCAACTCTGTACTTGCCCTAAAATTATGTTTAAGTTTAATTTGGAGATCTTTAATTCATTGAACACATAAATTATAATATAAAGATAAAACAAGTAATAGTTGAGAAAAAAATATTGTGATGAAACGCTTTTAAGGTTTTAAACTGTTTTTTTTTTTCAATACTAGACAACACTAGATTTTGCTTTAAATATCGACACAACTGTTCATAGCCATAACTATCTCATTCATAGGATGCTACACATATAAATAACCATTTTAAGTATAAAAAATATCCTTTTCTAAAAATTGTTAACTTCAAAATGTGTATCTTTAAACATAAACCATCTTCCATGCGCTAATGATAAATCTTTGTAGACGAATACTAATTTACAACAAATATTATTCTTTTGTTAAAATTTTAAATTTTGGTATTAAATAATAATAAAAATAAATTAAAATTATATGAAAAACAATGTGTTTTTAATAAAATAAAATAATTAAAATATTCAAAAAAGCAATTAATTGTTTTTACACCTTGATAACCACAAAAAAAAAGTAAAGGATTATTAAATTTTGTAAATTTTTTGTATTATAAATTTTTTCAGCATTAATTCGATACTCAAAATGAATAAAAAAAAGTAAATATTTATATTACTTAAAGCGGCTATGGAGTCGAGGACGATGGTGCTCTCTTTTAGTTGGCATTACTACTACATTATTATCAGGAGATGGACTTCTTTGTGCTAATAATTTTGAAACAGCCAGAGTTTCAGCAACTTGAATGCGTCGTTCTTCAGCTGTAAACAATAGTTTAAAAAAATTAAATCAAATAAATAATTCAAATAATGTAATTACCATCAAGCATAAATGATCTTGTTTTCTTAATAGCTCCTTTAACAGACATTTTTCTTTTTATTTTCGAATTTTTACTAGGTATACAGGTTAATAAAGTAGATTGATTTGTAAAACTTTTGATAATATGCTCATCTAAATATTGTTCTACCTCTGTATTAAGCTCTAAAAAGTATGAATTATGATTAATAATAATTATAAGAAAATGTAATAGAAACTTACTATATGGCATTCCAATTTCTTGACTGCCTAAGAAACTAAGATTTGTAACACAGGAAGTACTAAGGAAGCCATTAAGATTTCCCAATGTTACTCTAAAAAATAGAAAAATATAATATTTAGTACATAAAATATTTAATATGACATGTTACCTAGTTCCGTTAATATATCCACTTTTTAATTTTTTGATTGTTGTTATAACAGCTAAAGGAATTTTACCTTGATCTATAAACAGTATGAATGGTATTAATACTTAAAATTAACTAGATAATTTAATAAATTAATAGTTTAAGGTTTAAAATAAATTAATTCTGTACAGCAATTATTTGATTAAAAATTTAAGACACAGCCATGCGACAAAAACAACACAAAGCTTATATAACATAATATGCAGAATTTGATACTAAATAAATAGATATGTTTAAAATATTTTTTACACCATTAATATTGATAGTTTTGAATATATTTACCTTACCTACAAAATTGGAAGAAGCAATTATAGTATACGTTGGACGACCTAACATATGCTTCCAACTCATTGTCAAAAATGCTAGATCCATCATAATATTGTTTAATAACAATTCAATATCATTTCCCATATAATATTGGTCCAAATCAAGTGTCTACTAGAAAATAATACCTAATAGCACTAAATCATTCACTAAGTACTACATAGTAAATACAAAAAAATAAAATAAAAGCATATTTGCCCTAAATATTCCTATTATTTTGTGATTTATTCAGAAAAATATTCAAAAATTAAATGATGTCAATCTATTAATAGTTACTTATTAAAATAAAAACACACTCATAAACATCAATTTTAATCTAATATATGAAAAAAACATTTTATTAGTATTTTATTAATATACTTTAAACACTATAATATAATTATTAACGTTTGCATCTACAATATTTATTTGTTACTAACAAAAAAGGAAAATATAATTTATTAATTTCATAAAAAAATGTTAAATTAAACTCATATTTTGTTATAGACTAAAATATTTTATAGTAATTAATAATTTATTATTCTAAAAATAATAACACAAAATTATATTTTTGAATATTTATAAAACAATAAATACCATAATGCAGTTTTTTTATAACAATAACAACTGTGGGTCGGCCTAATAGGTTTTGCCAACTAGATTTTAAGAAGTTTATTTCATTCTTAAATAAATCTATCAACAGATTATTGTCAGATGCAATGTAATACCTTTGACGATCTGTAATCTAGATTTAAATTGTTAAAAAAAAAAAATTATACTTTAACACTAAATCAATGAAAACTAGAAAACCTATTATAATATAAATTTTTTTGATTGTTTTAAACTTAAAGTTTATAATATTTCCTATCTGATTTCTGTATTATTTTATGAGTATTGATATTATTTAAATGTAAGGTATGAACACTTTAAATTAATATCAACAAAGACCTATATTTTTTTTCTTTAGATATTATACTTTACATATACATATAATCAATCTATTATCTACGTAGTATAATTTTTACTTTAAAAATTAAAAACTAATTGTAAAAATAAATATTTTATTTATTGCATAAACATACCTGTGGAGTGAAGGCAAATATTCGATCTTGCAATGTATATAATTTGCTGGTACTAAGAATTCCAACATCACGAGATTTTCTTCCAGATAATCCAAGTTTTTCATTTCGGCCTGGTGATTAAAGGTAACAAAAATAATAAACATTATTATTAACAACTATTTAATCAGTAACAATATAGGGAATAAAATATAGAAAAAAAAAAGCTTGCCTAAATATGTGTAAAGATGACTTAGAACAGTTGAAGGCTGCACTTCAATTGGTGAAACTTCACTTATGGTTTGAACAGCAATATCATGTTGTAGAAGTAGATCACGAATTGCATTATCTTCAGCTAACACAACTACTTGTACAACAACATCAGGTTTTTTTTCCAAACATAGACGCCTATTTAATGGATCTAGTTCCCCAACAGCTAGAAAATTCTATGAAAGTATAAAGTATTTACTGTAAATGATCTTAATTACAAACATATAGCTAAAAATATAACTCACTTCTTGCAAAAGTTTTCCAAGCATATAGAGTGACTGTGCCCATAAAAATGGACATCTTCCTAATGCTATTCGTTTTTGACTCCCTGGATTTTCAATTTCTGCATCTATGTTTTCACTCTCCAATGCATACAATTCAGGCACAAGTTTAATATCATCTTCAGAATCTATCATTACCTGCTCAATATTCATTAACGTTTTTATTTTAGTAAACTATATTAACACTATTTTCATAGTAGTTTTTTTTTTTTTTTTTTACCTTTTCTAAAGCATCAACATAAAAATTTGCAGTTACTGTATCATTTTGAAAACAATTATCTAGTATAAGATAACAAAAAAATAATGGCCATTCACATTCAATTTTTTCAAACACCCTCAGTTCATGAAGGTCATAATGAAGTCTATTAGGATCCTATAAGATTTATAAATCATTAAAAATAAAACAGTTATCAAGAAAATGAATTTACTTCACGCGGAGTTTTGTGGCCATCTCTTAAAAATCGCTTACAACCATATTTGCCCATCAAATTGGATACAATAGCATTTCTTGTCAACTCAATCAGTTGTGGATCATCAACTGAAAAAGCCGGGAAACTAATGACTGACAAAAGACTGCTATCTAATTCTTTTGAATTTGATTCTCTTGGTAGCATAGACTAAAAAATATAAATTTTTATACTGAAACAAAGAACTTTTACTTGTCATCACTAACTTGTAATACTGCATGACATTTTTGCGCTTCGTCTGACAATATATGTATCACAGAAAATGGCCCACCTCGTGCACCAAATAAATCTAAATCATTCATTGCTTCCAGAGCAGCTTTAGCCATTCCAATACTACTTGCATTTAATTCAGGTAAACCATGATTTGATTTATCACCTCGCTCCCATACACCATAATCCTGAGTAAAATCCATGAAGTAATAATTTAAGTTTTCTTTAAAAAAAAAAAAAAGTGTACTAACCGGTATACAATATGCAGATTCAATATAAAATACTAAATTTTGAATAAAAGACACTTCATCCAAGTTAAATACAATTTGAAGACCTTAAAATATAACATTGGAAATATATTATAAAATACAAAAATATTTTATTGAATTATTAGAAAATAAATCTTTTAGAGTATATACTGAAATCATTACAAATTAATAATATTTAAGAGGATGTCAGCACAATCTACTTTCAACCTATTACCAACACATAACAGGGTAAATTGTGTTAAAGAGAACTAATCACATATTGTTAGTTTTAATCTGCTGACCTATAGCATGTTAAGAATTTGTCTTAATTATTTTTAATGTAATATTAAATATTTATATTTAAATTTGTGTTAGCTATAATCACTTTTAAAATTCATGTATATTAATGTTTATTGCATTAAATTTGAATAACATTATATAATTCAATAATTGAGCTTTAATATTAAAATTATTAGTGTTACATAAGAGTATTTCTATCACTATTTAAGTATGGATCATGTTAGGCAATCAACAGTTAATTAAAATATCACAATTTTTTTTATTATTATATGTAACTAATAATAAGGTAGATGGAAGCTTAAAGTAATAAAAGAATGCAATAGACAATGGTAACTAAAATAATAATAAAATAAGCAAATATCATACAATCAATGATGGTTAATATTAAAGTAAAATTGTCTAATTATTAAAGTTAAAGCTAACGACATAAAAATAATTATACTGTTTAAAAATTTTCTATGTTATCTGGATCAAAAACAAAAAAAAAAAAAAGTGTACTGATAATTGACATACTCTCAAATAATTTAACCATTAAAATAGATTAGTAATAAAAATATTAATTTTTAAATTAATTTTTCTACTATGATTTTTCATTAAATAATAATTGTTATAAATAAGACTTATAGTATACATTTCTTAAAAATTACCTGATGCTGTCATCTGTGCTAGTATCAGTAAATATAATGAAATAGCATCAATTTGTAAGTGTCCCCATTCGTTATCACCAACAACTGTTTGCCCTGTTGCAGAACTATATTTAGCATGTAAAGAATGTAATGGATTTTGGGAAACTTTAAATTGCTCTACTTTATCTTTTTGCTGCATCATTGCCATTAATAACCCACGCATCAATTTCACACAACTCTGCAAAAAAAAAAAAATAAAATAAAACTATAAATTATAATTTAATCCTGACTAAATTAGGAACAAGTTACACATTATCATTTTATTTTAAATTATATGTACTTTAAACATAATTGTTCATTGTCAGACATAATTACCATCAATATTAATAGGTACTTTTAAAATGTTAAACAGTAAACATTCATAAATAACCATTAATTATTAAATTACACAATAATACTCATACATATACACACATCAATACTAAAATGTATTATGGTTAATATCTATGATGGAAGTTATAGTTGACTATGGAGACTATAGTTGTTAATTTAACTCAAGAGAATACTTAAAACTGTTGAAAAAAATCAAAATAAATAAATGAAATATTATAGGTATAATAAATTATAAAGCCAAGAAAATACACTCAAGTATAAAATAGAAAAATTGTGTGCATTAGTTATGAATATTCATGTATTAAGCAGTCAAACAAGCATAGACAATTAAATGATATTGAAAATAAGATAAAATATTAAACAATAAGCAAAAAAATTACATTAGGAGCTTATGTAACACTTATTTTATTCTAAATTGATTCATTCAAAGTACCTGTTCAAGTTCATAAGTTTTTGCTCGGTCTTCATCCATATCTGCCATTTTTTTACAGGCCATAGATAAGCCCCATACAGCCAATACCGTATAAACATTGTCTCTGATCCAAGCATCAGAATTACTTGGGCTGGCTGGAAACAAGCCCGTCACTGGATTCTACAATATTTAAATAAAAATATTTTTCAGCACTTAAATTTGGAATTAATTGACATTTACAAATAATACTACAAGTTCTCTGTCTTTTCAACCATTGTTGTGCACCAGAATTACTCTGTTTAGCGAACTACTAATATTTGATCTCTTTTTAACGCTAGCTAATATAAATAATGATGGTACGTAGGATATAGGGATAGAAATATTACAAAAATAGTATGTCGATCGTACCTGGTGGCACAGTATGATATTTTGGACTATCTTGTGATAGTAGTCCAGTCGCTGACCGGCAATACTTTTGTTGTTCATTTTTGACATTCTTCTCACTGACCGCCAAATTGGATGTACAAGGACCAAACTGAAGGTAAAACAGGGACAGAGCAATCGGTAAGTAGGTATATAATAAAACAAATCGTAATTATCTCAACAGCCACCAGTGAACCGGAAATGTAGAATTGAAAAATCGGACTTATCGTCAGTCTAGCTGATCAGAACTCGAAAGATCCGGACGATCGTTTGTGACGTACTTCTATTTATAACAGTAATAGTAGTAATAAATAATCAACCGACTAGATACATTATGCATTGTAATAATGTACAACTATAGTAATCATTGATTTTTCTCTTTCACTCGTCTCTACATGAGCCAGTTGCGTCTCTCTCTATCTCACTGGCTTGTCTAAACTTTTTGAATATTGAACTGTCCGTATCTCATTTTATTATTTTTTACTATCATTTTTCTCTCATTATCAGCTTGCTCGTTATCAGCGCTTTACAGTTCACACGGCCCAGTATTTTTTTTTCTTACGGTCGTCACTAAAACGGCGGCATCATACGTAACTACAATAACATTATAATATATCTAATGATTTTTAGCGATTCATAAATTTTTTATCATGTTAGTATACTCGCGTGTACTAAGTCGTTTTCATTAATCACAAGAAAATTATTAATCCTAGGGGAGGTGCGGGCAGGTACTATCGAATACGAAAAACAATTTTATGAATGGAGACGGCTGTCGGTATTATGGTAGGTTGATTTAATTTTAAAAATAATAAATAATTATATCATTGTTATTAATTTTAAGTTAATACCATCTTACCATAAATAGTGTGGATTTGTTCATTGTATAAAAATATAAAATATAGATATACCTATAAGTAATATTGTCGTTGACAAATGTTGTCAACATCTGAAATACAAATGGTACATAAAAAAAAAAAATGTGTCCATGTAGTATTTTAAATACTTTTATACAGCTATAAGGCCTATAAGTACCATAGGTGGAACTTGATAAATTTAGTTGGGGGGCTCAAGTCCTAGATTATTTAATGAAAATAATTATTAATAAAATAATAACTTGAAACTTCCTATTTGCTAAGAAATAATCGTGTATGTGTTTTATAAAAACAAAAAATAAAGACCAGCCAGCATTTAGCTAGTGATAATGCTAATTATATTTCAATACATTTATGAACAAATAAACTAAAATTTATTGATGTATTGCATTACTATAAATATAAAAATAAACAGTAAAATAAGGAAAAATTAATGTAGAAGAAATAACTAACTGTTTAATTATTAATTGTTAGGTACCTACCTACGTAACTACGGTAGGTATACATTTGGAAATTCCAGATGCTAATCGAAAACTTAGGGGGCTTAGTTCCCCCCGCCTATGCATATATTATGTGCAATCCTGTATTAAATTTTAAAACTTTCTGACTCTGTGAAAAATCAATTATCTATTAACAATAATTGAAAAAAAATAATCGTAAAATATTTAGCTTTGGTGGAAGTTAAAAAAAAAGGCGGAAACCACTAGTCTCATAGAGTCTTATATAAAATATAATGGAATCTCAATAAGTTAAAATTCAACAGAAATGCAATTTTTTCGACTTATTGTGGTTTTCGATTAAGTTTTTGAGTTATTAAGGTTTTAAAATGTATGTTCGTATTATAATTTTTAATTATTGTATAGTATCTATATATAATTACAGTGTGTATTGTTGTTTTGATTATTTTAAAATTATTGCTAAAACATGCGATTAGATAATTATTTACAAGTAGTAAATGTTTTTAAACTATGAAGCATTTTTACACTTACTACACCGTAGGTACGTACACTTGTAATCGATCGATTGTAAGTTTGCAATTAGTGTGTAGGTAATAGTATAATATACCGAATAAAAAAAACATGATAATAAACAAAATAAACATGATTAGATTAAATTATCGAAACACACAAGCCGATTAAACAAATGACTATAAAAATTTTCTATCATTATCCGTCTATACTCGGAACACAGAATGTTCGAGTTATCAATAGGTTTTTTTTTTTCAAGTAATCGAGGTTTTTGCAGGAAAATAGTATTTATTTCGACTAACCAAGAGTAATGATTCCACTGTACTAGATTAGGTACTATTTATTCGGTTTTCGATTGCAATTCGTATAGCTCACGCCATTCGTGAACATAGACATGAATACAGGGCATGCACTGTGTGCCTGGGCATGCTTTGCGATTTTTCATAGGTCAAAGAACCCAATAGTTCAATAGAACTGCCCATATGGGCCATATATTATAATTGTAATAAATATACCTAAATTACCTGAGTAAATTTTAAATATATTATTAAGCAAATTTAAAAAATTAGAATAATTTACTTTGAGCAAAACTGTCGTTGAAAGTATGTGTTTGGATACAGTATATCGTATAAAAAACGTGTAATGGGTAATGACTAGTAGAGATCAAAATGTCAAAAGAATTCGGGAAAATATCGGGAGAAACTGTTGTTTTCCCAGGGTTTCGGTAAGTATGAAAAATTGAAGAATATTAAAATAATACATTTCCAAAAAAAAAGGAAGTTTTCGGAAAATTAATAAATTATATTTATATTTTAAATAATCAAAGTTTAAAAAAGACCTCAGTTAAAAAAATAGACAAGAAACTTGTTATTGTCATTTCATATTTGTCAATAGAACGTACGTATCATTACATTAAACTATTAACTATTAAAGTATTAATTTAAGTAAATTAATAAAAGTAAAAATAACGTGTTAGAGTACTAGGAAATGGAAAACTATAAATTATGATTATTATTGTTATTTTTATTTTCATAAAATTACTGCATATTACATAATATTATTAAAACAAGTAATGAGTAATTATCATCATATTATTATTTGTGTGCGTTACTGCGTTAGTAGTACACTCTCTGTGACTATTGACTATACATTATGAATTTATGAATTATGATTATATACTAGCACCGGTGAAACTCGCTGTATACATACTATATAGTTATGCATTACACTATATACTATACAGTTACAGTATACCTACACTATAATAATATAGGGTATACATTTTTAGAATATTTATCTATTTTTGTATTAATAAATACTAAATAGTAAATAGTAACAATGTACCTATTACATAAATTTATTGTTTGGTAAATATAAATAATTTAGGAAAGGTTACAATATGTTTAAATAATATTATTATTGTATGATGTACAAAACAGGCTCGTACTGGTTCACCGGGACATCGGAATTTTCCTGTTGCGCCCCATAATCAATTAGTGTCCCTCTCCCCCTTATTTTTATATTATTATAATATTTATAATAGCGTATTTATTTTATACCTATGTGTGTATAAATAAATTTATGTTTTGTTATCATTTATGATATTATAAATTATAGAACCATAGAGGTGACTTGTAAAATTAGAATACCGAAATCGATGTTAGACATTTAAATCCATTGATGATTGCTTTTATTTCGGTTTATCTTTCATTTTATTTTTAATAATACCATAATGGAAAATAACATCGTCTCATTTGTTCGTGAACCATCGGGTATCGACGCGGTAGTTGTTCTACGAAATACGATTTACTTTCTGTAAGTATATATAAAATTATTTAAGGGATTGTTCTAATAAAATATATTATTATTGCCGAGTACTAATGCAAAATATATGAAAAATGTAGTACCTAGTACCTATCTGAACTTCCTAATTGTATTTTAGTAAAATTATCTACTTAAGCTAAAAGTTAGAAGTTAAATACCTATTGTTTATAAAATATATTTAATTATAATTTCTTATAAATAGGTACTAAAAACTAAAAAATAGAAATTAGTCCGAAATGAAGGTGAAGTGACTCAGGCGGTTGCCTAGGGCACCATTCTCAGGGAGTAAAGAAATTTCCTTTAAAAGTGTTTTACATTTATTTTATATCAATAATATTATTTTATTATTAAACATTTGTGTTTATTAATTATTTTAAAGTTTTCTTTTTCTTTTAATTAAAATAATATACATACAAATATTATAGCGAATATTTTCCTGGTGCAATCAATGTACCTATACCTATTTAATTTGTGATAAATATATACATATAGATATAAATATAAAATATATTTCAGATAGTCTAGGAAAATCGATGTGTAATGATACAACTTGTGTTTTTCTAATGTATGTATCATATAAAAAACATATCAAGTTTAAAAAAGTCTAATAGTTTTAATATAGAGAGCTGGTAATAATTATATAGGTAGGCAAAATAATCTATGCTTAAAGATTAGGAGTCTAAGTACACCTACGTATGCCGGCGAATGAAATGGCTCACTACAGGAGCATTATTTTAATTTTTTTATATTTATAAAGTTTCAAGCAGACCATACAAATAAATAAATACGACTATGTATATTCTTCTGGTTTTAAATTTTTCTATAGATCATAAATCGCATCAACATAAACAGCAAAATAAATTTAAAACCAATGTTTCATGGATTACTTAATCTGAACTCCGTGAAACACATTGACCAATAATCAAAATCATATTTATAATTTTATTCATAAATTGTAATTTGTGAACAATAAAAATTAAAAAATAACATTAATTTTATATTATATTTATTTTTATTATTGTAACTAAACTAGTTAAGATTTAAACATATTACCATTGACCAGTTATTTAGAAAACCATATCTTGATTATTTTTTGTACAGACTCAATGCCAAAATAAATCCTTATTGATACAAGTACACAATAATTCAAAAGAGTTAATTTTTATAGAACACATTATATTATAATAATATAACTATAATCGGCCCTCTGTATTAAAACTATTAGACTTTTTTAAACTTGATGAATTTTTTATGATACATACATTAGAAAAACACAAGTTGCATACATTACACATCGATTTTTCTAGACTATCTGAAATATATTTTATATTTATATGTATACATTTATCAAAAATTAAATAGGTATACATCGATTGCGCCAGGAAAATATTCGCTATAATATTTTTATATATATTATTTTAATTAAAAGAAAAAGAAAACGATAAAATAATTAATAAATACAAATGTTTAAGTGAAAAATGCCTAATGTTATAATATATCATCATTAGATGATCATAGATCAAGTATTGTAGTAAACTAGTAAACTTTAAAATGATCAGTCGCTGAAAATTTTGATTATAAATACCACTAGGATAATTTCTAAACTTTAATATTGTATATTACCATAATAAATATTTAAATAATTGATGAAAAAAAATATATTGAAACAATAATTATGTAAATTAAACAAAAGGTAAACTAGTAAATTTTTTATTTTTTTATGATTTCAAATTATTTGCGTACCTATAACTTATTTAAAATACATATATAGTGTGATTAATTTATCACAAATTAATAATCAAATTATGTAAAACTATTAATCATGTTAAAGACTAAAGTTATGTTAATTACATTGATAAAAAAAATATACGAGTATGTACCTCTTTATCACTACGATAATAATAAATATTTTATATTATATAATAATTAAATTAATAATCTGTAAAATATGCTATCACAGAATAATTACCAATATAAAAATAATGATAATACATAGATGAGTGCATTATAATAAAATATTATAACCGCGTATAGAATAAATCTGTAATTAGGTCACGCTAGTAATGTGTGTCCGCGTAAATAATTTTGTCCATTTACACACACACACCTACGTCATACATACAAATACAAATTCTCTTTATAATAAAATATAATATAATATTTATAATAGTGTGGGATGTCTCCAGAAGCAGCGCATCGCTCGTACAAGGATACGTATTGTATAAATAGAAAATAGTGGGCTCTCGGGGACGACGATTTTGTAGAAGAAAGCCCGTTGAAAAGGACTGTTCACATTTATCATCTGGGTCGATATACAGTGCTTGCAGCTTGCTAAACCTTACTTGTTAGTTGTTATTATAATTTTTATTGTCATTAGGACTAAGAATATTTTTGATAATACGATATTTTCTTAATCATCAATAAACACTTCTATCATTCTTAAAATTATTTGTCATCCTAACTTTAAAGACGCTAAAAAGACTAAACATTGAATATCAAAAATGTTTCTAAGTATTTTATTGCAAACTCATTGAATTATTCTGAGTGTTTTATTTTAAAAATAATTGAAATCATTTTAAGTTCTAAAGATATTCAACCTAGTTTGTTATTTTTTACTTATGTGTATTTCCAATAAGTCTCAATATTTAATTATAATTAAGGACAAGAAAAGAAAGAAAGAAACATTAATTTATAAATCAATATAATTAAAATACAGACAAAAATAGGTTACAGTTTGTAATTTATTAGGTATCTAAGTATAATACGTATTATTTATAATTATTATAATATGTGTATTGTAAGTATAATGTGTATATGTAGTATATTAGTATGCATAATACATTAATAAATATAATTTGATAAAAAATCAAATAGATATAGTAGAATAATAAAGTCGAGATACAGCTATTGACACGCACTAGTGATTAAAGTTCAATGGTCGACAAGGTAATAATATTATATTTGAAATGAGAACAATCGACCTAGGTATTCCTCGTTGGGATTTGAGAAAAACATTGGGCCACGGAATAAAATATGGATTTAAAACGTCTTTTGATAATTTTGAATTAAAAAAAAAAATAAATATATTATTTTCAGTTTTATTTATCTATATTATTTACGCGTTCGTCGTATTAGTGAATAGTAAACATTATCAAGCATTCGAGTGTAATAAAAAAGGGTAAAAAAAAACATACATGTTCATGTCAATACATCGACTCATGATAACAATTTTACAATATTAAATTTATTTAAAAACGGTTTATAGGTATTTTAATCAGTAATCACAATATGTGTGTTGTAACTACTGCGATTTTCTAAATCCTCAGTTCCTACTGTTACCACTCGCTCCCGCTGCGGGTCTGTTCGCTGTAGCGTTTTGCAACGGAGCTACAGTACGGTTGGTGAAACGAATGCGCACGTCTTGTGTGACCATGTTGGGCGTCAAAAACTGTTGGAGAGTGACCACGCCGTCCCGAGGCGTACGGTCGAACGGATAACCCATGGACCTAGCGTCTGGATAACGGGAGTTAAGAACGCCACAGTAGCTGGATGCGTCGTTGCAAACTTGTGCGTCTCCTTGGGCGTTTGGTACCTGTTGTGAAGTACAATAATATTATGTATTCAAGTAAATAAATGTATATTTTATACGTAATATTACAATGTTTGTAAGTATTTGAGTATAATAATTTAAGTACTTAAATATCTCGTAATTATTATAGCTTAATTGATACTACAAAATTCAGAGTTTGAATAATGTTTTGTTCGGGTAATTAAAGTGCGAACGTTTTATAGACAGATAGGTACAATAAGTACATCTGAACATACACATCAAATTAAATTATTAGTATGCAATATCTTACTAAATATTAATCTTTTTAATACAATTTGTTTAATTGTATCTATATTTAAAACATAATAATAAAATAATTTGTGAGGGGTTTCTATAACTTATATAGTTAACATTTTTAACACAACAAATGACAAATATCATTGATAGCGAGTACTTCAAACAAACTATAATTTTATAATGCAATTAAATTTGTTAAACTTTTATAAGACTACAAGACTGATGTCCAATATATTTTATTATGATAAAGTAACACGGTATGAGGACATTTTTTCCTTTGTAGGACTGCATACGCCAATTTTGCCTCTCTTGAAATGTTGATAGATCAGTAAAATTTACCTAATATAGGTATTATTTTTACGTATACAATATTGTATATAGCTTTGATAACTTCGCAGAATGGCGCGATGTCTCTTCATCAAATATCAACGTGACATCATTCATATCACTTTATCATGGGTTTTTAACGTTTAAACATTTCATTAACGATGTATAAAATAATATTTATCGGTAATATTTATCTGTTTTACTGGGTTTGATTTATGGAAAAATGTGAAAAATTTTAGCAGACCACATATCTATAATATCTATTAATATAATAAGAATTAGAGTATAATATCGATTGTTTTGATCTTTTAATCTTAATAATAAATAAGTGTACTTGTAATAATCGAAATATATACCTGATCATTTTCGCCATTAGATACCATAACAAACAGTTGACACTGGAACCCATCTACCGACCCCTTAGCTATTAACATGTTTTGTGGCCACCCACAGCCACAAAAGTTGAACGTTGCTGCTGCATCTGTATTTGCGGCCGGTCTGTTACTTCCTTGGTTTCTATAAGTTACCTCATGTGGTATAGTTACTGATGAATCAATAGATCGACGAACAATTTCGTTTCTTCCCCTTTTTACTGTACACATATTCATAAAGTAATTGGTTGAAAAAATTAAATAATTATAATTTGTAATACAATTGTAAACGCGTTAATTCTATTCAAGACTAATAAAATAATAAAATGTTCGATTGAATAAAAAAAATAAAAACCTTTTTTATTATTTTTATGTTTAAGTATTTTGTACACCCACACACACAATATATATGTTACGATGTATGTCCGCTGTTGGTCAATGTATATATACTTACATAACACGGTTTTGATTCGTTTTAAAATATAGTAGGTACAGACTAAGATAATTTTATATAAAATACAACATATTTAATTTAATCTATGAACTATTATTATTAGACAGTATTATAATATGTACTTATTATTCATTTCAATTATAATTATTTTATTTTACAAAATGTTTTAATGTATATTTATTGTATATCGATGACTAATATTAAATTTTCTTTGAACAATGAAATTATAAGTTGTGTGCCTACATCTATATATATTATCATTGGTTATTATTATACTGAATTTTCCATCATCCCAAAGCTACATTAAGTAAAACAAATACGATATTACCAACAATCAGCAAAATCACTATGTATAAATAATGTTGACATTATTATTATTTTTTTGCGGACATTCACAGTAACACACACACACACCATATATATATATATATATATACAGTGTTTCACGGTGAACTGACAATTGCAATAACTTTTGTTCTATTGAACATTTTCAACTTTTTAAAAAAAAATGTTTATGTTAAATTAAGAAATAAAAAAAAAAAATTATTTGATATTTAAAAAATCAAAATAGCCATTTTGTTGATATGATTTTTAAAACATGTTCGCAAAAAAAAAAAAAAAAAAATGTTCAAAGTTTATTTTCTATAATTTTTTGAAGGTTTCACAATTTCATATTATTTTAAATAGATTTTCTGTATAATAGATAATCGATCATCGTTATAATACTTATAACACTAATAAATAAGAATTTAATTTGAATTTAAGCAAATTTTAAGAATTGTTTAAAAATTATTGACTCAACCTTAGTAAAAGTTTTTGACACCAACATTTTTTTTAAAAATCGGATTTACTAAATAGATATTTTGATTTATTTAAACATCAAATACATTTTTTTTAAATTTTTAAATTTTGCATACAAAATGTTAAAAAAAAAAATCGAAAAATCTTTTAAATGTAACGCAAACAACAGCTTACAATTAAAAAAAAAAAGTTGAAAATGTTCAATAGAATAAAAGTTATTGCAATAATTAGTTAATGTGAAACACCTATCTAATATGTAAATACATTTTATGAATATTTTTCTTTCATTTTATTAGAAAAAATGTATTAATATATTATATTAATATTAATTTTTTTATTTAGTACTATATCATTTTATTTTTTCTATATTTTAGTTATTATATCTACTTGATTAAACACGTTACCTACGTATGTAAAAATTAGTTCGAATTTGATTGTTAAGAAATCAATTGTCAAATATTAAATCAATGGCAGCTTACAAATTTTTTAATTTAATAACGTGATAGTCAATGATTAGGGTTTTTGAATTACTATATGTGTATTAATCTTATTAATACACCAACAGATATATTTAAGAAAATGAAAAATATATTTTGATCATCAAAACACTTACATGATACACTAAATTTGTCAAGTTCAACAAAAAGTTTTCTTTGTTCTCTGAATAAAAATGGTAAACCACGCTCATCAAATTTAGGGGCCAAGAAGATACGAACTGTTCCAACTCGCTGATTTCCATTGTTCTCAACCTATTAATATTAATAAAATAATCATTAAACTATTTTAACTAGACCAAATCATAAGAATAAAAAAATTATAAATTAATTTTTTAAAACTCGATCCATTACTGGAATTGTTTTACTCCGTGGTTGCTAGTTTGTATATATTTAAACCTAATACTACATAGTACTATTAAGATACTTTTAATATCAAACTAAATACTATATTATTTCAAAATATAAAAGTTGGTGTACTTACAACAATTTTATAACTGAATGGAGCGTGTTGTAAGTGAGTAAATCGTGCAAATATAGATCCACGTGGTAAAAAGTCCAAGCCTCTAGATAAGTCAGTGTCACTTTGCTGCCAAAATGTCGCAAATTCATTTCGCGGTAACCCAGTGGCTGTTACTTCGACGCTTTGTACATTTATGCTATCGAAGCCCAACTAAAAAAAGTAGACATTTTTGATTAAGTTATGCATTTAATATATAAGTTTTAATGGTTTTAATGGTTTTTACATTTTGAACATTATAACTCGGTATAGTAGATTTAAATTCTTGGAATATATCATCAATATATGCGTGCCAACGATAAAATATTGGATCTCTCATAGCTGTCGCCGAGTCACCCATAACGCCATAGTTTTCCTGAAAATATTTTAGTTTTTAATAGGATTATACTAAATTGTATTTATTAAACAAAAAATAAGAAAGTTCTTACCAAAAATCTATTGTCAGGATCGTGAATATAAGCAATTGCATTGTGGCCATTATTATGAAGAGAACCATACAAATTTGGATTTTGACTTAATATACTAGCTTCGATAAGATTTCCTAATATATTTATTCCCTCATTTTCAGTTAATCTAACTTGTTGACCAGCAGTCTGTAATAAAATAACATTTTATACTTAATAGGATGTCAGCGCAATATTTGCTTTCTCTTTCAGACTCATGTAATATAATATGTAAAATATATTTGTGTAAAATCATTTGTTTATGATTTTTGAGTAATTTTAGAGTAAAATCATTTATTACAAAAATTATAGAGGATAATACCTATTTTTGTGGGTTTGACTTATCGGTTTTATAATTTATCATTAAATTCGACTTCAATAATAAAAATAAAAGTTGTACATTTAAATAGATATTAAATTGTTTTGAAACAATATTTAGGCAAAATAATATGTTATACCCACAAAAATATTATTTTTATCATTTTTATATTGGGTGATTTTACTTTAAGTTTACTTAAACAAATGAAAAAAAGATTCTGCGTGAATGCACTTTGTTTATATTACGCGTGGGCCAGAGAGAAAAAATAAACAGTGTGCTTTTTAACGCTGTTATAGCTTAATGATTTTATTATAATATGAAGATTTTAATATAAGAAGAAGAGCGTATTTTACATAGCTCTGATTTTTAATATTTTATCAGACACCTAAATTTTTCCATATATTTTTTCTATGTGTTATCTATTATTAAAATTGTTGCTGTTTGAAATTTTATATGTAGAAAATATTACTTAAGTTTAACCGTAATATAAATTTTATACTTTTACAGAAAGTCAAAGTTAAACTCATTTATTATTTTTATATCTTGTAATTACGTTGATAATAAATCCAGAATGAATAGCATTGAATATACGGTCTCTCCAACGCTCAAGATCTTCTATGTCAAAAGTGATTTGTTCTACTTCTCTGCTAATGTTCTGTTGTTTATAATAAATATATAAAAAAAAATAAACACATGTTATATTATTATACATACAGTTTATATTATATATTAAAATAATGTACAAAATAATAACTTTGTTTAAAGTCATAGTATATTATTTAATTCAAACATTACTGAGAGTACTGCATTGACAGGTCTTGGAGGCCACACACGATTGGCTAAAATATTATCTAATTTTGGAAAGTAGCCCTCTGCAATCGGTTCATTCCAGTTGGTTAGACGAACTACTCTATTCATGTTATTGCTTAACCGTTCCATGTTATATCTAAGTTTAAATGTATAAAAGTGCATATTTTTATCATATAATATATATTATATACTATACTTATACTTAAATTTATACTAAAATAATAATAATTTAAATATTATCTATGCAATTATTATTCACCTAGCTATGATTTGTTGGTGCATGTAAAAAAATAATTCACCACGTCTATCCTTATTTACAATATTGAGTGGTCCGTCGAATGGGTAGACCAAATGCCAATGCCAGTGATGGAGGTTAATGCCGATGTCTTCGCGGAAATAACTAATCCTGTGTTCCGAGTCCAGATTGTTAGCAGAATAATCGTGCGGTATTTCGATTGGAGTCTATTGAAATAATAAATATATATACCTATATAATATATTGTAAATTAATATTATAGATTAAGTAGGTATTAGGTATCGATTCAAAAATTATTAGTTTAAAGTTTTGTATTTATGATTTTGCCGTATTGGATATTTTTATTGGTTAATCAAAAAATTGATTTAAATTATATATTTAAATAGGTAAATTTCAAATTAGAATTTTTTTATTATTGCGCTTTTTTGTAGAAAAAAGTGTAGTTTTACGTAATTTTTATTCTAAAAATATTTTCTTTTTTTTTTAATTATCAATAAAATATAAAAAGCCATTACAATCACTTAAAAAATTATACGTTTTTTTTTAGTTTTATCGCTTCTTGAAAAATAATGATTTTTACTTATTCTTATTTTTTTACTTATTTGCGTGCTGTTAATATTGTACTTATTTACACGGATAAAATTGATAGAAGCACTATACTTTGAAATAACCCTTACCCTAGAACCGGCTTGAACTACAGCTGATTCTTCTCTGGCGCGGCTGAACACCGAAGAGTTCATGTACAAAGTTGGGAACATTTCGGAATGAGATGGTAGTCTTAAATTGCGAGTGTCGGGTCTGTGTATTATTACAACAGATAGTGCGTAAGTAAACATGTATGGGTTGATCCGGTCACGACAGTACACGGAAAGTGATAAGAGTTCGTCGTACGATTTCGTGTCTGTAAAAACATATAGAAATAAATTTTAACCAATTATTAATAATATTATGTTATTATTTAAATTTTATAATATTATATGTTCAACTAAACAATAACTGTTATTATATTACATTTATATGTTTGTAGTTATATTATTAGTGATTACATATTGCACGTGCATATATTTATTTATACTTACTCATTAGAATCTCGATGAGCTTTGCGGCCATTTTACTGTGAGATGGGTTAAAAAGTGAAAATGGCGCATCTCTGCTAAGTCCTAGTGGAATCGATAAGTCAGGAATATTTTTCAACTTAGTGATTGGAACGGTTTTACCACCGGGAAAACGAGTTTGAATGTCCGATGCCAATGGCTTGTAACGGTCGATCTGAATAAATAAAAATAAAAAGACAATTAATACATTATATTGTGCTCAAATGAGTTTCGTTGTTCTGTATCGAAATTATTATGGTATCAAATAGTATTTACTGATGATAAATCGGTAACCATCATCATAAATTATAATATATAAAACCTTGGTTGGAGTAGTTTTTTTTATTTTAAAATTGATGACTTATAAACGTTTGTAATTAACTAGTAAATAATAATAATAATAATAATAAGCTATAAAAAAAAAAAACTCACCAAGTATTCAGTGGGTACATCGAAAGACACATTATCATCGCCTTTTCCAATAAATATAGGTTCGGTAGGACGATCGAATAAGTATAAAATATTATTTTTGTCCGTCATGATATTTTTTTTTATTTCCTTTCTTTTGTACATGTAATACAAAAATGAGAAAATTAAGTGTATACAAGTTTTATTAACCAACATTAGTAAACATGGAATTTTTATACTAATAAACACGTTTTTTCTTGGTGCACAGTACATATTTCTGAAGAAATTAAACGGTTTAATTTAAAAATGTTAAATTCGCAGAAGTTTAATAATGAAATATTAAAAGTACGATTCCAATAGTTATACTATATATATAATATTTATGTTGGTACTTAATAAATAATGATAGACAAGACTAATATACTAAAAATGACTAATGTTGACGCGGTTTGTCGCGTTCACAAGCATAGGCAGTAGTGCTGTACAAAGCCTATAGGATTCACATGCCGCCTTTTCTAAGATCACATAATATATTACATATATTTTTTTTGTACATACAATATAATCGTACAAATTTATATAACCAAAATATACCTAATAAAGTTGTAAAATATTAATTTTTAGGCGATATATTTACTTTTAATACATTTTACTCGACAAAAGTGAATATTTTAATGATTTATATAAGTACCTACTATTATAGTTGGGTAAGAGTTTTAAAACACGTAAAGAATAACATATTAAACTCTCTCTTTAATAAATCAACATATTTTTTAAACTAAACCTAAAGAACTAAAAGTAACAGTGCATAAGTGTATTATAAATCACCTTAGATATAGTTAGATTAAGTATTAATAAATATATTTTAATTGATTATTTGTTACTATACCTACGTGTTATATAGTATATTGTAGTTGTGAGAATTTTTTAGTTTTTTTTTTCATAAATGTTGATAGAAATGTTTATACTTATTAAAAAACAAAGTATAACAATTTAAAACAAGATACTAAATGTTGTACTTAAATAAATTTTAAAATATTGAATATAGGAAGACGTATTTTTTTTTTTAAACATTCCAAGTTATTTTTATTTATATTGAAATGAAAAATGACGATTTTAGTTATTTTTTTTCAATTTAAGACATTTGAAACTTATTGCCACTAAATAAATTATTATTTACAATAAGTATTAGATATAAAATGAGTTTTAAAATATTAAGAATTATTTGAAGTTATTAATACCTACTATGAACATGAACTTATTCACAACGTTCTACGGAATTGACTGTAATAAGTTATACGTTAATAATAGCTACTATAATAATTAATTTAAAAAAAATATATAAAAAGAGCATTTAAAAATAAAAGAGCGTATTACTATAAGCAAAATAAATTACTAAATATAGCAATACAAATAAATAATTAAATATCCTTAGAAATATAATCTGACACGTTTTGATTTTCAGTTTAAAATTAAAATTTTAAAATGTTAAAATGTATTTAAGTAGTAGGTATATATTACTATTAAAACGTTTTAAAATATGTATATAATGATATATAATTACCAGTGTCTGTATAATATACTACTGTGTTGACTTGAGAATATATAATATGTATACCTATATGTATATTGAGCGATGAGAAAAATTTATTCGATTAATGATGTTTTATGCATTTGTAGTGCTTTTATATTGAGTATAAAAAAACTAAATATCATAATAACGACTAGTTATTGCGGTGGACAGTTAATATTTCCTAGTTGGAAAAGACCTGGACCACATGATAAGTGCCATTTCCGTGTTGATTAAAATATAAGATATAAATATGAATAAGTCTGTGGTAAGCTTTTATATTTTTTATAGATCATTTGGTATCCATTATATGCAAATTAAATCCTTGGGAGTTTTTAAAAACTATGACAGGAAGTCGTGGTGGTTATTCACACGATAAATATGGCTATACCATAATTTAATTACTCTGTGAAAATCCGGAGCTTATCATATAACATAATTATTTATAATTTTTTTCACGCGATTAGCATATATTGAGTGTAAAAAGACAATTTTCCATCAACCATTGTGACGATTCAAACTGCGAAGTATAGCGCAGTTTATAGCTGTACCTAAATTTAAATACCATTTAAATACAATCAAATAAAGGTACTTGTTAATAATAAAATAATAATATTATAATATAATAAGACAAGAATTTGAGTTCGAAAAATGAATTTTAATGACATTTTAATTTGTTACAGTAGTACATACTTAAACAAGGGTCAGTCTGAACTATATCCTAGACTAAAATATAGCCAGTAAAGTCCTCTTATCTGTGTTACTATATATGGCCTTTTATAAAAAAGAAAAAAAATCGCAATTTTAAAATAAAAAATATAAAAAGTTGATTTAGAATAAATTACAGTTCAGTAGTATAATACACCAGTGTTTGTTTAAGAGGACCAACCATAAGGAGAAATGTGGGGAAAGTAGAAAACCGCTCTGCTGTACAGTACTTTGTCATTGAGTAAGTCAATGTAATGTATATTTCAAATGTGAATTAAATGGTAAAACATTGCATAGGTATGAAAAACGATTCTGAGCGGACAAACCGTCAGTAGATATTACTATATAAATACTCAACATATTTCATAAAATATTCATATTGACCATATTCATATTATTACAGTAGATACCAGTTATTTATTTTACTAATTAATTAGTATAATATGATGCGTTTAATTAATTTTTACCAATTAAATTTCGATAATTATTTTATTAGTATTTAAGGGTATATTTATATTATATATTATTATTGTTATTAACTTTTGAGTCAATATCAACTTACCTATCTTAGAATAGTATCTTACCTTAGAATTTTCAGACTGAGCTATAAACATTGAGTCATTGAAAATTCTATTACATTAAAATATAAGCTATATAATTACTTACTTATAGATATTTTAGATTCTGAGCAAAGCGATAAATGTATTGATTTTACAATATGTTTTTTTTTTTGTGGATGAATACATGATAAATTCTTGATAAAATGCTTTGGTTTTCAAAAATGGGGGTAGTTTTGGATATCAAAATAGATCCAATTTTAACTTAAAAGAGGTCGAATTAAGAATTTCTCAGTACTTATTTTTATAATCGGGAAAAACAAACTAAACATTAAGAAAACCGGGAATTTTTACGCAAACATAATATTTGACAAAATCGATTTTGTTTTTTTTTTTATGTAATTGTCACTCAAAAATAAATAAAATGTTTATAAAAACGTTTTCACCAAATATTTATATTAACATTTTTTATAAACGATAAAATTTGAAAAATGTTTCTTTATTTTTGAGCTATATCTATCTATATAGGCATAAGAAATTTTTAATTAATTTTACTTTTTTTCTTTAACTGTTCATTAAAAATTATTTATTAGGTAAATGTTTGAAAATACAGAGCTCCTTATACGTTGTTAATTTTTAAATTAAAAAATATTTATAATATATAATCACAATATTTTTTATAAGCGTTCAAGGTTGGATTCTTAAAAAAATTCATAAAAATCGCGAAATTTAGTAACTTATTTTGTAATTAGAAATTTATAAAATTTTTTGATTTTATATCTAAGAATTAAAAGTTGAATACAAGGTTATTTGTTAGTATTCAACCAATAAATGAAAAAATAAATGGTCAAATTCAAAAGATCGTAAAACGCAAATTTAATTTTTGTCACCATAATAATATATGTTTGTTTAAATAATATATTTGTTGCATTAACAAATCATAAAGACGAATAATTGATAATGTATTATTAAAATAACACTGTAAAACTTGTTAAAATAATGCAACTGTTTCACTATATATTTGTAATAATTAGAATAATTCAAAATTATGTATAACCAGGATTTACCAAAATATAATGATAGTTATCATTGCAACAAAAATATTATTGTTATTTTATTCTTAAAATCTTATAAAATGTAATAAGTTTTATTTTTATGCAATGATTTTTTTACAGTTTACACTGTTTATTGTTTATAAGCAAAATTTTTTTCTTAATATAGATCAAGATCAGGGCTTATTCTAAGAATTTTTATCAACTATGTATTTTGTTAAAAAATCTATAAAAATAAACTATAATAATCTCGAAATATAATAAAGGTACTATAGTTAAAAATAATAACAATTTTATCTTGAAGGTAGAATAATTTAAAATTTAATCTACCTATTAAGAAGAAATAGAATAAACATTTCAGTTTAAATATTTTATTATAATTAATATTCTTTTTACTTTTTTCACAGTATTTATATGCATGACATATGTATATATCGACATACATTTTTATATTTTGATCAGTTTGCTTTTCAGATTTTCTTTTGTTGCTTCTTTAAATATCCTAATTAACTATTCTTGTTTGATTATAGCTTATAATCGTGTCTTTAATGCGGCGCTCATTTTGGTTTAACCATATTTATATTGTTGGTCTTAACCCCAAATCTTGAAGAGCAGGCATATTAAAATGAATTAAAATATATTTATTTTCTGCTTCAACATGTAAACTTTGATGATTTATTGATTTTAGAATATTGCTTTTACATATTAATTGTTCGAAGTCAGCGCTGTGAGGTTTTGCAGCCAAAATACGGCCAAGTAAAAAAATAATATTTTTAAACTCGTTGGACCCAGATAAATATTGCACTAATTTAGGTAATGGTAATTGTCGTATCCAGTAGCGTGGGAAGACTCGTTAGTGCACCTGACAAACTTAGAAAAAAGCGAATTACCAACAAAATATTGTTGGTAAAATATCGCGAAACCAATAAATCGCATGGAATAAATATTGCCAACCTGAAATATAACAGTAATTTAATTATAAATAAATAATATTGAATATTGATAAATATTGTTTAATAGTTATTAAATAATAATAGGAAAACCAAATACGACAAAAAATAAAAAGAACAAGGCAGTGAGGTAGTCCATTGGGCTGAAAGAGAAAAAAATGTAGTTGCAGATTATCTAAATCGAGAGTTTGACGATTATCATCTGAATAGGTAGTGCATTTAAATACTTAAATAAATTAATATACATATTTGATTATTTATTTTTTGTTTATTTTATTTTTAATACATATATCAATTATATTACATTATAAGTACCTACATATTTTTATCATTTTTATAAATTCTACTAATTATTAATATAACAATGTTATATGGGTACTTTGAAATTTATAAAATTATTCATAGCTATTATAAAATATCAATCAATGATCAATATTATTCATTTCATGTAATAATAAATAAATAAAATTTAAATTCTTAAAAAAATATTTATCATTTAATCAATAAATCAATTGTTGATGGTCTGTATTAATTATGATTATAATGATAAGAACATTTTAACTGTAACAAGAGTTATACTTTCATTTGAAAACAGTAGGTATTAGATTAACAAAACTATTGCTAATAATATAAAATAGATATTCAGAAAATTAGTATTTAGTTAATATTTAAACATTTATGGCATGAAAAAATCTTGTCAACTGAATAGCAACAAGATAATTGTCAAACCAACCTAGTTTTTTTAAATTTGATCAGGATTTTTCTTTCAGTGCATATTTAATATGTATTAAAAAATCTGTAATTGAATACCTCGCCTTCATGATTACATTAAATATACCTTATTTTATAATGAAATCTTTGGTTAAAATTTAGATTTATTGTATTGCACGAAATATATATTTTTTATTTTTTATAGGTTCATTGAAACGATCTTATCGGCTTAAAATTAAAATAAATTACATTTCTGGAGGCAAAATTTTCGGGATTTAATGTGAATAGGTTCATAATATAAATATAATATAATACTTAAAATAAATCTACACAATATTTAAAAAATGTGATTTTATACAGTAAAATTCATAATATACTAAGCCTGATTAAAAATGTTTTTGAACTTAAAATTAAATTAAAATCGTGTGCCAGTAAATTTATAATATTTATAAAAACAACTTATAACAACTACTAACGTAGAAAAAAATTATTAGTTATAAATAAATATTTATTACGTAGTTACGTAGTTAGATTAGTGACAGTATTACCAATTACTGCTCTAGGAGGCGAGATTTTTTAGTTTGCTTTAAAAGTGAAAAAAATCTCAGAATAAAATGTTGTCTTAAATAAGACAAATCAATAAAAACTATATATTGACAAAATGTTTGATTCACTATGTGAAAAAACTACACAGGGCCAGCCATATAATTTGTAAGAACAACAACAAGGCCATTTACAAGTTTTATACAAATATTCATTAAAAAATCGGTAAAAATTTTTAGTTTTAAACTTCAAATTAAGTAATTAAGGGGGAGGCCACTTTCTTAAAACAATATCCATTTTGATTTCATATGTATGAGCACCAAATATTACAAAACTTATTTCATTGTTAAAACCATATATTTTCATCTATGAGGTCATCAAAAGCACATATTTCAGCTATAACGAGAAGAGATTGATGCATAAAACTGAAAAATTATGTGTTCGGTGTGCAAATATCAAAAAAATTATTAAATAGTATGAAAAAGTTTTAGTTTATAAAAGTGAATACATTCATTTTGACGAGAAATACATTACGATTAAATAAGCGTTTAATATAAAATAAAAACGTTATTACAAAACTCATTTCATTATTAAACCATATATTTCATCTATAGGTCATCAAAGCACATATTTCAGCTATAACGAAGACTTCGATGCATAAAACTGAAAATTATGTGCTCGGTGTGCAAATATCAAAAATTATTAAATTGTATGAAAAGTTTTGGTTATAAAAAGTGAATACATTCATTTTGACGAGAAATTCATTACGATTAAATAAGCTGTAATGATATGCTTTCAACAATCGTAATTAAATATTATAAAAAAATAAATAATTATATGACAATAAATAATTATGACCTTTAGCTATAAGTCATCTATTAACAAATAGTATGAAAAGTTTTAGTTTATAAAAGTGAATACATTCATTTTGACGAGAAATTCATTACGATTAAATAAGCTGTAATGATATGCTTTCAGGCAATCGTAATTAAATTATTATATAATAAAATAAATAATTATATAATAAGATAAATAATTATGACCTTTAGCTATAAGTCATCTATTAATAAATAGTATGAAAAGTTTTAGTTTATAAAAGTGAATACCTTCATTTTGACGAGAAATTCATTACAATTAAATAAGCATTTAAAATAAAATAAAAACTTTATTCCAAAACTCATTTCATTGTTAAACCCATATAGTTTTATCTATGAGGTCATCAAAGCACATATTTCAGCTATAACGAGAAGACATCAATGCATAAAACTGAAAATTATGTGCTCGGTGTGCAAATATCAAAAATTATTAAATTGTATGAAAAGTTTTAGTTTATAAAAGTGAATACATTCATTTGACGAAATTCATTACAGATTAAATAAGCTGTAATGATATGCTTTCAGGCAATCGTAATTAAATTATTATATAATAAAATAAATAATTATATAATAAGATAAATAATATGACCTTTAGCTATAAGTCATCTATTAATAAATAGTATGAAAAGTTTTAGTTTATAAAAGTGAATACCTTCATTTTGACGAGAAATTCATTACAATTAAATAAGCATTTAAAATAAAATAAAACTTTATTCAAAACTCATTTCATTGTTAAACCCATATAGTTTTATCTATGAGGTCATCAAAAGCACATATTTCAGCTATACGAGAAGACATCAATGCATAAAACTGAAAAATTATGTGCTCGGTTAAATATCAAAAATAATTAAATTGTATGAAAAGTTTTAGTTTATAAAAGTGAATACATTCATTTTGACGAGAAATTTATGATTTAATAACCTGTAATGATATGCTTTCAGGCAATCGTAATTAAATTATTATAGAATAAATAAATAATTATATAATAAGATAAATAATTATGACCTTTAGCTATAAGTCATCTATTAATAAATAGTATGAAAAAGTTTTAGTTATAAAAAGTGAATACCTTCATTTGACAGAATCATTAAATAAGCATTTAAATAAAATAAAAACTTTATTCAAAACTCATTTCTTTGTTAAACCATATGGTTTATCTTGAGGTCATAAGACATATTTCAGCTATAACGAAGACATCAATGCATAAAACTGAAAAGTGGCGGAAATTATTGCAAATATCAAAAATTTGAACGAAAAGTTTTGAGTTTATAAAAGTGAATACATTCATTTTGACGAAATTCATTACGATTAAATAAGCTGTAATGATATACTAGAATCATAATTAAATTATTATTAATAAAATAAATAATTATATTAAGATAAATAATTATGACCTGCTTATAAGTCATCTATTAATAAATAGTATGAAAAGTTTTAGTTTATAAAAGTGAATACCTTCATTTTGTGCAATTCATTACAATTAAATAAGCATTTAAACAATAAAAACTTTGTTAAAACTCATTTCATTGTAAACTCATATGTTTTATCTATGAGTCATCAAAGCACATATTTCAGCTATAACGAAGACATCAATACGAAACTGAAATTATGGCTCGGTGCAAATATCAAAAATTAATGTAATGAAAAGTTTTGGTTATAAAGTGAACGCTCATTTGACGAAAGTATTGCAATTAAATAAGCATTTAAATAAAAAAACACTTTATCAAAACTCAGTTCATTGTTAAACCCGTATGACTATCTACTGGAATCGATATAAGACACATATTTCAGCGCTATACAGAAGGAGCACAATAGCCACGTCTGAAAATTATGATTACGTATTGCAAATATCAAAATTATTAGATTGTATGAAAAGATTTTAATTTTATAAAGTGAAGTCGATTCATTTGACTGAGAAATCATTACGATTAAATAACATTTAAAGTAAAATAAAACTTTATTCACTCATTTCATTAGTTACCCATATCCATTTATCCATATGCATCAAACACGCCTTTAGTGG